>NC_142008.1:114388386-114719972 GCF_049901715.1 Pseudonaja textilis
AGGTCCAAAGATATTTTTTTTTTGGGGGGGGGAGGAAAAGATTCTATAAACAACTGGTTTTTAGAATGAAGGGTTTACCTCAATAAACATGGGATGTATTGCTATATTTAAATTGAATTTGCTTGGATATTGGCTGTCTTCCATTACATATACATTTTAATTTATATGATCTCTTTGCTTCTAAAATCTATGGCTATAAAGACAGTTCTATATTAATCTGCTAAACTTTATCATAAGAACTACAACAATTACAACATTAGTCCAATTTTGCATCAAAGAGGGATAAAAGTAAATGTCAATTTAAATTGAGTACAATTCTATATAGTTTCCTTGGCTGTATTACAGAAGTGATTTATTGGTGCCTTCAGTCTACCCAACAGCTTTATAAATATCATGGGAGCCTCCAATTGAAGCATTAATAAGTAGTACACCACTTACTTCTATTAATATCTTAATTAATGCAGAATCTTCTACATGCAATAACAGCATTTTCTTCTGTAGATATGGATGATTGCATACTATGCCCAGAAGGACAATATCCAAACAACAACCATGATTCATGCCTTCCAAAGCGCATAGTTTTTCTGTCATATGAAGACCCATTAGGGACCAGTTTGGCCACTACTGCAATTGTCTTTGCTTGCATTGCCACTGCAGTGTTTGGGATCCTCATCAAATACCAGGACACTCCCATAGTCAAGGCCAACAACCGGAACATCACCTACCTTCTTCTCATCTCCCTTGTGCTCTCATTCCTTTGCAGTTTATTATTCATTGGAAAGCCTAAAATGGTGACCTGCCTTTTGCGACAAACTGATTTTGGGATTGTCTTCTCAGTAGCCATTTCATGTATATTGGCCAAAACCAT
Organism: Pseudonaja textilis; assembly: GCF_049901715.1. Taxonomy (NCBI): domain Eukaryota; kingdom Metazoa; phylum Chordata; class Lepidosauria; order Squamata; family Elapidae; genus Pseudonaja; species Pseudonaja textilis. The sequence goes on from NC_142008.1 coordinate 114,389,255, forward strand.
CACTGTGATTTTAGCTTTCATGGCTTCAGTGCCAGGATCCAAGATGAGGAGATGGCTGGGCAAACAATTAGATAATTACATTGTTGTTTCCTGTTTCTTCATTCAAGTTGTTTGCATTGTATGGCTTATAATCTCACCCCCATACTCAGCTGCTGATATGAACCTAGTGTCAGATGAAATCATTCTGGGAAGTAGCGAAGGTTCTACTGTCATGTTTTACTGTGTCTTATTCTACCTGCTTTTCCTTGCCATTGTTGGCTTCAGTGTGGCTTTCCAAGCACGGCATTTACCAGACAGTTTTAATGAGACCAAGTTTATCTCCTTTAGCCTGTTGTGTTTTTGCAGTGCCTGGTTGTCCTTTTTGCCAACCTATCTGAGTACCAAGGGGAAATACATGGTGGCTGTGGAGATCTTTTCTATTCTCTCTTCCAGTGCAGGGTTAGTGGGTTGCATCTTTTTCCCCAAATGCTTTGTTATTCTACTAAGGACAGATCTGAATGATAAAAAGCAGTTAATGAGATAAGGAAGAACTATAATTCCATATTTTTTCAGTAAAAAAATACATTGTCATATATATTCATAAAATTCAACTCAAACCTGATCAAACAAACAGATAATCAGAATTGGAATGGACCTTGTAGGTCATCTAGTCCAAGCCCCTGCCCAAGTGGGAGACCCTACACCATTTCTGACAAATTGAGGTCCAATCTCTTCTTGAAAGTCTCAAGTGATGGCACTCCCATAACTTCTGAGGGCAAACTGCTTTATAATGAAGCTGTTGCAAGTCATAGCAAACATGTGTATTCTGAATGCCCAGGCAGTTATCAATATCACTTACCATAGATTTTAAAACAAATTGACAAAGTGAAAAAATTATGACCCCAGAGATATCCACCTGCATTCTAATAAATAAAACACTAACAATGAATTACTTATTCTCCTGAAATAATATTTTCATTTTCTTTCTTTCCTTCCTTCTAATTGCTTGTGAAATAATATTGAGAATACATTAACATGCCAAATTCAGAGGTGGTATTCAGAAAGTTCTGACCAGTTCTGGAGAACCAACAGCAGAAATTTTGAGTATTTCAGAGAACTGGCAAGTATCACTTCTGATTGGCCCCACCTCCATCTCTTATCTGCCTCCCGAGTCCCTGCTGATTGTCTGGGTCTCTTTTGTTGCCCTGGACAGGAAAAAGGAGCTGGAAAGCAGTTAGTGGGGTGGAGAGGGAATGGGTATCCTTCCCCTGGAGTGGGGTGGGAATGGAAAGTTTACATTATCCTTCCCCTGCCACACCCACCAAGCCATGTCCTGCCCACCAAGCCCTGCCCACAGAACTGGTAGTAAAAAAATTCAAATCCCACCACTGTTTAATGGAAGTACAAGAACATCATTGTTCCCTACATTATATAAATTCTCTATATTAAAGAAAGATGCAGTTTAATTGCTCTAGTTATATTGTTTGAAGTTGGCAAAAATTAGATTACTTCTCTATAGTGCATGTTTTGATATAGTCATTATAGTATCTGTGAAGAAAATAAAGCATGTTATAAATTGGCTTGTGAAACTGACCAGGTGTATCCATGAGAATAACACTGTGATTTAATAATTTCCAAACCTGATTTGAGAAAATATTTTTATAATTGATCCATGCAGTTGACTTGAAGGGCTGTGTTTTCCACAGATGAGCTGTTGATATAGCAATAGCACTTAGACTTATATACCACTTTATAGTGCTTTACAGCCCTCTCTAAGCGGTTTACAAAGTCAGCATATTGCCCCCAACAATCTGGGTCCTCATTTTACCCACCTCAGAAGGATGGAAGGCTAAGTCAATCTTGAGCCGGGTGGGATTTGAACAGCTAATAGTCAGCAGAAGTGGCCTGCAGTACAGCACTCTAACTACTGCACCACTGAGGCTCTATATATCATAGATATGGTTATTCTAGATAGAATGTGCATTCAAAACTATGATTTAACCCCAACGATTGCCCGTAACATATGTTGTTTACTCAAAATTACCAGCATATCCTGGGCTTGGAATTTGCTGTGAAGGAAATAAATGAGAATGCCCAACTCTTACCCAATGCGAGTTTAGGCGTCCACATTTTAAACAGCCATTTCTTTGCAAGATGGACCTCTTGCCTCAATGGAATTAGTACTAGTACAGATTGAGATTCTTTTTTTTGTCTCATTTAGTTCCTATGGTCTTCATGTTTTATTATTTTTATATTAAATTTCTGATGAATAAATTTGATGAAAATATTATGTTTTGAAGCTATGCTTTTAGACTTAGAGAGAGTAAAATTTTCTGAAGAAATAAACTTTTATTATATTAAATGCAACTACTTTTCCAATTCTGATACCCTGTCATCACACACTTGTACAGTTCACTTGGACACTGTTCCCCTCCTTTTCCTTTCCTCCCTCCCTCCTCCTCTTCCTCCTAATTGGAATGACTACCATTAGTGTACTCGAGTGTTTAATTCTTGTTCTCTGCAGCAATGTGTTCATTCCATTACTCATAGTTTTCAACTTTGATAGGACTATTCTAAAAAGTACAGTATTTTATAATATCATGTCTCTCCACCATCTTCCCATTTTAGCTACACAAGTGTTCCTGAGAAGTACTTTCTTTAAAAACAGTGCTGGAGAAAATGTATCCTTTGATGATGATGGACATATAATTGCTGAATTTGATATTTTCAACTGGGTTAATATTCAAATAACACATTTTAAAAAGTCAAAGTTGGGTGGATAGACCCAAATTCTTTTTCTTCTAAATTGCTCAATATTCATGAAGATTCCAGTGTATGGCCCGCTAGATTTAACTAGGTATATATTACCTCAGCAATAATATGTTCATCACCACCACACAGTAGGATTTCCAATTCATTTTTCAAAACATTTTTAGTCTGATTTAACTGGCGGACACATCCTTCTGATTCTAATTACTCTTTATATTTGAGGATAAGCTCACCAAAATTAAAATATATTAATTGACCCTAAGTCCACCAGTCTGAGTTTGCAACAATTTCTTTTCTTAAAAATAAGCTTCCAGGGTGGACATTCAAAGAGGCATCTTCACCTTGTGTTATATTTATTACAAACTCTTAGAAAGGCCCTTGATTAACTGGTCCTAACTATTACTTTGCTGATGTTTTTAAGCTGTGCACATTGCCTACTGTCCAATGGGGTTGGGTGGGCAATCAAATATATAAATTTGCCACTGCATCCAATTTGTATAACGCTAGGTAAAGTTTTTGTATCCTTCCCTCTAAATTAATACAATACAATAAATATTCTGTCCTTCAGTGAAGTTATGAGCTGGTCTTCAATTTAAATATATCCATGTGAAAATTTGTGAGAGAAATTTCTTCTTCAGCATGTATTCCCATGTTGTATTTTAAAAGTATTAATTTGATAATATGTCTGATAATATATAATATGTTTGATAATATTAGTTTGATAATATGTCTGCTATATATATATATATATATAGATTCATAGAAGGGTAGACATTCATTTTCCAGTCGTTGGTCTGCATGGATGGTTCTAAAGCTGTCTTTCATCACCCATCTTTTCCATACAACAATAAGAAAAATCAATGACTTCTTATACTGCTGTAATTTAATCTGATGAATTTAGCATTGAATTACAATAATTACAATTTTTACTAGTCTAATTGTTCATCAGTTAGAATATTAAGTAGATTAATAAAGGGGAGTGTCAAAATGAATTTGACCTAAGTATAATTCTAACCACATTCTTGGCTGTAACTACAGAAGTGATTTATTAGTGTCTATAGTCTAGCAATAGCTCTGTAACTACCACACAGCCTCCCATTGAAGCATTAAGCTGAACTGACTGTGCCAAAATTCTTACTTAGGTCAGTATTAAAGATGTCTTCATTAATGCAGAATCTTCTACACAGTAATAATAACATTTTCTCCTGCAGACATGGATGATTGTTTACCATGCCCAGAAGGACAATATCCAAACAATAACCATGACTCATGCCTTCCAAAGAGCATAGTTTTTTTGTCATTTGAAGACCCTTTAGGGACCAGTTTGGCCACTACTGCAATTGTCTTTGCTTGCATTGCCACTGTGGTGCTTGGGATCTTCATCAAATACCAGGTCATTCCCATAGTCAAGGCCAACAACCGGATCATCACCTACCTTCTTCTCATCTCTGTTGTGCTCTCATTCCTTTGCAGTTTATTATTCATTGGAAAACCTGAAATGGTGACCTGCCTTTTGCAACAAACTGCTTTTGGGATTGTCTTCTCAGTAGCCATTTAGTATATATTGACCAAACCCATCATTGTGATTTTAGCTTTCATGGCTTCAGTGCCAGGATCCAGGATGAGAAGGTGGCTGGGCAAACAATTAGATAATTACATTGTTGTTTCCCATTTGTTTGTTCAAGTCATTATTTGCATTGTATGGCTTGTAACCTCACCCCTGTTCTGACCCAGCCAAACTTTCCAAAAGCAAACACAGATAAACTCAGTAACTCAAACTTTCATGGCTTTAATCTACAAATAAACCTCCTTGTAGATAACAGATGGCTTGCAGCCAATTAGTCCAATTAGAAAAACCTTGGCAAAAATAAATCAGTCTCTCACCACACTGAGTCCTTTGAATTTTGCCTTTGCAAAAGGCAAAAAATGTTTGAAACCAGGCTTATATTCCCTAGAGAGAGGGGCCATTAGCATTCTTACTTCCGAGTTGCCTGTGCTGCTCTTCCATGAATCATCCTGCTCCCACTCCCACCAAGCACAGGCTCTTTGGGAACGTCCGCCTCATTGCTGCTGGCTAACCACAACATCCCCATACTCAGATACTGATATGAATCTAGTGGCAAATGAAATCATTCTGGGATGTAACGAAAGTTCTACTGTCATGTTTTACTGTGTTTTATTCTACCTGACTTTACTTGCAATTGTTGGCTTCAGTGTGGCCTTCCAAGCCCGGCATTTACCAGACAGTTTTAATGAGACCAAATTTATCTCCTCCAGCCTGTTATATTTTTGCAGTGTCTGGTTGTCCTTTTTGCCAACCTATCTGAGTACCAAGGGGCTGGTGGTACCACATGGTGGCTGTGGAGATCTTTTCTATTCTCTCTTACAGTGTAGGGTTACAGGGCTGCATCTTTCTCCCCAAATGTTTTGTTATTCTACTAAGGCCTGATCTGAATGACAAAAAGCAGCTGATGAGAGCAAAGAAAGAAGAACTATAATTCCATATTTTTTCAGTAAAAAATACATAGTCGTACATATTCACAAAATTCAACTCAAACTTGGAACTGCTCTATAATCAATATCTTGCAAGTCATGGCAAACTTATCTATTCTGAGATAAGTAAGGCAGTTATGCTACAGGCAGTTATTTATATTACTTACCATAGACTTTCAAACAGATTAACAAAAATGATATCCACCTGCATTCTAATAAATAAAACACTAACAATGAATTACTTATTCTCCTGAAATAATATTTTCATTTTCTTTCTTTCCTTCCTTCTAATTACTTGTGAAATAATATTGAGAATACATTAACATGCCATATTCAGAGGTGGTATTCAGAAAGTTCTGACCAGTTCTGGAGAACCAGTAGCAGAAATGAGTAGTTCAGAGAACTGGCAAGTACCATCTCTGACAGGCCCCACCTCCCTCTATTCTCTGTCTCCCAAGTCCCAGATGATTATCTGGGTCTTCTTTTGTTGCCCCACACAGGAAAATTGATCTGAAAAGCAGGTTAATGGGATGGGGAGAGAATGGGATTTTGCAGTAACCTTCCCCCAGGAGTGGGGAGGGAGTGGAGATTTTATAGTATCCTTCCCCTGGAGTGGGGTAAGAATGGAGATTTTGCAGTATTCTTCCCCTGGAGTGGGATGGGAATGGAAAAGTTTGTTAGGAATCTGTCCACCAATTAGTTAGGTTGGAAATATATAAACCAACAATGTATGTTTTGTAGCTTTAAGACAAAATCACTGTATTGATTTATACTATACTCCGATTGGTTGATTATATTGCAAATTACCATAAGAGGAAGCTAGAGATCATAGCTTGCTCTCTCTAACATTCTGTGTCACTATCATTCTGTCTATCTAACATTCTATCTCTCTAACATTCTGTCTATCTGACATTCTGTTGCTATCTAAGATTCTCTGTTGTATTTATGCTGTGCTTATACTTTGATATTATTGTTTACTGAAAATGACAAAGGCAACTGGTAAGAAGACTTTGCAATTGGATATTCTTTGGATTGTAAAACGTATATGACCTGGACCATTTATTGGACTGTTCTATTTCTTAAAGTAAACTTTAACTCAATTTAGTGTATCTCTGCGTGGCTGAATAATTATTCATAACTACTCTCATAAATGTTTCCATGTGCATATCCTTGTTACTCAAGAGTTGTTCTGTACATATTAACAATGTTACATTATCTTTCCCCTGCCATGACCACCAAACCACACTCTGACCACTGAGCCATGCCCACAGAACAGGTAGTAATAAAATTTGAATCCCACCACTGGCCAAATTTTAGGATCTGTAAGAAAAATGACTTCAATATTCCAGTTACATTATGATATTCCTAGTTATTCTGGTATTGGTATTTGCTATGTTTTTCTGAGACCAGCCCTAATTTTGATAGTTACAGACAAAGGACAGGTCTATAGATAAATGCAAATTCAGATCCAAGCACACCCAGTATTTCATTCCTGATTCTCCACAAGCCTTGTTCATATACATGGATGGAATCAGAGGTGGCATTCAGCAGGTTCTGATAGGTTCTGGAGAACTGGTAGCAGAATTTTTGAGTATTTTAGAGAACGAGCAAGTACCACCTCTGACTGCCCCCCACCTCTTTCTATTCCCTGCCTCCCAAGAATTTTGTTGCCCTGCACAGGAAAATGGAGTGGAGATTTTACAGTATCCTTCCTCTCTCATGCCCACCAAGCCATGTCCATAGAACCGGTAGTAAATTTTGGGATTTTGCAGTAACCTTCCTGTCCTGGTTAAACAGTATACAGTTAGTTTGGGAATGAGAGCTGTCCCCTTAAGGAAATGCCTCATGGGAAATGTAGTTAATGTCTCATGGGAGATGTAGTTTATGTCATGTGGTCACATCTGTATCCTGATTGGTCACTGAATTGACCTCTAGTTTGGTTGGGGGGAGATTTTTTCATTCTTACTTGGACCCCAGAAACCTGCTGGAGTCTTCCCTTGCTGAATCATTATGAGTTGAAAATAACTATTTTTTTCACACTATGAAGCCAACGATGCAAAGATTGGACATTAGATGAATTTCAACATAACTGTGAGTTATGCCTTGATGATGCCTCATATAATCCAATAAAAAAATCTTTGTATGGAAGCCTTTGTAGTGTTTAACTCCTTATCTCAGGTATTTTGAGAAGATAAATATTGCCTGAGACAACACAGTGAAAAGATAAGTTTTTTGATTTCTTCTTAAATCAGTAGCAAGAAATTTGAATTGTATCCTAGAAGAGAGAAGAGGAACTGTTAAGCAAATAGAAGATTGCACCCATGCTGTTTCCCTGTCTCTCCCTACAAGCCCTCCAGTTTGGTACTAGCAAAGTTGTTGTCTTCAGACCTTTTACAAACTGCAGTTGAAAGAATCTAAGTAATCTTTTCTTGTGTCCTAAAACAAAGAAACTGCATTATTCCCTATCTCTGGAACTGCTAGAACAAAGGTTTGATTCCTCCCTGTTTGTGCCATGAAGGAAACAGGCAATAAAAAGGGGCCCATCTTTACTTTGAGTTTATGATAGTGGTGTCCAAGCAACTGGGTTGCTTGGAAATCAACCCCCCCACAAAAGAGGAAATCTGCATGGAAATCAACCCCCCAAAGAGGAAATCTGACTCTGAAAAACTGAAAAAGGTATTCCAGCTTATAGCTAAAAGAAAGTTCCCATCCTTCGCTGTCCTGTTATCCCCTTTCCAAATTGGAAAGGCAAATCCTTAGATGAATTTAGCAAGTCAGTCTAAATTCTACACAAGGAAATTGCCCAAACCCAGTTGAGCAGAACATAAGATTAAATGACAGCATCCTTTGGTGACTACTCTTCAAAGCATAACTGCCTGCAATCAAGCTACCACTAACAACGTACCCCAGTGGTCACATAATGAATTTCAATGGAGTTTCCTAAATTCAGCTACTCGCTTGCAAATCACCCCAGTGGTCAAGTAGTGAATTTCAATGGATTCTCTTTAATTCAGCTACCCGCTTGCAGTGCATCCTAGTGGAAAAAGGGGAATTGCATGGAAAACCACTAAATTTTCTAAAATTCTCCCTTTGCTAATTTAAAGCATGGCAGCTTCTTCAGCCATGACAGATGTCTCTGATCTGCCAGAAGACTCAAATCCTCCACTCACCTTTGACATAAATGTGGAGCTTGGTTCCCCAAACCCATAATAGGATGTCCAAAATTCCAAAGAGGCAGGGGTATCTCAGAAAGCCTATGACCTCAGACATCAAAGAAAGCTTACCTAGACACAATTGGAGTTGGCGGCGAGTGTCAACTGTGTACAGTAACACACTATCCCCTTGTTCATGTCATCAGATCTGTTTAACCAACGTCTACCCTAATGGATGCCCAGAAGAAGCTGTGAAGATGTATGCATAACTGTGATCCTCAGAGCAATCACTCAGTGGCCAGGTCTGCATTCTTCGACCTTTTTGATTTCCCAAGGTAAGAAGTGCACTTCACGATATCGACGTGCACCACACCACAATGCACAGTGGGGAGGAAAGCTACTGCCAAACTCAAATATTGAACCTCAAGCTTTGCATGTTTTGTATCTACCTCATTGCATTGTTTGATGCTATGTTACTATCTAATGGTTACTTTAGTTGATAGTTAGTTGGTAGTGGAATTTATAATTCCATGTGAGGAGTGTGCTGGTTAAACAGTATATAGTTACTTTGGGAATGAGAGCTGTCCCCTTAAGGGAATGCCTCATGGGAAATGTAGTTAATGTCTCATGGGAGACATTACTCCCATGGTCACATCTGTATGCCTGATTGGTCACTGAATTGACCTCTGGTAGGGTTGGGGGGAGTTTTGTTCATTCTGCTGGAGCTTCCCTTGCTGAATCATTATGGGATGAAGATAACTATCTTTTCACACTATGAAGACAACAATGCAAAGATTGGACATTAGATGAATTTCAACATAACTGTGAATTATACCTTGAGGATGCCTGATATAATCCAATGAAAAAAAAACTTTGTATGGGAGCCTTTGTAGTGTTTAATTCCTTATTACAGGCATTTTGAGAAGATAAATATTGCCTGAGACAAGAATTTTCCCCTGGAGTAGGGTGGGAATGGAGATTTTGCAGTATCTTTCCCCAGGAGTGGGGTGGGAATGGAGATTTTACAGTATCCCTCCTCTGTCATGCCCACTAAGCCACACCCACAGAACCGGTAGTATTTTTTTTTTAATCTCACCACTAGCATTCAGCCTGACTCTTGATCTGGGGTGTGTTTATACCCCAATGGCTATACAGAGAAGTAAACCTAGTGCATTATTCCTCCATGTAACCATCAGTATTGTTGTTCTTGTTCATAATCATTTTCCACCTGATTAGAGAGTATATGGTGAATAACTGTAAATATTATGAGGAACACGTATACCTCTTTTCAGGAGTGGGATTCAAATTTCTTAACAACTGGTTTTGTGGGCATGGCCTAATTTGTGGGTGTGGCTTGATGGTCTTGTTATTTGATGGTCTTGGCTTGGTGGTCATGTGACTGGATGGGCATAGCTTGGTGGTCATGTGACTGGGTGCTCATAGCTTGGTGGTCATGTGACTGGGTGGGCGTAGTTCAATGATCATGTAATCGGCTAGGGGTGGCCAACTCAACTTCACTTCTTTGCCCTAATGACTTTAAGTATATAAAAAAGATATACCAAAACAAAATGTAGTTTGCTATGTCATCTCTTTAATGCTTAAATAATAAAAAGGTACACAAAGTAGATTGTTACATTTTAAAATATTAATCAAAAACTATTACATAACAAAACTTTACAAAAAACAATAAAACTTATTTAAAGTACTGCCAAATTGCTTTTTTATTATCATCCTCAGTTACACTTTTCTTTAGTTTAACACAAGCATCATCAGCTATGCCTGTAACCATTTGTTTACTATAAGAATAGGGTCCCATTCTTACAGAGGTAAGCCAAATAGATTGATCATCAGGAGGTTTGGTATATTGAAAACTATTTGGTGACTTCTGCCCTCTGAATATATTTTTTTAAAAAAACAAATTTTGTTAACTTTACAAAACAATACACAGACAATCAAGGCATAATAACATAAAAGATCTTTCTGAAAAAACCAGTAGAACATACAAAATATTTCCAAATTGTAATATGTATATTTACATTATCTGCTCAACTTCATATCTTATCCCAATATCTCCTTTTCATTCTATTATCCAAATTATATTTCTTACTAATTATTTTTTTTCCTTTCAAAGAAACAATACACAAACATACAAGACATAAAATATAAAAAACATAAAACATCTTTTCTGAAAGCTGCTTGATCCCGGGTTAAAACTCTTCGCACAGATGCAAATTCAAAAATCATATTTACTTTATATATCATTCCATATCTTATTACCATTTTCAATTTTCTATATAGCTTCTTCCCTCTTTTATCTTTCTTAGTTTTATTTTATTTATCTTATCTCAATTCAATTCATAATACTTATCATTCTTTGTCTGTTCTTTTCCAGTTATCCATCCATCTTTTCTCTTTAAATATACTTCTCCTGTACACTGGTTGGAGTAACGCCTTTGACTCTTTCCCCTAACTTAATAATACTTAATATAACACTTACATTATATTGGGATTCTGATTAGTACATTCTAAAATTACACAATAAATTTTATAAGAAAAACAAGAACACTACAATTACAAAATAAAAGCATATAAACCACCATCGATACCATTAAAAAGCTAATCATATATATTGATACACATTTTACTCTAAATACACATATAAAAACACAATCTTATGTACCTTCCAGAATCCCTTTTTCAATTAAATTTACCCATTGTCTCTAAATAGATTTTGTTTCTTTAAATCTTGCTTCCCACCATTAAGGCTTCTCCTCCCCTCCTTTCTCTCTTGTTTATTTTTCTCCTTGCCCTTTTTACCCCATTGTCTCTCCTCCTCCCTTTTCTTCTTCTGCTTACCCCCTTTCTGTTGTTTTCTAACCTTGTATCCACCTTTCATCTCATTTTTCTCTTTTTGGATTGTTTTCTCAAACCTTAAAATCCCCTTTTTCTTTTCCTCTTCCTCCTCCTCCCGAAAGAAAACCCATTGTTCATCCAAGATGGCTTCTTCTTCTTCTTTATTCCAGTCATCCTGCTGCGTAGTCAGTTTTTCATAAGTGCATACCACCATTTCTAGAAATTGAAAAAGAGTGCCCAAAGTGTCTTTTCCATCTTGCTCTTCTTTTTTATATTTTTGATATTGAATTTTTAGTTCATCCAGAAGCAATGCCATCATGAAGAGAAAAACTTCTTCAAAAACCACCCAAGTATTTTTAATCAAGAATAATTCCAAAAAGTTCCAAAGTCACTAAGAGATCCAAATAAACTATTTTTTTAAATACTTTTTCTTTCTTTCTTCTATTTCTCTTTCTGGGGTTACTGATTGATCAAAGAGTTCCCATTAAAATATATCTTTCTTTAAAGTTCTAGGCAGTCTCCTCCTTTTTCAAGTTCTGCTCCAAAAATTTTTTTTTCCTCTCCCCCCACTTACAACAGCAATTTCCCTTTAAATGCTCAGAAATCCATACCTCAAATACGGCTTTTCCAATTTCTGAAGTTGTGAAATCCAATGTCCAGAAATCCTTTATCCCATGTCTTTAACTTTCAAATTGAATTACCTTCGGTGCCCAGATATATTTTCCAAGTCTCCGTCTGCTATTTCTATGGGGTGGGAGAGTGAATAAGAAAAAGTTTTCCCTTGACAGCTTTCTCCGCCGCTTTTCTCTTCTTAGGGATACAATGTATCTTTCAGGCAATTCAAGCAATTCCGTTTCCAGGGTTTTAAAGGTTGTTATTTTCCCGGCTCAGCCAGCACTTTCACTTCTGATTCTTCTTTCTCCTTCTTCCTCCAGCACAATCTTTTCCAGCTGCCGGCTTCTTTGTGGCCGCCATTACTGACCGCCGCTCCACCGCCTTGAGGAAAGGAGGTTAAGCTGGTGAGGAGGGGTTCTGCGACACCCCCTAACCCCTTCCCAGATCCTCCCTATCTTCGGCTGCCTCTACAGGGCAGCCTTATCCTCCAGACGCATCAGGATCAGAGGCACCAAGATGGCTAGCACAACAGGGATCGCGCACAGTCGCAAATCCCCGCTGCCACTGAAGCCTGGCAAACCGGAAGGGGCTGCCCTCTGAATATATTGTGTTCATCTGCGAGAAACCACTTTCTGCCTCTGCTGAACTGACTGCAATAGTCCTAACAACATCTCTAGCCTTTTTAATGCTGCAAGGAATTGTTTATTTTTCCAAATCTTTTAATACATTTTCTGTGAAATCATGATAATCATTAATGGTAATTATCATAATTGATGATTTCATAACTGAAAATTTCACCAAATGCAACCAATTGTTCTTCAGCTGCTCTCCATGGAACCACCACTTCTTTGATGTTCCAATAATCTATCTCCAAATAATTTAGAAATTTAAATTTATCAGTGTCTTTACATTGGCAGCCTGTTTTTAAATGTTCACAATTCATCAATCTTTTCTTCAAATTAGTTACAATGCTTTCTATAAGTCTTTCATGAGGAAGTCCCACAAATTGATGATTTTGTACAAATTTATATACTTCAGGGTTTCTGAAGTAATTAATCCATCAACCTTTTTTTTCATATGCACCCTTTTCCTTTATAAACATTTCAAATGATTTAATTGATCTTACCACAAGTTTTTCAGCCTTCATAATGTCTATGTTTCTCATTTACAATGCATTAGAAAGAGAGATATTTCAGCTACGACATCAATCATCAAGGTCAAATCAGTAAGAAGATATCTGTTTTCATGACGGGCAGCTATACTGGAGTATTATTATTTTTTTAACAGAAAAACTGATGTAGCACGGGATAAGCACACTGCACAGCTAGGGTTTGTCTTAAACTACAGGCAGCCCATCTTGGTCCAAAAACTCTATCAATTTTTACAATTTCAATCTCAAGTTGTTCGGAAATTTTGTGAAGTTCAATTAGGTTCTTATTCGATTGATGGAAAATAAAATATATTTTATCAATAAAGATTTGAAAATGATTTATTTGCTTTATTTCCCTATTAGAATCATCTAAAACAAGTTGCAGACAATGGTTTAAGCAGTGCCATATTATAATGTTTGGAAAGTCTTTGGCTATCCTAGTGCTTAACCCAGATTTTCTCTCAAGCATAACATGGCACCATCAGAGCAAAATCCAGTTAAATATTTCTCTAGATAGTTCTTATTAAACTCAAATTATTCAAACTTTCCATAACTGAACAACATATTGTCTCTGCATAATATTTATCCAATTCTACTAGTTCAAGGAAAATTGTTGGTGAGAAAACTGGATCCTCAACTTTTAAGTACAGTATAAGAACTGATTTGGAAGATATTGTTGAGGCTTCATTAATTATCAAACAGATTTTGTGAGTTCTTTTAAAAAATAATTTTGCTAACAAATGTTTCCTAATGTCTTTTGCAATGAAATTTATAATTGCAACTGCAGTTTTATGTGAATGCAACCCAGTTCCCAAATCTAAACCATTTTTAATTTGCAATTCAATTAGATCTTCTATATATGAAAATGGTCTGCACGTTTGTGCTAGACTGTACACTATAGTAAACACTGTACATGTACTACCCAAAGATTTCTCAGTCATGCTCTCCAGTCCTTTGCTTATCACATCCTGCTCACATTGCTTCAACTTCTCTGTACAAATGTTGTGAGCTTTAGATGAGAAATGTTCCTTCAATTTCTTTGTGAGAGAAGCTTGATGTACTTCTTTACTCTTTCCTGGTGGTTCAGTTTGGAAATTCTTCCATTCCTTTGCTCCGTGGACACTTTTTTCTTTGATTGAAATCTCAAATCTTCTGCAATGCTTGCAACCTAATTTTTTCTGGGAAACTTCCAGTCCATCATATTTTTTCCCTAAAATTGTTGTACTGCTGCAATGTCCAACAGTCAGGAAGATTTTTTTCAATATCCGACTCAGTACTTCCAGTACTTGATGATGTGCTGCTACTGCTTTCCCCTGGCTGTGGTATGGATTATGTGCTGCTTCTGCTTTCCCCTGGTTGCAGTGTGGATGATGTGCTGATGCTGCTTTCTCCTGATTCCAATGGTTGTGGATGTGATTCTTATTTATTTATTTATTTATTTGTTAATCACTTACAAAATAATAGGTATAAGTATATACATAGTTATGAATACATGAAATGGGTACAAATAAGAAAAATAAAAGAAACAATAGGACAGAGATGGTAGGCATGTTGGTGTGCTTATGCACACCCCCTACAGACCTCTTAGGAAAGATGTGAGGTCAATAGTAGACAGTCTAAGGTTAAAGTTTTTGGGGTTTGGGGAAGAAACCACAGAGTCAGATAGAGTATTCCAGACATTGACCACTCTGTTGCTGAAGTCGTATTTCCTGCAATCAAGTTTGGTGTGGTTAACCTTGAGTTTGTATCTATTGTGTGCTCTTGTGTTGTAATGGTTGAAGCTGAAGTATTCATTGACAGGTAAGTCATTGCAATGTATGATTTTATATACCATACTTAGATCAGACCGAAGATGGTGTAATTCCAAGGTTTTCTAGGTCTAGAAGTCTGGTGGATCTTTTGGATCTCCTTTTGTTTTCTTGCTGAAGAAAGCAGCCAAATTCATTTGCCTTTTCATCTTGGTAATGTACTGCCAAAAAAAAAAAATCAACAATGTAGTGGTTTGGATTCGATTGTTGTTGTAAGTTGAGTGGTGAAGGCAGTGGCAAGTGAAGAAGGTGGGCAAGGAGTGAAGATCAGTAATATTCAATTACTTTTAAGAGTCCCTGACACTATAGCTAGTTAGTGTTTAAAAGATGTTATGGAAGAGGAATAAGTTTCACCAGACAAGACTGAAACGGAACTGAAAGTGGACTTGAAAATAACAGTCTATAAAAAGGATGTTGCACTGTGTATATAAAAGAATGGCTGATATTTTAATAATTACAATTCATTAATTGAAAAAGAAACACTTAAAATGGAAATACTATTAACAAACCAAGGGAGTTTGTTATTTTGTGCTAGTAATGGAACAAAAATCTTTCCTAGCCAAGACTACTTACCTAGACCAACAGTCCCTAATGGAATTCTCTCCCTATAGCAGAGAGAGAGAGAAGCCTGGGGAAGCCAAGATGGTTGCCTAAGCTTTTTAGAGTGCAGCTTAAAAATGTACATACATACATACATACCCTACATACATACATCAAGAAAAAGATAATAGCACAAAATAATCTAAGAAGTTAGATTAAGAATGGAATTGGTAGGCACATTCACAGCAATACCGAATTCTTTTTCTGAAATTTATTCCTCTGTTTTAAAAACTGGAATATATAAACATGTTCAGTGGGCTCTGCTAATTACTGAAATAGCTACTCAAGAGGATGTAGTGTCAAGGTTAGCAAAAATGGTAAAGCAATATATAGATTTAAATTTTCAAACCAGAAATATTTTTATTGGTACCCACATAAATAAAGGGAATATAATACATATTTAATTTTACATGTGTTAACAGCGGCTAGAGTTATGTTTGCACAAAGTGGAAAAATGAAGAGATCCCTATAGATGAAAATAAAATTAAAAAGGTATAATGTGCAGAAATGGCTGGAGATAAGAGGTAGAAATTAGGTGGGGAATCGTCATTGCTATGTATGAATTAAATACTGAGGGTTGATAATTGTAAACATGTTGATATAATTAACAGAATTAGAAATAAGCCAATACAAAGAAATTTTGTTAATTTTTTTTTGTTACACTACTGTTGTTACATGTTGATACTTGTTTTCCTTTGTTTTTTTCCTAAATGATACCTGTATATGCCCTGCTTGAAAATATTTATTCATAAAACAAAACTTACTAAAAAAATAAATAAATACATAAATAAAAATTATTTTACAGTAGTGTAACAAAAATTATTCATTTATGTATTTATTCATGTTTTCAATATCTGTTCTGTTTTTATGATTAATAAAAACAAAACCTATATTAAAATATTATTAAAATTATTTTTTAAAATATTAATTTTTAATAATATATTTAGTGTAGGTTTTGTTTTTATTAATCATAAAAAACAATAGAAATCCTGAAAATATGAATAAATACATAAATGAATTTTTTTTGTTACACTAGTTTTATTGTTACATATTGACACTTATGCAAAGAAGAAACAAACAGCAGTATCAACATGTAACAATAATAGTAAAATAATTTTTATTTATGTATTTATTTATTAGTATCTGTTTTATTTTTATGATTAATAAAAACCAAGACAGATACTAAATAAATAATATATATATAAAGAAATAAAAAAAATACCAAAAATTAGTCAGGCAACTTGGCTAGCCAGCTATGCCAGGGTCCTCCTTGGTCTTCTTGGAGATTGCTTCAGTGAGGACAGCTGGGCAGCCAGCCTGGGAGTTGGCACTTGACTGGGGCTAGTGGCAGCAGCAACAGGTGAAGAAAGGCGACCAGCGGGGCTTGCTGCCATTGTCTCCTCACTCACCAATTGGTGGTAGAAGGCAAGGAAGCAACAATGGAGGGCCATGGATGGGAGAAGATGGTGGAAGGTGAGGCAGGCAGCATTGGTGAGGGCAGCTTGCCAGACAGGGAATCATTGTCAGGACTCAACCGGATCTAGCGGTGGCATCAGGTAGGCAACCAGGTTTTGCTTTGAAGTTTCCCTCACTGATCCGCATCTTCTGTAATGGCAGCTGGAGGACACAGTCTAGGTAGAGCAGGCAGTCAAAGCAAGGCAGGTAGGCCTGGGAGGCAAGCCAGGCAGGCAGGCCAGACAAGGCAAGCAGGCCTGGGGAGGCAGTCTGGGCAAGGCAGTCCAGGCAGGCGAAGATGGTAGTGGTGGTGGCAACCAGGGCTTGCCCTCACTCACCCAAATCAAGCAGGGTGGCAGAAGGCAGGCAGTGATGGTTTGCTGGCTGACTGGCTGTTGCTGCTGCTACTGCTAAAACTGCCGGTGCTGGGAGCAATAACAGCAGGCGGGAAAATGTGGAAAGCATAGTGCACATGCACTATAAGTAGTCACTGGGTGGGGCAGGATGGAATGGGCAGGTGGGGAGAATGTCGTTAGTGATTGCCACACATACACACGATGTCACACATGCACAATAATGACTGACTAGGCCAGGATCGGAGGAGAGAGCAGAGAGGGGTGGGGCAGCCAGGGGACCATTTTACTGGTTCTCCGAACTACTGGGATTCAAAACAATTGGAAGAATCCCACCCCTGCTTTCTTTATGTTTTAATTTGATGAGGTTTCTGTGCCCCACTTCTTTTATAAGATTAATTATTTCACTGAAAAACGGAGTTCACATGATTAATTTGATATGCCTAATTTGATTGTGATAAATGAAATCATTATTATGTATCTAAACAAGGACAATTGATATTCCCTACATATTGCAAGTGTAAAAATTGTCCTAGTTTAGAAGACCTTTGATGACCTTCTGCAAACTAAAGTTATATTTCTTCTGCAAGATGGCATGTCCTGTGTATGTATGTATGTATGTATGTATGTATGTATGTATGTATGTATGTATGTATGTATGTATGTAAGTATGTATGTATGTATGTATGTATGTATGTATGTATGGTATTATTCAGGTATTTTCCCACGTCATTATAGTTGTGCTTTTAAAGTTGTAGCAACGTTTCAGCAGAGTCTCATCTGCCATCATCAGGCTTCTGTATTGTGTTCGTCTGTGAGTCAGACTTTCACAGCCATTTCTGTTTTAAACTTGGGGCTAGTCTATTGCTGTGCCAGAATGGTTTTTTCTTCATCCTGATTGGTTGGGAGTCTTGGTCTGTGTTTATTAGTCTTGGAGTTTGCTGTGTTCTGCTTGATTGGTGTTTCTAATATCTTCTGTCTGTTTTTTTTTAAAAAAAACAATTTTATTGGTTTTTTTTAAAAAACAAACAAAACAAACAAAACATAAAAACATCAGCTCTCTTCCGTACATATATACAAACAGTGTGTCGGTTGGTTCATCAGTTTTGTGCATTCATTTCGTAGTCTCAATTACAGTTATGTTACATAATAACTCTTATTATCAATCCAAACTTATATGTCCTCATATCATTATTAAAAAATCATTTGACTATAATTTTATTCATTCATACTTTACGAGATAACTATAATTTAGGTAATTTATTCTACAACAAATCATATAATCATACCAAATCTATCCTAAAAAACACTTTATAAATATGATGTCAAATAACAAAAGAAAAAGAAAAAACAAAGATATTCCTTATTATCTAACATTCTAAATATTCTATTATTGTATTTTATCATCCAACCATTGATAGAAAAGGTCCCAAATTTTATAAAATTGTTTATCTTCTTGCTTTCTAATTTCAAATGTCAATCTACTCATCTCAGCACATTCCAATATTTTCTTAATAATTTCTTCCTGCAATGGAATTTTCTCACTTTTCCAATTTTTAGCAAATACAATCCTAGCCTCAGTTAATACATTTACAATCAGATATTTCAAGTTTTTACTGTATGCATCTGGTAAGATTCCCAATTTAAAAAACTCTGGTTTCAAATCTATGTGTTTCTTTGTCATTTTTTCCAACCACATGCGGATTTTAGTCCAGTATTTTCTAGCATCCTCACAAGTCCACCACATATGGTAGTATGAGCCTGGTATCTGATGACATTTCCAGCATTTTTCAGATTTATTCTTGAACATTCTTGCTATCCTTGTTGGGGGAAAATGCCACCTGTAAAACATCTTATACAGATTTTCTTTATAAGCTGTTGACATTGTCATTTTATAATTTTGCGACCATAGTTTTTGCCATTTCTCTAAATCAATCCCATATCCAAAATTCCTCCCCCAAGCAATCATAGTTTCTTTAACTTGCTCTTCCTCTAGCTTAATTCCCAGTAAATAACCATATAGTTTTTTAATCACCTTTTCATCAGTACCTGTCAAAATCTTATCTAAATCAGTCTGTTTATCATAAAATCCCTCTGTTTTAGAATCTTCATCATACCTTGAGTGTATTTGCACATATGAAAACCAATTTATCTTTATACCTTGTTCCTCTAGATTTTGTATCAATTTAAGTTCACCCTTTTCATCTAATAATTCCCCATATCTAACTGTTTGTTCCTTCTTATAGATTATAGGATAGGAAAATGCTTCAATAGTCGATAACCAAACTGGAATTTTCAGATAACATTTTTTTTTATCTTCTCCCAGTTTAACCACAAAGACTCCCGTATATAATGTCTTCTAAAGTAACCCTGTGTTTTAGTTCCCTTATACCATAAAAAAGCATGCCAACCCAACAACAAATCATGACCTTCTAGTGTCAACAATCTAGTCTTTCTTAGTGTTATCCATTCCTTAACCGACATCAAATTTGCAGCTTGATAGTACAACTCCCAATTAGGCAGGCCAAAACCTCCTCTAATTCTAGCATCTTGCAAGAGCTTTAGCTTTATCCTCGCTTTCTTACCTTGCCATATATACTTCAACACAATTTTATTTAAGTCCTCAAAATAGTCTTTTCCGAGCCTAATTGGTATTGTTTGAAACAAAAATAAGATTCTGGGTAAAATATTCATCTTGATTGTTGAAATTCTCCCTATTAGTGACAGTTGTAAGTTTTCCCATTTCTTCAAATCTAAGGCTATCTGTTGTTTAAGTTTAATATAATTATTCTCTTTTAATGTACTACATCTTGATGTCAAGTATATCCCCAAATACTTGACCTTGTTCGTAACTTGGATTTTCAACAGGTCTGCCAGTTCTTCTCTTTGTCTTAGTAACGTGTTCTTTAACAAGATCTTTGTTTTATCTTTATTTATTTTCAGCCCAGCCACCTCATCATATGTCTCTATCTTTTCCAATAGCTTCGGAGCTGTTTCTAAAGGATCTTCCAAAATAAAGACTAAGTCATCCGCAAAGGCTTGCAATTTGAATTCTTCCTTTTTAATTTTCATTCCTTTTATACTTTTATCTTCTCTAATATTTCTATTCAACACTTCCAAAGTCAATACAAATAGCAAAGGAGATAGGGGACATCCTTGTCTTGTGCCTTTTCTTATATTAATAGAGTCTGTAAGTTCTCCCTCCATCATTACCTTTGCTGTTTGCTCATGATAAATAGCTTCTATTGCTTGGATAAATCTTCTGGCAAAACCCATCTGTTCCAATTGAAGTAACATAAATCTTCAGTTCATATTGTCAAATGCCTTTTGGGCATCTAGGAATATCAAAGCCATTTGTTTTTCAGGATGTGCCTCATAGTATTCCAAAGTATCCAGAATTACTCTCATATTGTCTCTAATTTGTCTCTTTGGCAGAAATCCATTCTGATTGGGATGAATAAAATTATTCAGATATTTTTTAAGTCTTTCTGCTAAAATTGAAGCAAAGATTTTATAGTCTGCATTTAATAAAGAAACCGGTCTATAGTTCTTAATTTGCAGTGGATCAGCCTCTTCTTTTGGAATAAGTGTAATATAAGCCTCTGACCATGTTTTAGGTATTATCTTCTTTGACATAGCTTCATTCATGACTTCTAACAATGGAGTGCTCAATGATTCTTGTAATATTTTGTAGAATTCTGCCGGGAGCCCATCTGGACCTGGTGCTTTCCCATTATTTTGTTTCTTAAGTGCTTCACTTAATTCCATCATTGTTATATTACTTTCTAGCATTTCTTCAGTCTCTTTGGATATCTTAGGTAGGTTAGCATTCTGTAAGTACTGTTTGACTTTTTCCTCATCAATATTCTCTTTCTTATATAGTTGTCCATAGAAATCTCGAATAATTTCCTTTTTCTCCTTATTACCATAACAAACTTGGCCTTGGTCATCTATTAACTGCGATATTTTCCTTGACTCTTTCTCCTTTCTCAATTTATATGCTAGCCATCTACCTGGTTTATTTGCATCTTCAAAATAATTCTGTTTAGCATTTCTAATTTTCTGTGCCAGTTCTTCTTTCTCTATTAAACCCATTTTATGTTTAGTTATGTCCAATTTCAATTTAATATCTTTTTTTCTGTGGCATTTTCTGTAATTCTTTTTCAAGTCTTTTATACTCATCTTCCAAGGCTTTAGTGGCTTGCCTTTTCCTAATATTCTTTTTTCTTATGTAATCTATTATCAAGCCTCTAGCATATGCCTTCATTGTATCCCAAACATTCTGCATTGAAGTATCTTCTTTTCTATTTTCTTTAAAGAAAAAAGCCAGTTCTTTCTCAATCCATTGTATAAAATCTTTCTCCTTTAAAATAGTATTATTTAACGTCCATCTCGATCTTTTTTTTGTCCCTTCCATTTAATTGTCATTGGGTTATGGTCTGCCCAAGTACTTGTTTCAATATTTGTTTCTTGAACACTAGATATTAATTCTGTTGAGATCCAAATCATATCTAATCTGGACCATGATAAATTTCTATTTTAATAGAAGGTATATTGTTTGGTTTTAGCATTTCTTTCTCTGCATATATCTTTTAGAGTTAATTCGTCTGTCATTTTAAAAAAGGATTTAGGAAGAATCTTTCTATTTTGCTTTGCTGTTGTTGCTATATAGTCCAGTTTATTATCCACAATTCCATTAAAGTCTCCCATCATAGTCCAGTCCAGTCATTTTCATGTGTAGTTTTTTTATAGAATTCTTCTTGTTTATCATTCGGAGCATAGATTGCAATCAAGAGTATTTTTATATTATTGTCCATTATTTCCACGATTAATACTCTTCCATTTTCATCAGTGTAAATCAATTTTGCTGGGGTAGCCTCTTTAATATATAAAACCACTCCTCTTTTCTTACATTGAGTCAAAGAAGTAAATATTTTCCTTAATTTTGGCTGTACTAACAATTGTTCATGTTGTTTTTTTGTACTTCTTGTAAACAAATTATGTCAAACTTTAATTTCCCTAATTTATGAAAAATCTTCCTTCTCTTAGCAGCTGAGTTAAGTCCATTTATATTCATTGTAATCAGTTTTTTCTCTTCCATGATTATATTTTATATTTAGGTTTGGCAGCTCTCGTAGATCTTGGTTCACGTTGGTCTTTGATATCCACCTGTCCACCTACTGCACCTTCTTCTTTTTCAATCTCCATTTGTTCCTCTTGGAATTCAATTAATGAGACCTCTTTTTCTGCCTCTTCCTCTCTCCTTCCGAAAAAGTCTGAGTAGAAAAGTTCTGCTTTCTCAATTGAATCAATTCTGTGTCTCTGTTCTTGCCATGTATACATCATCCTTCTGGGATCAGCCATCTGTAATTCACCTCCTTTTTCAATAGCACTTTGGTCAAGAATCGATATTCTCTTCTCATCTGTCTCCCTCTTCTGGGTATTTGTTTTAAAACCAGGATTTCTTTGCCTTTATATTTCAACGTCTTCTCTCTTGCCGCTTGTAAAATTTGTGTTTTGATGGATTTTTTGGTAAATCTGATGTGAACTTCTCTGGGTAAATTATTTCTCATCGCATATCTTGTAAAAACTCGGTATATCTCATCTACTCCATCCATCATCTTTTCCTCTGTTATTTCCAAAGCATCAGCCAGAATTTCTATCATTATCTCAGCCAAATCTTGTCCTTTTTCTTCCTCTATGTTTTGAAATCTGAGATAGAATTCTGACCTCTCCATCTCCCATTTCAGCATCCCACTTTTATCTTGTTCAACCACTGTTAGTCTGCTATCAATATTTCCAATCTTCTCCTCTCTTCGTTTACCTTCTTCTTCGATTTTTTGGAGTCTCTCATCATACTTCACCATCATTTGTTGAATATTTTCCACTTTTTCATCAGTCTTCCCTGTTCTTTGTTCAATGGTGTCTGTTTTTATCTTAAGATCTTGGATTCCTTGCATAATCCTCTGTAAAGTTACTTTTTCTTGTTCTTTGTCTTGCTTTAACATTGCCTGAATTAAACGTTGTCCTCCAGATGGTGGGGAGGCAGAAGTAGATGTAGAGGCACCCGGAGGTATGAGTTTCCTACTCATTTTAAATGGTTCAAGATCTTCAAATTCTTTCAAATTTTAATCCAATTAGTAAGGTAGCCAATTATAATCCAAAATGGAAACGCCCAATGGTGAAAAGCCCAATAGTAAAGGGAAAAAAAGAAAAAAGAAAAGATTCTTCAGGTTCTTCCAGACCCTAATCCAATTATGAAATAATCCACAATAAAGAATAAAAATAAAAAGGAGAAAACCCAATAATAATAATAATAAAAAAGAACAAAGCAAAAGAAAGATTTCTTCAGGTTCTTCACACCTTAATCCAGTTAGAAAATCTCAATTAAAAAAAAAAGGGAACCAAAATAATCCAAGAGCATAGATGGAAAAAGCAAAAATCCCAATGGAAAAGGGAAAAAAAAATAAAAAAAAATGAGAGATTCTAAAGCTTCCCCTTTAAAATAAAAGGCAAGAATAAAAATATTGCTAAAATAAAAGTTTACAGTAATGCTGGTAAGGAGGAGTAGCGGAACTAAAAGAAGATTAAAAAAAAAAAAAGCAACCCACTGCACTTTGTTTAATTATCCAAGGCTCTTGTTATGACTCTCTTCTCTTCTCCACAAGCTTCAAAGCCAAACCTCAAATATTAAATTGTTGATAGAAGTCCAGAAGAGCACCTGTAATAATATTCTGCCGCGCTCTCCCTCTATCTTATCAAGTTAAAATGTCCTTGAGAAGAAGTCTTTCACAGTTCTCTCCACTTCAAGTAAAATATTTTCAAGCCTCTAGTTGGCAGTGTTACAAAGTTTCTTAATTCTCACTTTCCCCCTCCTCCAAGAAAAACGTAATTGGGGTTAAAAAAGAACGGAAAATATATACATATATATATATACAAAAAGAAAAATAACCAAAGGGAGCCTTTAGCCTAAAAAAAAATAAAAATTAAGAAAAATTAAGAAATCAAAAGGGAGAAGAATAATAATAATAATTATATATATATATGTGTGTGTGTGTGTGTGTGTGTGTGTGTGTGTGTGTGTATCTTTGGTTGTTCGGGTTTTCTCCCGCGTAAGATTCAAGTATCTAGGCAACGTTTCGATGAAGTCTCATTCATCATCTTCAGGCTTCTGTCTCCAGCTCTGTGCTTCTCAGAGTGATGTGAGATTGCAGCTGCTTCTTCCTTTTAACTGCTAGTGGGGTGGGACTTGATTGGGTGGGGGCTTGGCTGTGTTCTGATTGGGTGGGGTTGTGTTCTCATTGGTAGGGGTTTTGGCTGTGTTCTGATTGGTTGGGGGTTGGCCGTGTTCTGATTGGCTGGAGCGTGTTCTGTTCAGGTGGGGGCTTGGTTGTGCTCGGGTTAGTCTTAGTTGCTGGCGGATTTGAGTTGGTGAGCTGTGATCTTGCTGTTTGGCTTCGAGTTCATGGTTGTGCTGCATCTTCATAGTGGGTGTCGGTTTGCTTCATGTATGGCTCGGAGGGGTTTGAAGTGGGTAGTGATGCAGCTGCAGCCTGACAATGAGAACACAACCCCACCCAATCAGAACACAGCAAGCCCCCACCAATCAAGTCCCACCCCACTGGCAGTTAAAGGAGGAAGCAGCTGCAATCTCCATTACTCTGAGAAGCACAGAGCCGGAGACAGAGCCTGAAGATGATGAATGAGACTTCATCGAACGTTGCCTAGATACTTGAATCTTACGGGGAAAACCGAACAACCAAAGATCCATACAAATACCCTGAGAACCTCAGAATATATATATATATATATATATATATATATATATATATATATATATATATATATATATATATATATATATATATATATATATATATATTTGTTTTCTGAGGTTCTGCTGGGTATTTATATGTAGATCTTTGGTTGTTCGGGTTTCTCCCGCGTAAGATTTGAAGTATCTAGGCAACGTTTCGATGAAGTCTCATTCATCATCTTCAGGCTTCTGTCTCCAGCTCTGTGCTTCTCAGAGTAATGGAGATTGCAGCTGCTTCCTCCTTTTAACTGCCAGTGGGGTGGAACTTGATTGGGTGGGGGCTTGGCTGTGTTCTGATTGGGTGGGGTGTGTTCTCATTGGTAGGGGTTTGGCTGTGTTCTGATTGGTTGGGGGTTAGCCGTGTTCTGATTGGTTGGAGCGTGTTCTGTTCAGGAGGGGCTTGGTTGTGCTCAGGTTAGTTTTAGTTGCTGGGGATTTGAGCTGGAGAGTTGTGATCTTGCTGTTTGGCTTCTAGTTCGTGGTCCTGCTGCATCTTCATAGTGGGTGTTGGTTTGCTTCATGTATGGCTCAGAGGGGTTTGAAGTGGGTAGTGATGCAGCTGCAGTGCAGCTTCTGGTCCATGGTCGTTTCTCATTTTCTGAATGGGTGGGAGTCTGTTTTCTACATGGAAGTGTGGTGGTGGCATCTTGTGTGGCTCTCATGGGTGTGGGTCCAGTGTCCTTCTTCATGTTAGGTACTCGTCTGTTCATGAGGCGGGTTTCCAAATGGCTGGAAGGCGGGAGGTGTCATCTCGTTTGTTCATGCTGTGTGGGCGTTTTTCTATCTCTATGGCTTCTCTGATTATTCTGCTGTTGAAGTGTTCGGTTTTGGCGATAGTTCTGGTATTTTTAAAATCAATTTCATGTCCTGTGGCTTTGAGGTGTTGGACCAGGGAAGAGGTCGTTTCTTCTTTTTGATTGAGTTCTTATGTTCTTCAATGCGTGCGCTTATTCTTCTGTTAGTTTGTCCAATGTATGTGTTAGGGCAGGCTGTGCAGGGATTTCGTATACTCCTTGGTTTTCTAATTCGATTTTGTCTTTGGGGTTTCTTAGGATGGTGGATATTTTTTTGTTTGTGCAGAATGCTGTTTTGATGTTGTGTTTTGGAGGATCTTGCTAATTTTGTCTGTAGTGCCTTTTATATATGGGAGGAGGGCTTTTCCGTTTTCTTGTTCTCTGTCTTGGATTTTGGTTGGGGCTTCTTTTTGGATTAGGTGGGTAATCTTCTTTCTTTGGAATCCATTGGCTGTGAGTACGTTGGTGAGAGTGTGTAGTTCGGTTTTTGGTGTTGTTCATCGGCTAAGCATTTTGTTCTGGAGATGAGTGTCTTGGCTACGGAATTGATCTGTGCTGGGTGGTGGTGTGAGAGTGCATGTAGATAGCGGTTAGTATGTGTTTTCTTCTGGTAGATGGTGTGTCCTAGGGAGCCATCGGATCTTTTGTATACCAAGACATCTAGGAAGGGAAGTTGATTGTTGGCTTCTGTTTCCATGGTGAATTGTATTTTGGGGTGTAGACTGTTGAGGTATGTGAGGAAGTTGTTCAGTTTTTCTTTCCCGTGTGGCCAGATTATGAAGGTGTCATCTACGTATCTGAGCCAGAGTTTGGGTTTGTGGTCGTATTTTTCTAGAGCTTGTGTTTCAAAGTGTTCCATGTAGAGGTTTGCGATGACAGGTGAGAGGGTGATCCCATAGGTGCTCCTTCTATTTGTTTGTATTTTTGTCCATTGTAGGTGAAGTAAGTATTGGATAGGCAGTGGTTGGTTAGATCTAGGATGTGCTTGGGGGGTTGTATTTGTTTTGGATGGCTGTCAAGGCTTCTTTTATTGGCACTTGGGTGAAGAGGGATGTGACATCGAAGCTTACTAGTAGGTCGCTAGGTTGTAAGTTTTGTTTCTTTATGATCTCGATGAACTGGAATGAGTTTCTTACGTGTGAGTTGATGGATTCTGCATAGGGTTGTAGTTGTTTGGCAAGAAATTTGGCCAGGTTTTGTAGAGGTGAGCCTATGGAGCTGACTATTGGTCTGAGTGGGGTTCCTTCTTTGTGTATTTTGGGGAGACCATAAAGCTTGGGGCATCTGGATGATTTTTCTCTGGGTATGATTCCTTGCTGGATTTCTTCACTGATGGGGAGGCTTTTATTTTGGATTTGGTAGTTTTTTCTAGGTAGGTGGTGGGGTCTGTCTTTAGGGGTTTGTATGTGGGGTCTTGGAGTAGGTTGGTTAGCTTGGTTTGGTAGTCAGATGTGTTCATTACCACTGTCGCATTGCCCTTGTCTGCTGGTAGGATTATTATGCTGGTGTCTTCTTTCAGGTTAAGTAGTGCAGTTTGTTCTTCTTTGGATAAGTTGCTTTTGGGTGGTTTGCTAGTGCAGAGGATGTTGGTGATTTCGAGTCTGATTTTGTTAGCATCATCAGGGTTGGTTTTGGTCAGGCTGGTTTCAACTCCACATATGATGGTTTCTGTGGGGATGTGTTTGGGAGCGACAGCAAAGTTGAATCCTTTTGAGAGGATCTTGGTTTCAGCTTCAGTGAGGATCTTGTCTGAGATGTTGTGCACTGTTTGTTTCATGTGTGGCTGTGGGGGGAAGAGTTGGTTTCTGGCATTGTTGTAGTTTCCTGAGTTTGTTGGTCTGTGTGTCTGTCTTGAGGATGGTCTGTGTTTGGCTCTCCAGACAGCGAGTTGTTTGGATTTGTCCCAAAGTAGAGGTGAATCTTGTTGCTGAGTTTGAGGTGGAGTGTGAGGAGATCTTTGTTGATTTGGTCTAGGAGAAACCTTTTTGTGTGAAGTTCATTTCTAATTAGGGCCAGTTCTGTTCTTTTAAGGATGCGTTTGGTGGCTGCTCTGTTGGTGTGGAATTTCAATTGGAAGCTTGTGGGAATTAAATTTTGATCTCGGCAGTTGCATAGGAATGCAAGGTCACATAAAATGGAGGCTCTTTGGACTTCAAGTTTTCATAAGTCCTGGTCAGATGGTGGGTTTCCTCCCGTAGAGGTGCAATATTTGTTTTCTGAGGTTCTCGGGTATTTATATGTAGATCTTTGGTTGTTCGGGTTTTCTCCCGCGTAAGATTTGAAGTATCTAGGCAACGTTTCGATGAAGTCTCATTCATCATCTTCAGGCTTCTGTCTCCAGCTCTGTGCTTCTCAGAGTAATGGAGATTGCAGCTGCTTCCTCCTTTTAACTGCCAGTGGGGTGGAACTTGATTGGGTGGGGGCTTGGCTGTGTTCTGATTGGGTGGGGGTGTGTTCTCATTGGTAGGGGTTTGGCTGTGTTCTGATTGGTTGGGGGTTAGCCGTGTTCTGATTGGTTGGAGGCGTGTTCTGTTCAGGAGGGGGCTTGGTTGTGCTCAGGTTAGTTTTAGTTGCTGGGGATTTGAGCTGGAGAGTTGTGATCTTGCTGTTTGGCTTCTAGTTCGTGGTCCTGCTGCATCTTCATAGTGGGTGTTGGTTTGCTTCATGTATGGCTCAGAGGGGTTTGAAGTGGGTAGTGATGCAGCTGCAGTGCAGCTTCTGGTCCATGGTCGTTTCTCATTTTCTGAATGGGTGGGAGTCTGTTTTCTACATGGAAGTGTGGTGGTGGCATCTTGTGTGGCTCTCATGGGTGTGGGTCCAGTGTCCTTCTTCATGTTAGGTACTCGTCTGTTCATGAGGCGGGTTTCCAAATGGCTGGAAGGCGGGAGGTGTCATCTCGTTTGTTCATGCTGTGTGGGCGTTTTTCTATCTCTATGGCTTCTCTGATTATTCTGCTGTTGAAGTGTTCGGTTTGGCGATAGTTCTGGTATTTTTAAAATCAATTTCATGTCCTGTGGCTTTGAGGTGTTGGACCAGGGAAGAGGTCGTTTCTTCTTTTTGATTGAGTTCTTATGTTCTTCAATGCGTGCGCTTATTCTTCTGTTAGTTTGTCCAATGTATGTGTTAGGGCAGGCTGTGCAGGGATTTCGTATACTCCTTGGTTTTCTAATTCGATTTTGTCTTTGGGGTTTCTTAGGATGGTGGATATTTTTGTTTGTGCAGAATGCTGTTTTGATGTTGTGTTTTTGGAGGATCTTGCTAATTTTGTCTGTAGTGCCTTTTATATATGGGAGGAGGGCTTTTCCGTTTTCTTGTTCTCTGTCTTGGATTTTGGTTGGGGCTTCTTTTTGGATTAGGTGGGTAATCTTCTTTCTTTGGAATCCATTGGCTGTAAGTACGTTGGTGAGAGTGTGTAGTTCGGTTTTTGGTGTTGTTCATCGGCTAAGCATTTTGTTCTGGAGATGAGTGTCTTGGCTACGGAATTGATCTGTGCTGGGTGGTGGTGTGAGAGTGCATGTAGATAGCGGTTAGTATGTGTTTTCTTCTGGTAGATGGTGTGTCCTAGGGAGCCATCGGATCTTTTGTATACCAAGACATCTAGGAAGGGAAGTTGATTGTTGGCTTCTGTTTCCATGGTGAATTGTATTTTGGGGTGTAGACTGTTGAGGTATGTGAGGAAGTTGTTCAGTTTTTCTTTCCCGTGTGGCCAGATTATGAAGGTGTCATCTACGTATCTGAGCCAGAGTTTGGGTTTGTGGTCGTATTTTTCTAGAGCTTGTGTTTCAAAGTGTTCCATGTAGAGGTTTGCGATGACAGGTGAGAGGGTGATCCATAGGTGCTCCTTCTATTTGTTTGTATTTTTG
Source organism: Pseudonaja textilis (assembly GCF_049901715.1). NCBI lineage: Eukaryota > Metazoa > Chordata > Lepidosauria > Squamata > Elapidae > Pseudonaja > Pseudonaja textilis. The sequence goes on from NC_142008.1 coordinate 114,418,955, forward strand.
TCCATTGTAGGTGAAGTAAGTATTGGATAGGCAGTGGTTGGTTAGATCTAGGATGTGCTTGGGGGGGTTGTATTTGTTTTGGATGGCTGTCAATCAAAAAAGAAGAAACGACCTCTTCCCTGGTCCAACACCTCAAAGCCACAGGACATGAAATTGATTTTAAAAATACCAGAACTATCGCCAAAACCGAACACTTCAACAGCAGAATAATCAGAGAAGCCATAGAGATAGAAAAACGCCCACACAGCATGAACAAACGAGATGACACCTCCCGCCTTCCAGCCATTTGGAAACCCGCCCTCATGAACAGACGAGTACCTAACATGAAGAAGGACACTGGACCCACACCCATGAGAGCCACACAAGATGCCACCACCACACTTCCATGTAGAAAACAGACTCCCACCCATTCAGAAAATGAGAAACGACCATGGACCAGAAGCTGCACTGCAGCTGCATCACTACCCACTTCAAACCCCTCTGAGCCATACATGAAGCAAACCAACACCCACTATGAAGATGCAGCAGGACCACGAACTAGAAGCCAAACAGCAAGATCACAACTCTCCAGCTCAAATCCCCAGCAACTAAAACTAACCTGAGCACAACCAAGCCCCTCCTGAACAGAACACGCCTCCAACCAATCAGAACACGGCTAACCCCCAACCAATCAGAACACAGCCAAACCCCTACCAATGAGAACACACCCCCACCCAATCAGAACACAGCCAAGCCCCCACCCAATCAAGTTCCACCCCACTGGCAGTTAAAAGGAGGAAGCAGCTGCAATCTCCATTACTCTGAGAAGCACAGAGCTGGAGACAGAAGCCTGAAGATGATGAATGAGACTTCATCGAAACGTTGCCTAGATACTTCAAATCTTACGCGGGAGAAACCCGAACAACCAAAGATCTACATATAAATACCCGAGAACCTCAGAAAACAAATATTGCACCTCTACGGGAGGAAACCCACCATCTGACCAGGACTTATGAAAAACTTGAAGTCCAAAGAGCCTCCATTTTATGTGACCTTGCATTCCTATGCAACTGCCGAGATCAAAATTTAATTCCCACAAGCTTCCAATTGAAATTCCACACCAACAGAGCAGCCACCAAACGCATCCTTAAAAGAACAGAACTGGCCCTAATTAGAAATGAACTTCACACAAAAGGTTTCTCCTAGACCAAATCAACAAAGATCTCCTCACACTCCACCTCAAACTCAGCAACAAGATTCACCCTCTACTTTGGGACAAATCCAAACAACTCGCTGTCTGGAGAGCCGAAACACAGACCATCCTCAAGACAGACACACAGACCAACAAACTCAGGAAACTACAACAATGCCAGAAACCAACTCTTCCCCCACAGCCACACATGAAACAAACAGTGCACAACATCTCAGACAAGATCCTCACTGAAGCTGAAACCAAGATCCTCTCAAAAGGATTCAACTTTGCTGTCGCTCCCAAACACATCCCCACAGAAACCATCATATGTGGAGTTGAAACCAGCCTGACCAAAACCAACCCTGATGATGCTAACAAAATCAGACTCGAAATCACCAACATCCTCTGCACTAGCAAACCACCCAAAAGCAACTTATCCAAAGAAGAACAAACTGCACTACTTAACCTGAAAGAAGACACCAGCATAATAATCCTACCAGCAGACAAGGGCAATGCGACAGTGGTAATGAACACATCTGACTACCAAACCAAGCTAACCAACCTACTCCAAGACCCCACATACAAACCCCTAAAGACAGACCCCACCACCTACCTAGAAAAAACTACCAAATCCAAAATAAAAGCCTCCCCATCAGTGAAGAAATCCAGCAAGGAATCATACCCAGAGAAAAATCATCCAGATGCCCCAAGCTTTATGGTCTCCCCAAAATACACAAAGAAGGAACCCCACTCAGACCAATAGTCAGCTCCATAGGCTCACCTCTACAAAACCTGGCCAAATTTCTTGCCAAACAACTACAACCCTATGCAGAATCCATCAACTCACACGTAAGAAACTCATTCCAGTTCATCGAGATCATAAAGAAACAAAACTTACAACCTAGCGACCTACTAGTAAGCTTCGATGTCACATCCCTCTTCACCCAAGTGCCAATAAAAGAAGCCTTGACAGCCATCCAAAACAAATACAACCCCCAAGCACATCCTAGATCTAACCAACCACTGCCTATCCAATACTTACTTCACCTACAATGGACAAAAATACAAACAAATAGAAGGAGCACCTATGGGATCACCCTCTCACCTGTCATCGCAAACCTCTACATGGAACACTTTGAAACACAAGCTCTAGAAAAATACGACCACAAACCCAAACTCTGGCTCAGATACGTAGATGACACCTTCATAATCTGGCCACACGGGAAAGAAAAACTGAACAACTTCCTCACATACCTCAACAGTCTACACCCCAAAATACAATTCACCATGGAAACAGAAGCCAACAATCAACTTCCTTCCTAGATGTCTTGGTATACAAAAGATCCGATGGCTCCCTAGGACACACCATCTACCAGAAGAAAACACATACTAACCGCTATCTACATGCACTCTCACACCACCACCCAGCACAGATCAATTCCGTAGCCAAGACACTCATCTCCAGAACAAAATGCTTAGCCGATGAACAACACCAAAAAACCGAACTACACACTCTCACCAACGTACTCACAGCCAATGGATTCCAAAGAAAGAAGATTACCCACCTAATCCAAAAAGAAGCCCCAACCAAAATCCAAGACAGAGAACAAGAAAACGGAAAAGCCCTCCTCCCATATATAAAAGGCACTACAGACAAAATTAGCAAGATCCTCCAAAAACACAACATCAAAACAGCATTCTGCACAAACAAAAAAATATCCACCATCCTAAGAAACCCCAAAGACAAAATTGAATTAGAAAACCAAGGAGTATACGAAATCCCCTGCACAGCCTGCCCTAACACATACATTGGACAAACTAACAGAAGAATAAGCGCACGCATTGAAGAACATAAGAACTCAATCAAAAAGAAGAAACGACCTCTTCCCTGGTCCAACACCTCAAAGCCACAGGACATGAAATTGATTTTAAAAATACCAGAACTATCGCCAAAACCGAACACTTCAACAGCAGAATAATCAGAGAAGCCATAGAGATAGAAAAACGCCCACACAGCATGAACAAACGAGATGACACCTCCCGCCTTCCAGCCATTTGGAAACCCGCCCTCATGAACAGACGAGTACCTAACATGAAGAAGGACACTGGACCCACACCCATGAGAGCCACACAAGATGCCACCACCACACTTCCATGTAGAAAACAGACTCCCACCCATTCAGAAAATGAGAAACGACCATGGACCAGAAGCTGCACTGCAGCTGCATCACTACCCACTTCAAACCCCTCTGAGCCATACATGAAGCAAACCAACACCCACTATGAAGATGCAGCAGGACCACGAACTAGAAGCCAAACAGCAAGATCACAACTCTCCAGCTCAAATCCCCAGCAACTAAAACTAACCTGAGCACAACCAAGCCCCTCCTGAACAGAACACGCCTCCAACCAATCAGAACACGGCTAACCCCCAACCAATCAGAACACAGCCAAACCCCTACCAATGAGAACACACCCCCACCCAATCAGAACACAGCCAAGCCCCCACCCAATCAAGTTCCACCCCACTGGCAGTTAAAAGGAGGAAGCAGCTGCAATCTCCATTACTCTGAGAAGCACAGAGCTGGAGACAGAAGCCTGAAGATGATGAATGAGACTTCATCGAAACGCGTTCCTAGATACTTCAAATCTTACGCGGAGAAAATCCGAACAACCAAAGATCTACATATATATATATATATATATATATATATATATATATATATATATATGAATGAAAATTCAGTCCGGTTATCTACTAAGTAACAATAAAGTCCGGTAGCAAAAAAAAATAAAGAAAAGAAATAGCCAAGCCTCGCTTTGACGTCTCTTAAACGCCGCTTATTCAGTTTTGTCAAAAATCTCACATATTTCTTCTTATAATCAGAGTGTCCTTTCAAGCCTCGAAATGTTAATTAAAAAAAACAAGTTTCTCACCCAGCCGACACACTTTCTCTTTCAGCCTCTTCCTTTCCGGAGCTGCCCCAACTTCAGCAGCTTTGGGGCTGCCTCTCTGCCGCCGGCAAAAGGGACTTCTCCTGGGTCAACCAGGGACTTTGTGGTGTCCCTGGGATCCACAGGGTATACCCCTCATAATGACCATCCCTACAGGACGGTTTAGGTCCGTTTGGACCGGCCAGGGGCAAAGATATCGGCTGCAATCTTACAGCTCGATTGCAAACCGTACCGTCGCGACACCAGCTCCTCCCTTCTCCCCTTCTGTCTGTTTTTTGGCTCTTTTTGTGTCTTGATTGGCTGGCAACATTGTGTTACTGTATTGGAGGCTTTTAGTGCAGCTTGGATCCAGGTAAATGGACGGCTATCATTTGTTAGGAAGCTAGGTTTCATCTGGGTGCCTGGTTGGGGTGTGGTTGAGCTGAAGGTATCGGGGGGATCTGTTTGTGCCCAGGTGTTTGCCTGGCTAGTGGTGTGGAGATTTTTTTGTTTGCAAGTGCAGGCTTCCAAATGATTGACAGTCTGGTGGAATCATCTCTTCTATTCATGCTTTCAGGTCTTTTTTCAATCTCTATGACTTCTCTGATAATTCTGTGGTTGGGGTTTTCTATAGTGGCTAGGGTTTTGGTGCTATTGAAGTCGATGCTATGACCTGTTGCTTTCATGTGTTGGACTAGTGAGGAAGTGTGTTCCAGCTTTTTTACTGCATTTTTGTGTTCATCCAGGTGGGTACTTGTTCTTCTATTGGACTGTCCAATGTATGTGACAGGGCATGAGGCACAGGGGACTTCATATATGCCTTGGTTTTCCAGGTCAATTTTCTCTTTGGGGTTTCTTAGGATGGCTGCTATTTTTCTGTCTGTTTTGAAGGCAGTCTTGATGTGATCCTTGTGTAGTATCTTACTAATTTTGTCTGTAGTACCTCTTATGTAGGGCAGGACAGCTGTTCCATAGGTCTGTTCATCTTCTAGGTCTCCATTATGTCTCAGTGTGTTTTTGTGGATCAAGCCAGTGATCATGGTGGGTGAACTACACACTCTCACTAATGTACTAACAGCCAATGGATTCCAAAGAAAGAAGATTACCCACATAATCCAAAAAGAAACCCCAACCAAAATCCAAGACAGAGAACAAGAGAACGGCAAAGGCCTCCTCCTATATATAAAAGGCACTACAGACAGAATCAGCAAGATCCTCGAAAAACATAACATTAAAATAGCATTCTGCTCAAACAGAAAAATATCCACCATCCTAAGAAACCCTAAAGACAAAATCAAGTTAGAAAACCAAAGAGTATACGAAACCCCTTGCACCTCCTTCCCCACCACATACATTGGACAAACTAACAGAAGAGTAAGTGCACGCATTGAAGAACACAAGAACTCAATCAAAAAAGAAGAACCAACCTCTCCCTGGTCCAACACCTCAAAGCCACAGGACATGAGATTGACTTTAAAAATACCAGAACTATCGCCAAAATCGAACTTTTCAACAACAGAATAATCAGAGAAGCCATAGAGATAGAAAAACACACACACAGCATGAATAAAAAAGATGACACCTCCCACCTACCAGCCATTTGGAAACCCGCCCTCATGAACAGATGAGTACCTAACATGAAGAATGACATCAGACCCACACACACGAGGGTAACACGAGGTGCTACCACCACACTTCCACATAGAAAGCAGACTCACACCTACACAGAAGATGAAACATGACCACGGACCAGAAGCCACACTGCAGCTGCATCACTACCTGCTTCAAACCCCTCCGACCCAGACATGAAGTGAACTGACGCCCACCATGATGATGCGGCACAACCACGAATGTGAAGCCAAACAGCAGGATCACAGCTCAGCAGCTCAAATCCCCCAGCAACTAAGACTAACCTGAGCACAACCAAGCCCTCACCTGAACAGAACACACCTCCAGCCAATCAGAACACAGCCAAACCCCCAACCAATGAGAACACCCCCCACCCAATCAGAACACAGCCAAGCCCCCACCCAATCAAGTCACACCCCCACTAGCAGTTAAAAGGAAGAAGCAGCTACTAGCTCACATTACTCTGAGAATCACAGAGCCGAAGACACAAGCCTGAAGATGATGAATGAGACGTTGCCTAGATACTTCTAATTTTACGTGGGAGAAAACCCGAATAACTATATATATATATATATTGCTCTTTTTTCTTTTTCTCTTGTTGGATTTACCTTGTTATGGATAATAATAGACTTGATCCTTCTTTAAGGCCTCTTGTTTGCCCTGAAAAAAATGTACTATCTAAAAGATAAAAATGTAAATTATCAATCACCAATATAGAACCATTACAGGAAAGGGATTGTAGGACACTCCTTTATAGTTCAATATATGAATTTGAGTTTATTAGTTATGAATGTCTTCCAATTTCAACAGTCTTAGCTTGCTTTTAATAAAGATATACAATCAGTAGCACGTATTATAAAACATGAAAAATAAGATTGGATGTTTTATCTGTCTGGTGATATTTAATAAGTTTTTTTTTCCATATTAAATTTTTATATTTTATATAGCCAATAAATTTCTTTTATTGTTTCTGTCATTGTTAATCTTTTTGTCTGTCTATCCATCTATCTATCATCTATTCTGTATATTTATGTTTATATAAATATATACATATAAACACATACTTATGTATGTGTGTGTGTGTGTGTGTGTGTGTATACAATTTTTTAATACTTTTTATACTTACTGTTTCTTTTCTAATTTTATTTTAGTGAAGGCAATTATATTTCTCATGAATTCAGAAATTAAGATTATACTGGTTGAGCTGTAATCGAATAGAATTCTTTATTGGCCAAGTGTAGTTAGACAAACAAGCAATTTGTCTTGGTGCATTTGCTCCCAGTGTACATAAAAGAAAAGATACATTTGTCAAGAGTCAAGAATCATAAAGTATAACACTTAATAGTCATAGGGTACAATAAGCAATCAAAACATACTAGGAAACAATCAATAAAAATCATTAGGCTATAAGAAACAAGGTTATAGTCATAAGTGGGAGGAGATGGGTAAAAGGAAGGATGGGAAGATTAATAGTTATAGTAATGCAGACTTAGTAAATCATTTGACAGTGTTGAGGGAACTATTTGTTTATCAGAGTGATGACGCTTGGGAAAAAAACTGTTCTTGTGTATAGTTTTTCTGATGTGCAGTACTTTATAGCATCATTTTGAAAGTAGGAGTTGACATATTTTATATCCAGGATGTGAGGGGTCTGTAAATATTTTCACAGCCCTCTTTTTGACTTCTGCAGTATACAGGTCCTTAATAGAAGGCAGGTTGGTATTAATTGTTTTTTCTGCAGTCCAAATTGTTCTCTGAAGTCTGTGTCTGTCTTGTTGGGTTGCAGAACCAAACTAGACAGTTATAGAGGGGCAGATGATAGACCCAATAATGAATACCAACATGTTGACTTCTGAAAAGATTATTGTGAACTCAACATTCCAAATTAGACATTATTCCCCCATCTGACCATAACTATTAAATAACCATGATCCATATGATCTCTTCCTGGTCCATGGACATTCCCTCAGGACTGGAGGGAAATAGGAAGGTTCACTATATTAATATTTCATGTTTCAAGCAAAACTGAAGCAAGAGACTGGCAAAGTTACACTACTGTCATTATTGGTAATTGATATTGCATAGGTCTGGCTTCAGATCACCTGAGGGTGACACTGGAATGAACTGCATTTTAATATCAACAAGGGAGCAAGCATGCTGGAGGAAAGCAAAAACACTCTCAGTCCAAGTGCAATATTTGTGGCTCTGATGACAGCTGTAGAAGCTGTGCTTCATGCTCCACACAAAGTCTCTGATGCCAAGTGTCCTGTTGGTGAACCTCTTTCTATTCTCCACAAGTATTACCAGCCAGGCGATTTCATTATTGCAGGCATTTTTTCTCAGATCTACATTTTTTCAAGTCCAATCAGTTATGAAATGCCACCTTCTGAAGAAAGTTATGATGACCTTGTGTAAGCTATCTTTGGTTTAAAACAAAATGCAATGAAGTTCTCAAGTTATTAACTTATTTGTAGGGTTCTCAGTTATAGCTGCCACATGGAGGAGAAAAAGCAAGATAATGCAGTGAGAAATCTTTTAGGCAATGTAAATCTATGTTTTTGTCTATGTTTTCTAATTCATATCTTATTTTTCAAGGAGAAGTAATCAAAAAGTAGTATTCACTGCTTTTCATTTTCTGTGATGCTTGCTGATTGGTGAATGAATGTAAAATAGGTAGAACTGCAAAGAGAAATAGTAGAGATGAGGAATAAAACTTTCAATGATTTTATAAGAATTCTAGTATCCATAATTATAATGGTAATTCTACATTTCACTAAATCCAATGGTGTTAATTGAAGTATGGGAAAATACAGAGGATATAGATTTTGAGGAAAGAGCCAATTTGGTGTAGTGGTTAGAGCACCAGGCTAGAAACTAGGGGAGCCTGAGTTCCATTCCAATCTTAGACATGAAATCAAGAGGCTGACTTTCAGCCACTATCTCTTTCAGCCTTAGGAAGGAAGCAATGGTAAACCTATAGACATATAGATTTCTCCAAATACTTGCCAAAAGTTAACATTGACAATGAAATTTTAAAAAACAAAATATTATGAGAGAGATGATAGGACACATGAAAAGTATAATGATAAAACACATCCTAATATAATTTGTTTAATGGACATACAAGAACATCATTTCCCTACATTATAGAAATTCTCTATGTTAAAGAAAGAAGCAGTTTCATTGCTCTGGTTATATTGTTCAAAGTTGGCAAAAATGAAAGAGGTTACTACTCTTTAGCACAAGTTTTCATATTTAGTTACTATAACTTCTGTGAAGAAAATACATGTTATAAATTGGTTTGTGAAACTGACCAAGTGTATTCACTTTGATTTAATAGTTTCCAAACCTCATTTGATTTAAGAAAATATTTTTATAATTGATCCATGCAGTTGACTTGAAGTGCTGTGTTTTCCATGGATGGGCTGTTGATACAGAAATAGCACTTAGACTTATATACCACTTTAGATTGCTTTACAGTCCTCTCTAAACAGTTTACAGAGTCAGCATATTGCTCCCAAAAATCTGGGTCCTCATTGTATCCACCTTGGAAGGATGGAAGGCTGAGTCAACTGTGAGCCTGGTGGGATCTAAACAGCCGATAGTCAGCAGAAGTGGCCTGCAGTACAGCACTGTAATCACTGTGCCACTGAGGCTCTATATCTCATAGATATAGTTGTGTCTAGATAGAATGTGCATTCAAAACTATGATTTAACCCCAACTATTTCCCGTGACATAGGATGTTTACTCAAAATTACCAGCATATCCTGGCCTTGGCATTTGCTGTGAAGGAAATCAATGAGAATACCCAACTCTTACCCAATGTGAGTTTAGGCTTCCACATTTTAAACAGCCATTTCTTTCCAAGATGGACCTATCTTGCCTCAATGGAACTACTATTTACAAAGGACAAATTCATCCCCAACTACAAATGTGATATCAAAAGTAACATTGTAGGAGTCATTGGGGGACCTAATTCTGAAGTCTGTCTCCACATGACAAACATCCTGAGCATCTATAAAATTCCACAGGTAAATTGCAAGCATCAAACAACAGTTAGGCAGAACAAGTGTCTAAAGTTTAAGTAGGATTTTGTTCATGGATGTTAGACTATGAAATACACTGTGTGGATTTTCTTTCTGAAGAACTTGTATGGTAGTTTTTTAATTTATATTTTAATCTATATCACAGTATGAGAAGGGTGTAGAATAATGAATTTAATAAAATAGTTTTTGGGCCATGATGCACTAAAACAAGCACATTATCTATCAATGTATTCAGAGATCAATCCACCCTCTTGGTTAAGAGCTTTTTTTTGAGGGAGTTTGAAAATCTTAGGCTTTCTCGTCATGATGTATTTAAAACAAGTTTCTGTGTTTCCTTTTAAAAGTTCAGCACAAAATGTGTAGAGGGAGAGAAACCATAACAGTTCCAGGTATCCTCTTTCAACTGAGAGTACTACCAAATTTATTATCTTGCTCCTTCCTTCACAAAAACTTTAGGTTATTTTTTAAAACTAACAATTTTGTTAAAAGTTTTAAGTACAATAGCAATATTATAATATAAAACAAAATGCAAAATAAAAGATGCAGGAAACAGAAAATAATAGAAAGAGAAAAGGAAAAAAAAAACTAATGCAACATCTTCTCAAACTCATCACATGTCACCATAAAGTCCAAACAGAGCACTACAATAATCATATTAGGTAACACACATGTGTGTGTGTGTATGTATGTATGTATGTATGAATGTATATGGGTGTATGTGTGTGTTTGTTTGTGTGTGTGTTACCTAATATGGTTTGATCATATATATATATATATATATATATATATATATATATATATATATATATATATATATGTTATGTCTCCTCTTGGAGATTCAAACGAACAAACACAAAGCAGCCATTTCACAATCAAATCAAACTGTAGAAAGTAACAAGATAACGGCTGGCAAAAACTGTTAGGACTTCCCTTCAAAATTCAAACAAACAGAGATCTCTTTGCAGTAACGTCCTCATTCAAAATAGACATTTTGTTTCTGGCAAAAGGCACCAGCTCAGCTGTGTCCTTTTATACCCATTAAGGCAATGTGCTAATTAACTGGCTTGCCCTTCAGATTAACGTTTCCTGGTTCTGACGTCAATCCACGATTTAACAGTCATCAGATTCAAAACTCCTAACAGGTCCCGATCCTTCCAATCACAACACTATTCCCCACCGCAGGGCCCTTCCCCCGAGTCTGATGATTAACTTGACGATGTTTCATTGACAACCCCACTCTGTCTCCCACAGCCAATGGAGGCGTCACTCGTTCCAATAGTCTCAGGTGGTCTACACATTGGAGACTTGGAAAAGAAATACTGTTCTGCGACCAAGCCACCAACGGATTGTGCAACCACAACCAGGACATTCCGAGCACCAAAGGGAGATGAAGGTTCGAGGTGATGTAAAAACTTATCGCCTCCTCATGATCCCCAATGATCATACGCACTGGCTGGGTGGCGAAACGAATGGGCCCAGACTTGAGCTCACGCCCATCCACGGTTTCCACCTTAATGGGTGGATGTACAGCAACCAATGGGATCCCATAGTGCGTAGCAAAAGCTCGGTCCATAAAGCTGGTTGTAGCCCCTGAGTCCACCAACGCAACAGCAGGAATTCCCTCCTTCTGTGACTGTAGAAAAATTCGAGCGTCCAAAAGTAAATGCCGAGGAGGGCCAGGATTTACTTCAGCAATTTGAGGTGGGGATGTGAAATGTGTCCGACCTAGGGTTTCCTTGAGATCAGGTCTACTCTGTTTTCCTGACGAGACAAGAGTGGTTTCAGGTACGGATCTGTGGGTCCCTCTCCATTTGCAGGAATTAACAAAATGTCCCAGACCCCCGCAATAAAGGCACAAGCCTTCCTGGAACCTTCTCGATCATTCTCGTGCCGTTAAGTGAGGGCGGAGTGCGCCTAACTCCATCGGCTCCTCAACATTAACCGTGGGTTGGAAAACTCTCGGTGGCGTGGGATGTGCACGAGAAAACGAAGATGATTCCATACCGAGCCGTTTGCGTCCACGTTGCTGTAAACGAGCTTCAATTCGTAAGCACTGAACTATCAATGCATCCAAAGTTAAAGCCCTCTCTGCATGGACCAGCTCATCTTTGATGGCATCAGACAAACCTTCCTGGAATGCAGCCATATGAGCTGGTTCATTCCAATTGGAGTCCAAACACAGCAAACGAAATTCTGCAACGTAATCTTGGAGGGAACGTTTCCCCTGATTTATATCCCACAAATGTCTGTCCACAGTTTGTATCTTAATTGGGTTCTCAAACATCACTTTCATTTGCTGAAGAAAACCCTGGAAATCATTCAACAACGGGCTATCTTGAACTAACAAAGGAGTAGCCCAATTAGCAGCCTGCCCAGATAAGAGGCTAAGAATGAATCCTGTCTTGGCCCGATCATTTGGAAAGTTTTCAGGCCTCAAGGACATAAATAATTGACACTGCCCCAGAAATGCCGAAAACATGTCCATTTGCCCAGAAAATTTCTCCGGCATGGATACTGGGCTTTTCCTCACAGGAGGGGCAGGGGGAACAGCAGCAGGGCTTGGTAAGCTGGAAACATAATTCAGCAATTGTGTTACCTGATTCTGAAGCGTCACATTGCTTTGCAGTAGCTGATTTATTTGCTGTTGCTGCTGCTCGACCAAACGCTGCAATTGATTTAAATCCATCTTGCTTTAAAGATGGTTTGTTAGGGCCAGAAACAATAATGTTATGTCTCCTCTTGGAGATTCAAACGAACAAACACAAAGCAGCCATTTCACAATCAAATCAAACTGTAGAAAATAACAAGATAACGGCTGGCAAAAACTGTTAGGACTTCCCTTCAAAAATTCAAACAAACAGAGATCTCTTTGCAGTAACGTCCTCATTCAAAATAGACATTTTGTTTCTGGCAAAAGGCACCAGCTCAGCTGTGTCCTTTTATACCCATTAAGGCAACATGCTAATTAACTGGCTTGCCCTTCAGATTAACGTTTCCTGGTTCTGACGTCAATCCACGATTTAAAAGTCATCAGATTCAAAACTCCTAACAGGTCCCGATCCTTCCAATCACAACATATATATATATATATATATAGATATATAGATATTTGTTTTCTGAGGTTCTCGCGGGTATTTGTATGTGGATCTTTGGTTGTTTGGGTTTTCTCCCGCGTAAGATTCAAAGTATCTAGGCAACGTTTCGATGAAGTCTCATTCATCATCATCAGGCCTCTGTCTTCGGCTCTTGCTTCTCAGAGTGATGTGAGATTGCAGCTGCTTCTTCCTTCCAACTGCCAGTGGGGGTGGGACTTGATTGGGTGGGGGCTTGGCTGTGTTCTGATTGGGTGGGGGTGTCTTCTCATTGGTAGGGGGCCTGGCTGTGTTTTGATTGGTTGGGGGTTGGCCGTGTTCTGATTGGCTGGATTTCCTGCTGCCCGGCTTCGAGTTCGTGGTCGCGCTGCATCTCCATAGTGGGTGTCGGCCTGCTTCATGTATGGCTCGGAGGGGTTTGAAGTGGGCAGTGATGCAGCTGCAGTGTAGCTTCTGGTCCATGGTCATGTCTCATCTTCCGAATTAGAAAACGAAGGAGTATACAAAATCCCCTGCACTGCCTGCCCTACCACATACATTGGACAAACTAACAGAAGAATAAATGCATGCATTGAAGAACATAAGAACTCAATCAAAAAAGAAGAAATGACCTCTTCCCTGGTCCAACACCTCAAACCCACAGGACATGAAATTGACTTTAAAAATACCAGAACTATCGCCAAAACCGAACACTTCAACAGCAGAATAATCAGAGAAGCCATAGAAATAGAAAAACGCCCACACAGCATGAACAAACGAGATGACACCTCCCGCCTTCCAGCCATTTGGAAACCCGCCCTCATGAACAGACGAGTACCTAACATGAAGAATGACACCAGACCCACACCCATGAGAGCCACACAAGATGCCACCACCACACTTCCATATAGAAAACAGACTCACACCCACTCAGAAGATGAGATACGACCATGGACCAGAAGCTACACTGCAGCTGCATCACTGCCCACTTCAAACCCCTCCGAGCCATACATGAAGCAGGCCGACACCCACTATGGAGATGCAGCACAACCACGAACTTGAAGCCGAGCAGCAGGAAATCCAGCCAATCAGAACACGGCCAACCCCCAACCAATCAAAGTACCTAGATACTTTCGAATCTTACGCGGAGAAAACCCGAACAACCAAAGATCCACATACAATATAGCGAGAACCTCAGAAAACACACATATATATATATATATATATATATATTTGTTTTCTGAGGTTCTCGCTGGTATTTGTATGTGGATCTTTGGTGTTCGGGTTTTTCCCGCGTAAGATTCAAGTATCTAGGCAACGCTTCGATGAAGTCTCATTCATCATCTTCAGGCTTCTGTCTCCGGCTCTGTGCTTTTCAGAGTAATGTGAGATTGCAGCTGCTTCCTCCTTTTAACTGCCAGTGGGGGTGGGACTTGATTGGGTGGGGGCTTGGCTGTGTTCTGATTGGGTGGGGTGTGTTCTCATTGGTAGGGGTTTGGCTGTGTTCTGATTGGTTGGGGGTTAGCCGTGTTCTGATTGGTTGGAGGCGTGTTCTGTTCAGGTGGGGGCTTGGTTGTGCTCAGGTTAGTCTTAGTTGCTGGGGGATTTGAGCTGGAGAGTTGTGATCTTGCTGTTTGGCTTCTAGTTCTGAACAGAACACGCCTCCAACCAATCAGAACACGGCTAACCCCCCAACCAATTAGAACACAGCCAAACCCCTACCAATGAGAACACACCCCACCCAATCAGAACACAGCCAAGCCCCCACCCAATCAAGTCCCACCCCACTGGCAGTTAAAAGGAGGAAGCAGCTGCAATCTCCATTACTCTGAGAAGCACAGAGCCGGAGACAGAAGCCTGAAGATGATGAATGAGACTTCATCGAAACGTTGCCTCAGATACTTCGAATCTTACGCGGGAGAAAACCCGAACAACCAAAGATCCATATATATATATATATATATATATATATATATATATATATATATATATATATAAAATCATTAACTGTGAGCAAATCTAATAAGTGACATCTTCTCCAGTCCAGCGAATCTAAAAATAACTTCCTCAGAGTTAGAACATGTATCATTTTAACCCTGATCAAGGAGGCCACTTTGCTCTTTCATTTATTTGAATGATCATTATTATTTGTCTTGAATTTCTTCAAAAATTTAGCAAGCCTCTTTTCTAAGTCTAGTAAGAAGTAATTATTCCATTTAGTCCCATGAAATGGAATTTCTATCTCCTTCTTAATTTTTAGACCCATTTGATTTTTTGAATGATATATATCTAATGAATTAAAAGAGCAAAACTTAAACCTTAGCTTTGCTTTCAATATCTCCAAAGGTAGTAGATTGCTTATGATTTGTATTATTTCTGTTCCATTTTGCACTTAGTCCAGTGCAATCCATATATCCATAGGTGTGGATTTAAGAATGCATACAGAGAATCAGCAAAAAATGTTATAGAGCAAATTAATACAGCAAAACAGGCAGTATTTTTCAAATGAGTGCACCATATGATTTAATGTCATAATTCTCATCTTCCATGTGTTACATCTCAAGATGTTATATGGTTCATCTCCAATAATAAATGACAAGAGCAAAGAAGATTTCTTCCACCAGATGTTTCCAGATGGCACCCTTCAATACATGGGGATTCTTGAATTGCTGCTGTATTTCAATTGGATCTGGGTTGGTATAGTTGTTTCTGATGATGACAATGGGGAGGTATTTGTTCAGAATATTCTTCCTATATATTCTCAGCAAGGTATCTGTGTGGACTTCTTAGAACCAATGCCCAAAATGCCTTTTTCGGATGAATTTGGTGAAACAGGAACTAAATGGCTTGCAACATCATATATTGTCACAGGAAGCATAGCTAATACTGTTATTATACAAGGTGAAATACACACTATTACAATCTTAAGAACAATTTTCCACTTTACAAAATTTCATGATATAATAATTGAGAGCCGAGTGTGGATTATGACAGCCCAGATGGATTTTGCATCTCCTGGTTTTCTAAGAGATTGGAGTGTAAATTGCCTCCACGGAGCTCTGTCCATTGCAATTCACACAAATTATCCTAGAGGATTCCAGAATTTTCTGAAAGAAAGAAATCCTGTTTCAGAAACTAGAGATGATTTTATCAAAGTCTTCTGGAAAGACGCATTTAATTGTGATTTCTCAACTTCTATGCTAAAAGCAAAAGATGAGGAGATCTGCACTGGGGAGGAAAAGTTGGAGAGTCTACCTGTGACCCTCTTTGACACAAGCATGTCTGGTCACAGTTATAGTATCTATAATGCAGTTTACATTATGGCATATGCTTTGCATGCAATGACTTCATCCAAGAGAAATCAGAGAGCAAAGATGAAACAGATAGGACAAGATCAATTGAATCGTGAACCATGGCAGGTATTTTCTAAAACAATATACAGTAGAAGAGTTATCTTGAATAGAGAATGCAGCGCCTGGTCTATTGAAAGGAATAGAACAATATGAACAGAGATTGTCCACTATACAGTAAATGCCAGGAAAGAAATTTAAGACGGATCCAAAAGGAGTTTATAATTGATTTGAGGATCATCACTAGCTAGAATTTTAAGATCATATTTTTTCAGAGAATGTATAGATATCACTGGAATGTTAAATGTAGATATATAGATGTGTAAGTGAATCATATTGAATATTTCAATATTTCTGTCCCCAAAAGAGTTCCTTTTCATAACTTTCTATTTGAATAGACATTGTAAGTTACAATTTAAAAGTGTACAAGTTCAGATTGAGAATTTTTTTCTCTCATTTAGTCCCTATGGTTTTAATATTTTATTATTTTTATATTAAATTTCTGCTGAATAAATTTGATAAAAATGTTATGTTTGAAGCTATGGTTTCTGAGAGTAAAATTTTCTGAAGATATAATTTTTTATTATATTAAATGCAACTACTTTTCCAATTCTGATACCCTGTCATCACACACTTGTACAGTTCACTTGGACACTGTTCCTTTCCTTTCCTCCCTTCTCTCCTCCTCTTCCTAATTTGAATCAGTACCATGAGTGTACTAGGGTGTTTAATTATTGTTCTCTGCAGCAATGTGTTCATTCCATTACTCATAGTTTTCAACTTTGATAGGACTATTTTAAAACTACAATATTTTATGACATCATGCCTCTCTACCATATCCCCACTTTAGCTCCACAAGTTTCTGAGAAGTACTTTCTTTAAAAACAGTGCTGGAGAAAACATTTCTTTTGATTGTGATGGACATATAATTGCTGAATTTGATATTTTCAACTGGGTCACATATTCAAATAACACATTTACAAAAGTCAAAGTTGGATGTATAGACCCAAATTCATTCTCTTCTAAATTGCTCAATATTCATGAAGACTCCATTGTATGGCCTGCTAGATTTAACCAGGTATCTATTTTGTACAGATCTGTGGGTATTTTAGTTCACAGTTTGAATGTTCAGAGTGTTGCTATTCATAAGCTGGTTTATTGTTCTTAATTGAAACAAAAGGTTTTGGTAATAACATTATGCTTCGAGAAATTTTTGTGGTTGCTTATACTATCACTATGTTTTCCAAATGAATAAAGTAAAGAAACAATTTCTTTTTCAAATCAAATTAAAGATAGAAGCAAACAGCTGCAGAGTAGCCATTAAAATATAGTAATATTTGTGCTTTGATGTGTTTGGGAATTGTAGTTTGAGTTTTAAAGAAGAGGAGTTTAATATGCCTTCCTGGATGAAGCATATTAAACAAGTTGGCTTTTCTGGTCTTTACTAAAATGATTGAGCATAGCATCTAGTCACTTATAATTCATCATCAATTACAATAACCTCGTTACACATACAATTACTTCAAAAACCCTTCTCTAGATTCAACCAACTACATTTGATGTAGAAACTATTAGATAAAAAAATCAACTCCATTCTTGCACATAGGAAAGCAGAAATAGTTAATATAAGAAACAGCAGCTTAGATGTCATCTGTCATCATTTATAAGTAAATAACTATTGCTGAAGTTATTGTGCACAAAAAAATAATGAGCTATACTCAATTAAAAAAAACATGAAAGTATTTTCCAGAAATCTTCACTATATGCTAGAAAAGAAATTAGATTTTTTTTTTCATATTTTACTTTTGTGTGTCTTGTTTACCAGAACAAATACCCTCATGGAATGGTAAATTGATTCTTAATCCATTCGTGTTCATTTCAGAAAAGACCTCATTCACTGTGCAATGACAATTGTCATTCAGGTTCAAGTAAGTCCAAGTTAGAAGGGAAACCCTTTTGCTGCTATAGGTGCCGTCCATGTCCAGAGGGGAAGATTGCCAATCAGAAAGGTAGGTAATATTCACTTTATAATATCAAACATTCCTTGATAACCTGTGTGGAAGGTAAGTCAAGGGAATTCATTCTAGTTACTTATCATATGAGAAAAAATAATGATGCTGATGGGGATGAATGAAATAATCAGAACATTCCATCCACTCTTTAATCCTTTTTGTTCTAGGCCGGGGATTGATGTTTATCCTTGTTTAATGGTCTCCCCTTTTTTGTGTGGATTTTATTACTATATTTTAGTCTGGGCTGCCTGTTGATCAATTGGTCCTAATCATTATTCTGTTGCTTTTCTTTTTTAGCTTATAGTTCTCCAATCATTCAAGTATTACATTACATTCAAAATTCCTTGCTCACTGATTCTTGCAATGCAATCTTGCAATCTCACAATATTCATTCTCCAAATTCAAATTCAAAACACTTTATAGACCTCAGCAATAATATGTTCATCATGACCACACAGTAGGATTTCCAATTCATTTTTCAGAACACTTTTTGTCTGATTTAACTGGTGGACACATCCTTCTGATTCTAACTGTTCTTTAGATTTGAGCATAGGCTCACCAAAATTAGTAGATATTAATTGACACTAAGTCCACCAGTCTGGGTTTGCAACAATTTCTTTTAAAAATAAGCATCCAGGATGGACATCCAAAGAGGCATTTTCACCTTGTGTTATATTTATTCCAAACTCTTAGGGAGGCAATTGATTAACTGGTCCTAACCATTATTCTGCTGCTGTTTCTAAACTTCGTACATTGCCTACTGTCCCCTGGAGTTGGGCAGTCAATTTAAATAAATATATAAATTTCCCACTGCATCCAATTTGTAAAACACTATATAAATCTTTCTCTTTCTGTCCCTTCCTCCCACCCCCTCTTTCTTTGTCTTCCTTTCTCTCTCCCTTTTCTTTCCCTTTTCTCTTTCTTTTCTTTCTTGTCTCTTTCTTCTCTCTCTTTCCCTCTCTCTTTCTCTCTCTCTTCCTCCGTCCATATCCAATTCCCTTCCTCCTCCCTTCCTCTTTCTTTCTTTCTTTCTTTCTTTCTTTCTTTCTTTCTTTCTTTCTTTCTTCTTTCTTTCCATTTTCATTCTTTCTTTCTTTCTCTCTCTCTCTCTCTCTCATTCCCTCTTTATCTCCCTCTCCTTCTCCCTCTATATATCTTTCTTTCTGTCCTTTTTCCCATCCCCTCTTTCTTTGTCTATCACTTTTATTCCTTTCTCTTCCTTTCTCTCCCCCTTTTTCTTTCTTTATTTTTTGTCTGTTCCTTCTCTCTTTCCCTCTCTGCCTCTCTTTTTTCTCTCTCTCTTTCTCTTCCCCCCTCTCTTTATTTTTTTCTTTCTCTCTTTCACTCTCTCTCTCTTTTTCTTTTCTCTATTTTTCTTTCTTTCTCTCTTTCTCTCATTCCCTCTCTTTATTTCCCTCTATATCTATCCCTTCCTTAACCTATCTACCTATTTTCTGCCAGACAGGTGTGGCCTAATCTGACAAAGGTGTGGGCTAATCCTGCATCACCCTGCTTCTCCTTTCAGAGGCCCCAGCACTTAATCAATTTATTTCCTCCCCCACAACCACCTCTTTTGTTGTCCCACAGCCATGATTTTACCTTCCTCCTGTGGCTGGCTTCCAGGGAAGACAAGCCAGGACTGAGCTGATTTTGTCACTGGGCTCCCCACCAGTCCATGTTGCCCTTGTCACAAATGCTTGCAACCATTGGGTGTCTTTTGGGTGTGGCTGAACTGCAGCTGCATTGAAAAAAAAATCACACGGCAGCTGGAGGTTCTTTGCAGTGAAAATTATCGACCTCTGGCTCTGCTCTGCTTCTCCAATGCACCACCGTGGCAAAATTCTTGGTGCTGGCCCACAGGTCCACCCCATTGATCCTGCTGCACCGGAGGGACTTGCCCAAGCAAGTCCAAGCAGAGTGGTACAGCAGTCAATGGGGTGAGCCTGCATGGCTGGTGCCTAAAACATGGCAGCAGTGGCACATTGGAGAAGCAAATCAAAGCTGGAGGTCGGTAAATTTCGCTACAAAAAACCTCCAGATGTCATTTTTTTTAATGGTGTGGCTGGACTCCAGCTGCTCCCAAAAACCCACACAGTGTATGGATGCATTTTGCAGCAAAAATTACTGACCTCTGGCTTTGCTTGCTCCACCTCTCCAAGTCACTGCTGTGGCCATCAGCAATTGTTGCGCATGTGCATGATGTCATGCAAGTGCAATAAGAAATGACTGGGCAGGGAATGGAGGAGTGGGCGGAGAGGACCAGGGCCAGCCAGGGGCCTGTTTTACTGGTTCTCCAAACTACCGGGAATGGTAATGAACCAGTAGAATCCCACCCCTGTGCCCTGAGAAAGGCCCACCTCCAGTGCCCGCCCTTGCCTCTTAGCAACTAAGGCATTCCACCACCACCCCAGGGGGTTGTACCACCCTTTGTGGGAACCACTGCTCTAAATCAATACAATAAACATTCTGTCCTTCAATGAAATTATTTAAATTCAATTTAAATATATCCATGTGAAAATTTGTGAGAGAAATTTCTTCTTCAACATGTATTCCCATGTTGTATTTTAAAAGTATTACAGTTTGATAACATGTCTGAGCTATATATTCACAGAAGGGTAAAAATTCATTTTCCAGTCATTGGTCTGCATGTATGGTTCTAAAGCTGTCTTTCATCACCCATCTTTTCCATGCAACAATAAGAAAAATCAGTGGCTTCTTATACTGCTGTAATTTAATCTGATGAATTTAACACTGAATTACAACAACTACAATTTTTACTAGTCTAATTGTTCATCAGTTAGAATATTAAGTAGATTAATAAAGGGGAGTGTCAAAATAAATTTGACCTAAGTATAATTCTAACCACATTCTTGGCTATACTACAGAAGTGATTTATTAGTGTCTATAGTCTAGCAATAGCTCTGTAACTACCACGCAGACCCCTTTGAAGCATTAAGCTGGACTGACTGTGTTAAAATTCTTACTTAGGTCAGTATTAAAGATGTCTTCATTAATGCAGAATCTTCCACACAGTAATGGTAACATTTTCTTCTGCAGACATGGATGATTGTTTACCATGCCCGGAAGGACAATATCCAAACAATAACCATGACTCATGCCTTCCAAAGTGCATAGTTTTTCTGTCATATGAAGACCCATTAGGGACCAGTTTGGCCACTACTGCAATTGTCTTTGCTTACATTACCACTGTGGTTCTTGGGATCTTCATCAAATACCAGGACACTCCCATAGTCAAGGCCAAAAACCGGAACATCACCTACCTTCTTCTCATCTCCCTTGTGCTCTCATTCCTTTGCAGTTTATTATTCATTGGAAAGCCTGAAATGGTGACCTGCCTTTTGCGACAAACTGCTTTTGGGATTGTCTTCTCAGTAGCCATTTCGTGTATATTGGCCAAAACTATCATTGTAATTCTAGCTTTCATGGCTTCAGTGCCAGGATCCAAGATGAGGAGGTGGTTGGGCAAACAATTAGATAATTACATTGTTGTTTCCTGTTTCTTCGTTCAAGTTGTTATTTGCATTGTATGGCTTGTAACCTCACCCCCATACTCAGATGCTGATATGAACCTAATGGCAGATGAAATCATTCTGGGATGTAATGAAGGCTCTACTGTCATGTTTTACTGTGTCTTATTCTACCTGCTTTTCCTTGCCATTGTTGGCTTCAGTGTGGCTTTCCAAGCACGGCATTTACCAGACAGTTTTAATGAGACCAAGTTTATCTCCTTCAGTCTGTTATGTTTTTGCAGTGTCTGGTTACCCTTTTTCCCAACCTATCTGAGTACCAAGGGGAAATACATGGTGGCTGTGGAGATCTTTTCTATTCTCTCTTCCAGTGCAGGGTTACTGGGCTGCATCTTTTTCCCCAAATGTTTTGTTATTCTACTAAGGCCTGATCTGAATGACAAAAAGCAGTTGATGAGAGCAAAGAAAGAAGAACTATAATTCCATATTTTTTTAGTAAAAAAATACAGTGTCATACATATTCACAAAATTCAACTCAAACCTGGAACTGCTTTATAATTAATATCTTGCAAGTTATGGCAAACTTATCTCTTCTGATAAGGCAGTTATGCTACAGGCAGTTATCTATATTACTTACCATAGACCTTCAAACAAATTAACAAAAATGATATCCACCTGCATTCTAATAAATAAAACACTAACAATGAATTACTTATTCTCCTGACATAATATTTTCATTTTCTTTCTTTCCTTCCTTCTAATTACTTGTGAAATAATATTGAGAATACATTAATATGCCAAATTCAGAGATGGTATTCAGCAGGTTCTGACCAGTTCTGGAGAACCAGTAGCAGAAATTTTGAGTAGTTCAGAGAACCGGCAAATACTATCTCTGACTGGCCCCACCTCCATCTATTCTTTACCTCCCAAGTCCCAGAAGATTGTCTGGGTCTTCTTTTGTTGCCCTGCACAGGAAAGTGGATCTGAAAAGTAAGTTAATGGGATGAGGAGAGAATGGAGATTTTACTGTATCCTTCCCCTGGAGTTGGGTAGGAATGTAGATTTTTCAGTATTCTTCCCGTGGAGTGTGGTGGGAATGGAAATGTTACATTATCCTTCACCTGCCATGACTACCAAGCCATGCCCTGCCCACAAAGCCATGCTCACAGAATGGGTAGTAATAAAATTTGAATCCCACCACTGGCCGAATTTTAGGTTTGTGAGAAAAATGACTTCAATATTCCAGTTACATTATGATACTCCTAGTTATTTTGGTATTGGTATTTGCTATGTTTTTCTGAGACCAGTCCTAATTTTGATAGTTACAATCAAAGGACAGGTCTATAGGTAAATGCAAATTCAGATCCAAGTACACCCAGTGCTTCACTCCAGATTCTCCACAAGCCTTTTTCATATACATTGATGGAAATCAGAGGTGGCATTCAGTGGTTCTGACAGGTTCTAGAAGACCAGTAGCAGAATTTTTGAGTACTTCAGAGAACCAGAAAATACCACTTCTGATTGTCCCCTGTCTCCACCTATTCTCTGCCTCCCGAGAATTTTGTTGTCTTGCACAGGAAAATGGAGTGGAGATTTTACAGTATCCTTCTTCTCTCATGTCCACCCAGCCATGCCCAAAGAACCGGTAGTAATTTTTTTTTGGGGGGGGGGAAATTTCACACTGGACAGAATGTCTATGTCTACATTCAGCCTGACACTTGATCCGGGGTGTGTCCCTACCAGAATGGCTATACAGAGAAGCAAGGCTAGTCCATTTTTCCTCCATATAACCATCAGTGTAGCTATTCCACCATTAAGCAGACATTGTCAAACACGGATACAGGGATGTTTGCACGTATCTAATGACCTTGTTTTAGCCAACTGCAAAATGTTTCAATATGATCACGAAACACTGACTGTTGTTACTTTCCATCCCAGGACACGTTAGCTCTGTATGATAAGCAAACTTGCAAGCTTGCAAACTATCACATACTTTGTTCTTTGTTCTTTGTTTATGACTTTCTTCCATATAAGGTAAAACTTTGCTACCCCCTGTGTGCTCCCCCACCCGCTTGAAAGAGGATAATAAATGAGGTTTGTGCAAAGCACTCGGGGCTCCTCCTCCTGCTGCTGCTGCTGCTGCTGCTGCTGCTGCTGCTGCTGCCTGGGTCATTCCATCTGCCCCAGGTGTGATGTGCTCCCTCCTATGAAAACAATTGGATGTCTGGTGTCTGTTATTGGTATTCACCCTTGCGAGGGTCCCTCTAAACTTCTTCCCTGCGGGGAATTCCATAGGCAGCAAAAGAACACCGACGGAACAACGGACCGGTCGCTCGCTGCGACAACTGGGGGCTCGTCCGGGATCCGCCTGCTTTTTGCTGTCTCAAAGGTGTGATCTCTGTCTAGAGGTGCATCTCCTTCACTTCCGTTCTTACGCACCTGGCAAAGGCATCGCGCAATCGTAAGTAATGGGCTCCTCACTTTCCAAAGTTTCGTCAAGTCATAGGGACGAACTTTATACTATAGTGAAGAAGGCTAATTCATTTCAAAAACTTAATGGCACCACTGTATATCCTCTTTCAAAAAAATCATTGACTAACCTATTGGCATATATAGAGGAACATTGTCCATCTTATCCTGAGAAAGGAACACTTCGACACTCTTCATGGCAGAAATTGGGGAAGTATCTACACGATATCCCCCGAGCCCCGCCTGAAATATTAATATCTTGGCGGGCTGTCATGGCAGCATTAAACACACTCTATCCTCCAAAAGAGAATGCTGCACCTCCTACCTCTGAGATTCCCCCTCCCTCTTCCTTTTCTTCTTCCTCTACTAATCCTGCTAAATCTGGAGATCCTCTTGTGGCACAGGTGGAAACTCCCTCTCTTCCACCACCTTACACCAATCCTGCAGAATCTTCTAATCCTCCCCCTTCTGCCCCCACTCCTTCTTCCTCTCCACTAACTCCTCGAGGAGGCCTTATTAGCAATCTCCTTTCCTCCCCTCTACCGTTGGATGATTCTGAAACTCTTTCTGCCTTCCCTCTTGCCCTTCCCCCAGGAGGTGGCGGCAACCCTGTACATACTAACATTGAATTTAAGGTCTTGAAAAACATAAAAGATGCCGCAACTAACTAACTTACACTAGAGGCATACTTGATTCTTTGGTTTCTGGTAATACTGTCATGTTGCTCTATGATTGGAAAATGTTGTTTTCTATGCTTATGACCCCAGCACAATATGTTGTGTGGCAGTCTGAGTATGAAAAATGTGTTGATGTAGAAATACGGCGAGGTTTGCCGGCAGCAGTCACGGAAGGCCATCTTAAAGGGACAGGGCAATTTGCCACTTTAGTTCAACAACAGACTTGTCCCGCCGTGCTTTTGCCATCATTCATATGTGTGCAATGAATGCTTTAAAACGGGTGGATGATACAGACTCACAATCCACCCAAGCCTTTTAAAAAGTAATGCAGAATCCTGATGAATCCTATGCCTCTTTCATTAGTCGCTTGCAAATTGCATTGGATCGTCAGATTGACAACGCTACTGCTAAACAGGAATTACTCATGAAATTGGCCTTTTCTAATGCTAATCATGACTGTCAAAAGATTTTGCAACCTGTTGCTAACAAGCCAGGGGTCACTTTGGCTGAGTTTCTCCAGCTTTGTAGAATTGTTGGCACAACCTCTCATAAAATGGATGCGCTCGCAGCGGCTATTTCTTCATCTTTACCTACCCCCGCTTCCTCTCCCGACGCTTTTGCTTTAACTCGTAATGGTAACTGTTTCAACTGTGGCAAGCCTGGACATTTTAAAAGTCAGTGTCGGATGCCGGGAGGAGGAGGGGCACCTGCTGCCAAGCTAGGGGCCCTCCACCTCCTGATTCTAAAAACCAAAAACTATCTGTCCTCGCTGTCGTAAAGGCTTTCACTGGGCTTCGCAGTGTCGTAGTAACCCCCTCTGCTCAGCCTTCGGGAAACTAACTATGGGGCCCTCAGCTAGCCCCGCTACCAAGGCTGACCTCCCACTACCACTTTCCCGGTAGTGTTATCTGAAGACCGTGTGTATGATGACCCTGGTGCTGTTGTAACGCTTCCTTTAACTGCAACTCTTTTAACACCCTTGCCTCCCTCATTGCCTATTCTGCTCATTCCCAATTCCACTCTTACCATAGAAGGTATCGTTGCTGCTCCTTACCTATATGACTCCTCTGCTCTCAATAACTTGGCTCTTGCTGCAATAGGGGATCGCTGTTTTTCTATAAAAAGGGGGACTGTGGTCACTATGCTTATCTTAATGCCACCTACTGATCCGCCTTCCCTATTTGCATTACAGCAACCTGTGCACGCTTCTAAACCTACCCTGTCTGTTACCTTGAATGGTTACTGTTGCTTCGAGCGACCGGTCTGTTGTTTCGGCTTACTGGTTGATTGCTGAATTCCTCTCAGAGAATAACCCTCGCAAGGGTGAGATAAAGTAACCCTCGCAAGGGTGAGAAAATAGCCCTCACAAGGGTGAGATAGCGCGGGACCCTCGCAAGGGTGAGGCTAGGCAAGACTCTCGCAAGAGTGATTGTCAAGCAAGCGCAAGAAATAAAACACACAAAACACAAGCGATCTTCAAATGAGGCAACACTTTAAGCCTGGGGGAGATCGGATTCCCCGGCTGTGTCTGGAACAGATGGAAATCTCCGGGCTTCTCTGCTTCCTTGCTCCTTCCTCTCCCCAGGCTTTTAGCTGTCCTCTTTTATTGTGCTAATTCAAGGGAGGAGGTGAGAGAGGATTTTTACAGGAAGATAAAGAGATACAATGTTAATCTTTTAGACCAGGCTACGTGACATGAGCAACGAACTCTGTAACTGCTACTTTGTAACTGCTATAGATAAGCATATCTTCTTTGAATACACTTTCTTTGTCTGCGGTTAATCTTTTATTAACTCCCTTCCTGTCAGTGCTTTCCTGCTATAATGTTCTGAACTGAATACGTGCTTTTTAGCAAGATTTCTTCTTGTGGAAAAATACAAGACAGAGCCAAGGTAAAATAGTCACAATTCCTCCTTTTCTTTATTTTTTGTGCTCATGACTCTAGGTAGAGTTCTTTCTCTTCCAGAGTAGTCTCACAAGGTGGCAACAAGCCCTTCGGTTTGTTGATGCCTTGCAGAACCAGCTCATACGAGGAGAAGTCCTCATCCCCCGAGT
Organism: Pseudonaja textilis; assembly: GCF_049901715.1. Classification (NCBI taxonomy): domain Eukaryota; kingdom Metazoa; phylum Chordata; class Lepidosauria; order Squamata; family Elapidae; genus Pseudonaja; species Pseudonaja textilis. The sequence goes on from NC_142008.1 coordinate 114,445,858, forward strand.
CATGGCTGGACCGAGTTATGAAATTTTCTTTGGGAGAAAAGAAGTTATTAATGTCTATTTCCTTCTCTGACTCTTGGTCAGAGTACCATTCCAACAGCGGTTTTTTGACCAGATCTTTTGATTCAATGCTGGATGTAAGAAAGCTAACTGTTTTTTGAGTATTGTTAATTTCATTGTCAAGTGTTTTCAAACGATCCCTCAATAATTTTAGTAAACGTCCTATTACACATGGACCAATAGTACATGCAAGAAGCAATAACACAAGAGGACCTATTAAGGCTGATAATAGTGTTGTTAACCAGGGAGAAAAATTAAACATGCTTTGATACCATGACTGTCCTTGTTGTCTTTCATTCTCTCTATCCTTCAATCGTTTACATAATTCAGCCATGGAATCTTTAACAATTCCTGAATGATCAGCATAAAAACAACATTCTTCTTTTATTGCTACACATAATCCCCCTTTGTTTATAAATAATAAATCCAGACCTCTTCTGTTCTGAAGAGTCACTTCAGCCAGAGATGAGAGAGAATTTTGAAGAGCAGTAATTGAAGTCTCTATTCGTTTGAGATCTTCATCTATTTGTAAACTAAGAGTAGCTAACTGTTGATGACCAACAGCTAAAGCTGTTGCACCTGTGACTGCACCTGTTGCCCCAAGGCCTAACAATACAGATAGTGTTACAGCTGTTATTACTTCTCTTTTTTTATGAAGGGGAAATTGTGGAGGTTCAAGTTCATTAATAAGTTCTGACCCTGGATAAAATGTGACCTTTGGAATCATTTTTACCTGAATGCAAAAGGATTTCTGAGCAATAAGAACATCACCATGAACACAAGCAGTTGCTCCTGTGGAGCATGCCCATATAGAATTATTACCTGGGATAAAGAATTGTCCTTTGAGACGAGCTGTGATATTGCCATTAGAGGTGGTGTATAGAGGACCATAGGCTCCAATGTTAAGGTTTGATCTTTCTTTTGGTAAATATACATCACAGTGATATCCAGATGAAACCTTCTGACAATATTGAGAGTGACTGGCAGGTATGTTTCCTAGGCAACATCCCTTACCTACTATGTCAGTGATAGCGATGGAGGAAGTATTCCATCTGCATTGTGTGTCACTGGTGGAGTTACTAATAGGTTCATTGGAAGCTACTGCTTCATAGAATGGTGGCAAATCAGATAAGCAAAGCCAACATTGATCAGTTTTGGATGAATCATTAAGTGTAGTTGCTAGCAAATTGTAAGAAGAATTAACCAATTGTACTAATGGATTCACCTGAATATTGGGTTTTTGTAGAAAGTTTGATTTCAAATTGTGATTGGGACCAATATCATAATTAGACATAGATATAGAAAGACGAATTGTAAAAATATTCCCTTCATCTCCTAGACCATCCCACTGACGTCCTCCCCAAGTAAACCCAACCATCCATTGTTTTTTTGTAAGTGTCTTTCCTTTTGCAGTAAATGTGATTCTGAGTGGATTTAGTCTCTGTCCACAACAAGGCCTTGAAGAGCAGGGAAGATGTTCTTGAGCACGGGTAATATGAATATAGTCATTTTTGGTAGGCGCTTCCCACCAGATATGACCTGTGGATACACAACTCCATTTTTTACAATATCTGTCAACTACCCCACCGCAGGCAGCACGAGAAGCACCAGTACTGTGAGCAGGACAAAAATATAGTCTAAAGTTGTGAACAGGTGCTGGAGAACAGGAGCCTTGCTTGTCCCATATATCAGCTTGTAGTTTTTTATCTGCAAATTTTTCTACTCCTGTCCCCATTTCAGCAAAATCCATGAAAAGCTGAGGAAACCATGGCCATCTAGTATAGTTAGTGGTGGTGTTTAAAATATTTCCTTGAAAATCAAGGATAATCCAGGTATAATCTTGAGGTTGATGTTCATTTGTAGAAGGTTGTAAGCTTCGAGGAATGCGATGATATCCAAATCTTGGAACAGCACGAGATGCAGACCGCTTAGAGATGGAGTTGTCAGCGATGAAGACAGGGTACCCAAGATGGCAAGCTCGAATGGGAGCTGTAGTCTTATGATGAGTGTCATCAGGGATGGGGTGGCGTCTTCGCACGACAGGTGTTTTGTAGTGAACAGGAACCCAGGAAGATGAATGATGCAATATGCATTTGGTGACATCACAGGGTGGAAAGCAGCAACGAAGATGCCATTGCAGTTTGTCTCCAGGAAAAGTTGTCTCAGAATTAGCTTGAGATGGCAATGTAGGAAAAGCAGAGGATAGTGGAGGAGATGCCACTGAAGGAGTGGAAAGTAATAGAACAGTGTGATTAAAGTATGTGTAATTAAAGTGTGATTAAAGTATGTGAAAAAATCCTAAGCAAGAATAAGATCCTATAGTAGATAGAGTAACATGTATAGTTAAAAATATTAAACAAGGAGAATAGTAATAGTGAACAGTAATGTCAGAAGTAGGCGAAAGAAAGCTACCATTGTGTTGGAAAACATAATTATATGCAGAAAGGAGATTATCTTTAAAAATAAAGGTAACAGTGTCAGCAAGAAAAGAAAAAATAGCATCAGGAGATGCCCTGAATTGAGAAAAGACAGGAAATATTGATATCAGAAGAAAAATTAGAGTTAGAGTTAGGTTTGCCATGGTAAGGTCTGACACAGCGAGCAGGAACCCAAAGCACTCGATCAGGAAGTTGGACAGCAGCGTAACCTTTTCCCCAGGTGATGAGCTGTGCAGGACCTTTCCACACAGGATCTGGAAGCTGTCTGAAATAAACAAGAGGACGGGAAGAGGGAACTACTGGCTTGGTGAAGTGGCGAGAAGCCGCTGTGGAAGAAGGAGAGCCAGTAAGATTAAGAAAGTTAAGAGAATAGAGAGTAATGTTCAAGATGTTTTGTAACGTCGGGAGGTTCGGGGGGCCTAAGCCTTTTTTCCCTGTTTGCCGATCAAGGGCATTTTTCAGAGTTTGGTTTGCCCTTTCCACAATAGCCTGACCTTGGCCATTGAAAGGTATGCCAAATTTATGTGTGATGGCCCACTTATGGCAAAACTCAGCAAAGGGAGAACTGACATAAGCAGGACCATTATCTGTTTTGAGAATTTTTGGACATGCCAACGTTACGAATGACCGAATACAGTGATTAATAACATTTTAGTAGCCTCTCCTCTTTGTAATGTTGCCATAATAAACCCTGAATATGTATCAACTGATACATGAATGTATTTCCAGGGAGCAAAGGGAGGATAATGAGTTACATCCATTTGCCATGTATCACAGGCTTGAGTACCCCTAGGATTAACACCTTCAGGGATACCTTTGGCCTGCAAGCTACATGTTGGACATTGTTGAATTATTGCTGCGGCTTCTTGATATGTAATCCCAAATTGCTGTACCAAGGCCTTCTTATTTTGATGGAAATAGTCATGACTCTCCCCAGCTGAAAGCTGTTGTGGAAGAGGAGAGGAGGCCATAATTTTACAAGCCTCATCTGCCATATGATTGCCTTCTGCCAGGAATCCAGGCAATTGCTGATGACTTCTGATATGAGCTACAAATAAAGGTTTCCTCGCTTTTCAGCAGTGTCTGAAGCTGTAAAAAAAAGTGTCATGAGAGAAGGATGGGTAACAGGAGAAATATATGCATCGAAAATATGAGCAACCATCTGAGTAACATACATGCTATCAGATATTACATTTAAAGATTCCTGTGGAAAAAGAGACAAGGCCAAAGAAAAAGCAGCTAACTCAGCTTGTTGTTCTGAGTTCTGTGGGGCAGTTAAGCGTTTGTTCCATTGAGCATTTTCACACCATGCACATGCTCCAATATTTTTTGAACCATCAGTAAAGACAGTTAAGCCTTCCTTCAATGGCTGTTGGACAAAAGGTGATTGTAAAACAAAAGGAACTGTCTTCAACACCTGCAGTTGTGAATCAGATGGAAGGTGGCATGACACTTGGCCACACCAATCTTCCAATGCATCCTGCAGTGTTGTGGAAGTCTGAAAAAGAGGTTCCCATTGAATAATCTTAAAAGGAATATACAATGTAAAAATATCCATTCCCATCAGGGCTTTGGTTCTCTTGCGCCCTTTTTGTATGAGAAAAGCCATTTGTGCTGCTTTAGTAAAAATAGAGGTTTTTGGAGTATGTGGTAGGTGTAACCATTCCAAGAAATGAAGATTTTTGCATTAGATACTTGAACAATTATTGCAGTCAGTAATTGATGAGTGGAAATAATAGCAAGAGAAGGTGGTGTGTCTGCAAGTGCACGGTTTACCCATTGAGTTGCTAGGGCTGTGTTTACTTGCTTTAAAGCTTCTAGATGCTGACCTGAAAGATAGACCTTATCTGCAGGATTTTTTAATCCTACTAGTGCTTGAAAAAGCGGTGATAGCATCTGTGTGGTTAGAGCAAGATATGGTCTAGCCCAGTTAATAACTCCCAAGTACTGCTGTAATTGAACCAATGTGGTTGGCTGTGGAAGTGTGAGTGAAGGAATATGTGGAGATGCTGAGGAAGCTAAAACCTTGTGACCTAAATATTGCATTGGGTAGTGAGACTGGATTTTTCAGGTGCTATATGTAACCCTGCTTTTGCTAATGTGGTCAAGAGGATCGGAAAAGTTTTTGTACCATCCCCTTTGGCCCATCAGCTGCAATTAAGATATCATCCATGTAATGATATACAAGAAAATTAGGAAATTGAGATCTATAAGGATGCAGAGCCTCATTGGCAAAATATTGACACATAGTTGGTGAATTAAGCATACCTTGTGGAAGAACTTTCCATTGATACCTAGATGTGGGTTTAGAGTTATTGAGTTCTGGCACTGTAAATGCAAAGATGATTCTATCCTTTTGTGCCAGAGGTATAGAAAAGAAACAGTCCTTTAAATCTATTATTATGAGATCAAATCCAGCTGGAATCAAATTAGGATTAGGCAGACCACACTGCAGTGGCCCCATAGGTTGAATAATCCTATTCAAGGCTCTAAGATCACTAAGAAGGTGATATTTGCCAGATTTCTTTTTAATTACAAAGACTGGGGTGTTATAAGGACTGGTGGATGGTTCAATATGTCCCTCTATTAACTGTTGATGGACAAGGAGATGTAAAGCCTCCAATTTTTCTTTGGTGAGAGGCCATTGATCCACCCACACAGGAATAGATGTTTTAAGAGTAAGAGATAAAGGAGAAATAGACATTTTGATAGAAAAACTATGGTATCTGAATATAAGCTTGAAATTGAGAAAGTAAATCACGTCCCCAAAGATTGCAATGTAGAGGAAGGATATAGGGTTTAAGATAAGCAGTTAAGGTAGAATGCTCAGTAGAAGCAGAAAGCCAATGAGAGCTGACCTTAGCAGCTTGAGCACCACCTACGCCCTGCACTGAAGAAGCTTCTGTGAGAGACCAAGAAGAGGGCCATTCATTAGAACGGATAACAGAAACATCTGCTCCGGTGTCAATCAGACCTTCAAAAATTCGACCATTGAGTGTAACAGAAAGAGTTGGTTTTGAAGCTTGAACAGGTTGCTGCAATGCAAAAAAGAAAGAGGTTCAAAAAGAGGCAAAATTATAAGTGTAGCAACTACTGTCCCCTTTTTTTAAAGAAAAGCAACGATCTCCTATTGCAGCCAATGCAAGATTATTAAGAGCAGAAGAATCATATAAGTAAGGAGCTGCAACCACACACCCTCTATTGTAAGAGAAGAATTGGGAATAAGCAAGACAGGTGTGGAAGGAGGAAAAGGTTTGAAAAGCGTTGTAGTTAAAGGAAGAGTAAAAACAGCACCAGGATCATCATACACAAGATCCTCTAACAATACCACAGGAAACGTTGTGGCAGTTAGTTCAGCCTTTGTGGCGGGGCTAGCTGAAGACCCCTCAATTAGTTTCCGAAGGCTGTGAAGGAGAAGGATTAGAATAACAATTTGAAGCCCAATGATAGCCTTTCCTGCAGCGAGGACAGATAGTTTTGGCTTAGATGAAGAGGGTGGACCTCTGGTTTGGCCACGAAAGCAGCTCCTCCCCTGGCTTACGACATTGATTTTTAAAGTGTCCTGGCTTGCCACAGTTAAAACAATTGCCATTGCGTGTTAAAGCAAAAGCATCAGGAGGAGAAGTGGTAGCAGAATTAGGATTTGGTAATGAAGCTGTGATTGCGGTAGCAAGCATATCTATTTTATGAGTAGTCGTTCCTACAATTCTACAGAGTTGTAAAAACTCAGCCAAAGTCACTCCTGGCTTATTAGCGACTGGCTGTAGAATTTTTTGACAATCATGATTAGCATTTGAATAAGCCAATTTTATAAGTAATTCTTGTTTAGCAACAGTATTATCTATCTGTCTATCTAAGGCTGTCTGAAGCCGACTTATGAATGAAGCATAAGGTTCTTCAGGTTCTTGCATAATTTTTAAAAATGCTTGAATGGACTGAGAATCTGAATCATCCACTCACTTTAAAGCATTCATAGCACACATATGAATAATGGCAAAACTACGACGAGGAGAATTTTGTTGTTGTGCTAGAGTAGAAAATTGACCTTTCCCCAGTAACTGATTTTCAGTTACTCCAGCAGGCAAACCCCTGCGGATTTCAGCCTCAATACCTTTTTCATATTCAGATTGCCACACAACATATTGTGCTGGAGTCATAAGCATAGAAAAAAGCATTTTCCAATCATACAATAACATAACTGTATTAGCTGTAACCAAAGAATCAAGTATTCCCCTAGTAAAAGGAGAATGCAATCCATAAGTTGTAACTGCATCTTTTATATTTTTCAAAACTTTAAACTCAATGCTACTATGAACATTGCCTCCCCCAGGGATGATAGTCATAGGATAAGCAGAAGGTTCTTCTGTTTCTAAAGATAGAGGTGATGACAAAAGATTAGTTATGATTCCTCCCATAGGATTCATAATAGGAGAATCAGAAAGAGAAGAAAGAGCAGAAGGAGGAGGGGAAGAAATATCTGAATAAGGAGGTGGTAGGGAAGAATTTGATTCCAAATGAGCTGCAAGAGGCTTAGAAGTTTTTGAATTAGAAGAGTGGGAGTCAGAAGAAACAGGAGAAAAAAATTTTCAGGAAGACTAGAAGGAGGATAAATAGTTGTTATAGCAGCCATTATTGCTCTCCAAGAAATAAATATATCCATGGGAGCTCTGGGAACTTCATGTAAATATTTTCCTAATTTTTCCCAGTGAGAATGGCTAAGAGTTCCAGCAGATGGATAGGCTGGACAGTGTGCCTCAATATAAATTATAAATTTATTTAAAGATGTTTTAGAAATAGGGTACACAGTGGTACCATTGGTTTTTTGAAAGGAATTAGCCTTCTTCACTAGATTATAAAGTTCGTCCCTATGCCCTGACGAAACTTGAGAAATCGAGGCGCCCATACTTACTTTTTTGTCGACGTAGCCTATACCAGGCGAAGAAGAATGAGGGTGAAGGAGATGCACTTCTAGACAAAAGTCATACCTTGGATCCAGTAAGGCGAAGGGATCCCAGACGATTAGAGATCCCGGACGAGCCCCCAGCTGTCGCTTCGAGCGACCGGTCTGTTGTTTCGGCTTACTGGTTGATTGCTGAATTCCTCTCAGAGAATAACCCTCGCAAGGGTGAGATAAAGTAACCCTCGCAAGGGTGAGAAAATAGCCCTCGCAAGGGCGAGATAGCGCGGGACCCTCGCAAGGGTGAGGCTAGGCAAGACTCTCGCAAGAGTGATTGCCAAGCAAGCGCAAGAAATAAAACACACAAAACACAAGCGATCTTCAAATGAGGCAACACTTTAAGCCTGGGGGAGATCGGATTCCCCGGCTGCGCCTGGAACAGATGGAAATCTCCGGGCTTCTCTGCTTCCTTGCTCCTTCCTCTCCCCAGGCTTTTAGCTGTCCTCTTTTATTGTGCTAATTCAAGGGAGGAGGTGAGAGAGGATTTTTACAGGAAGATAAAGAGATACAATGTTAATCTTTTAGACCAGGCTACGTGACATGAGCAACGACTGCTACTTTGTAACTGCTACTTTGTAACTGCTATAGATAAGCATATCTTCTTTGAATACACTTTCTTTGTCTGCGGTTAATCTTTTATTAACTCCCTTCCTGTCAGTGCTTTCCTGCTATAATGTTCTGAACTGAATACGTGCTTTTTAGCAAGATTTCTTCTTGTGGAAAAATACAAGACAGAGCCAAGGTAAAATAGTCACAGGTTACACTTTTGATGGCCTGATTGACACCGGTGCTGATGTTTCTGTCATCTGCTCTGCTGAGTGGCCACCTACTTGGTCTCTTACCGAGGCTGCCTCAGTGCAAGGTGTAGGTGGAGCTCAAGCTGCTAAGGTCAGCTCTAATTGGCTCTCTGCTTCTACTCCACATTCAACTATAACAGCATACCTTAAGCCTTATGTTCTTCCCCTGCACTGCAATCTATGGGAACGTGATTTGCTTTCTCAGTTTCATGCCTATATTCAGCTACCCTAACACCTCTGTGTAAAATCTTTGCTTTCTTTCAATATGTCTATTGCACCACTAACTCTCACATTGAAAACATCTTTGCCTGTATGGACTGATCAATGGCCTCTTACCAAAGAAAAGTTAGAAGCATTGCACCTTCTTGTTCAGCAACAGCTTACGGAGGGGCATATTGAGCCATCTACAAGTCCTTACAACACTCCTGTTTTTGTTATCAAAAAGAAATCAGGCAAATGACGTTTATTACAAGATTTAAGGACTGTGAATATTATCTTGCAGCCCATGGGACCTCTGCAGTGTGGTTTGCCTAATCCTAACTTAATTCCTGTCGGATATGATCTTATCATTATAGATTTGAAGGATTGTTTTTTCTCCATACCTTTAGCACAAAAGGACAGGATCATTTTTGCCTTCACAGTACCCGAGCTCAACAACTCAAAACCTACGGCTCGGTACCAGTGGAAGGTCCTTCTGCAAGGCATGTTAAATTCACCAACTATGTGTCAATTTTTTGTTAACGAGGCCTTGCAGCCTTATAGGTCTCAATTTCCCACTTTTCTTGTTTATCATTACATGGATGACATCTTGATAGCTGCAGACGGGCCAAAAGGAACAGTTCAGAAAACCTTCTCAATCCTTTTAACCACATTAGCAAAAGCAGGGTTACACATAGCACCTGAAAAAATCCAGTCTCATTACCCAATGCAGTATTTAGGTCACAAGGTATTAGCCTCCACGGCTTCTCCATCTATTCCCTCACTTACACTTCCTCAACCAACCACCTTGGTTCAGCTGCAACAATGCCTGGGGGTCATCAATTGGGCTAGACCTTATCTTGCATTGACCACACATATGCTGTCACCACTGTTTCAGGCACTAGTAGGATTAAAGCATCCAGCAGACAAAATTTATCTTTCAGAACAACACTTACACGCTTTGCACCAGGTAAATACAGCTTTAGCCACTAGATGGGTGGACCATGCCCTCACTGATAGACCACCTTCCCTTGCCATTCTCTCTACCCAACAGCTATTAACGCTATAGTGATTCAAATTTCGGATGAAAAACGCCTCCACATTTTGGAATGGTTACACCTACCACACACTCCCAAGACATCTATAACCACTAGAGCAGCTCAGATGGCTTCCCTAATAGAGAAGGGGCGAAAACGAACCAAAGCCTTGATGGGAATGGATGTTTTTACACTATATATCCCTTTTAAGATTGCTCAATGGGAACCTCTCCTGCAAACCTCCATGGTATTGCAGGATGCATTGGAAGATTGGTGTGGTCAAGTGTCATGCCATCTTCCCCTGATACTGGCTGCAAGTTTTGCGAACAGTCCCTTTTGTTCTGAAGTCACCTTTTGTTCAGCAGCCCTTGAAAGAAGCCCTTACTGTGTTCACTGATGGCTCTAAGACTATTGGGGCCTGTGTGTGGTACATAGATGCTCAATGGAATAAACGCTTAACTGCCCCGCAGAAATCAGCACAACAGGCTGAATTGGCTGCTTTCTCATTGGCCTTGTCTCTTTTTCTACAGCAACCTTTAAATATCATATCTGATAGTATGTATGTCACTCAAATGGCTGTTTGCATGTTTGATGCCTATATCTCCCCTGTTACCCCTCACTCTCTCATGACACTTTTTTTACAGCTCCAAGCTTTACTGAAGGAAAGAAGTAAGCCCTTATTTGTGGCTCACATTAGAAGTCATCAACACTTGCCCGGATTTTTATCAGAAGGCAATCATATGGCCAATGAGGCCTGCAAAATCATGACCTCCTCCCCTTTTCCTCAACCACTTTCGGCTGGGGAGAGTCATGACTATTTCCATCAAAATAAGAAGGCCCTGGTACAGCAATTTGGGATTACGTACCAGGAAGCCACAGCAATAATCCAACAATGTCCCACATGTAGTCTCCAGGCTAGAGGTATCCCTGAGGGTGTTAATCCAAGGGGTATCCAAGCTTGTGACACATGGCAGATGGACGTTACTCACTACCCTCCCTTTGCTCCCTGGAAATACATTCATGTGTCCGTAGACACTTATTCAGGGTTTATTATGGCAACATTGCAAAGAGGAGAGGCAACTAAAAATGTTATTAATCACTGTATTCGAACATTCATAACGTTGGGATGTCCAAAAATTCTCAAAACAGATAATGGTCCTGCTTATGTCAGTTCTCCCTTTGCTGAGTTTTGTCATAAGTGGGCCATCACTCATAAATTCGGTATACCATTCAATAGCCAGGGTCAGGCTATTGTGGAAAGGGCAAACCAAACTCTGAAAAATGCCCTTGATTGGCAAACAGGAAAAAAGGGCTTAGGCCCCCGAACCTCCCAGCGTTACAAAACATCTTGAACATTACACTCTATGCTCTTAACTTTCTTAACCTCACTGGCTCTCCCTCTTCTACGGCTGCTTCTCGCCATTTTACCAAGCCAGTGCCCCCTCCTCTCGCCCTCTTGTCTATTTCAGGCAACTCCCGGATCCTGCGTGGAAAGGCCCTGCACAGCTCATCACGTGGGGAAAAGGATACGCTGCAGTACAACTTCCTGACAAAGTGCTTTGGGTTCCTGCTCGTTGTGTCCGCCTTACCATGGGCCACCCAATGGCCAAGACTCCTCTATCTCTCACCCTCTTGCTGACAATGATATTTCCAGTCTTTTCACTCTTTAATGCATCTCCGGGGTTATCCTAGCCCCCTTCACAGCACAGTAACCTTTACTTATGAAGACAATTCTCTTCCTGCCTGCAATTATGCCTTTCAGCATAATGGCCGCCCTCTTCTGCCTGCTTCAGAAATCACTCTCTCATATTATTATTTCCTTGCTTCATTTCTCTGACTATACAGGTAACTTCGCAAACAATTGGCTCCTATTCTTGTTTAGGCTTTTCTTTTAATCATACTTACCTCAATCATACTGTTCTCTTACTGTCTACCCCCTCTTCTGCTTTTCCTCCCCTATCCCCACCATTTCTATCCTGGCTACAGCTGCTTGATTCCAACGTCTCTCCTCTTTCGGAACGTCTGGAGAGACACCTTCACTGCTGCATTCCACCCCGCGGCTCCGCTGCCTGCCTTTGGAGATCTACTCTTCCATCTTATTGGCCAGGCCGTTATAAGCCACCCTCGGACCGCAGACATCGCCTCATCCTCGATGGCACTTCTCACAAAACAACCACACTCATCCGGACGCATCGCCTCAGATACCCTGCGGTTCCGGGTCTCAGCTCCATTTCCAATGCCATGGAATGTGTCCAACGCTCTCCGGTAAAAAGGAAGGGAACTATTTGGAGGTGGTTTCGAAATGACACTCTGTTGACAGATGGCACCCAATATTCCATCACTTATCATTTCCGTGGGGTCGAGGCTATGCAGCAGTCCAGCTCCCTGACAGAACTCTCTGGGTTCCTGCAAGGTGTGTCCGCCCATATCACCGCCCACAACCAGCGGAGCCACCATCCGAAAAAGATGACAGCACTTCTCTTCTTCCTGCTTGGCTGTTCGTTTCGCTGGACTGATGGGACATCCATCAGCCTTAAGGCCCACAAACCACACAACATCACATGGGTCATCAAGGACGCTTATGGTCAAATACTCAACTCTACAACTAATTACACCATGACTTCTTCCTATTTCCCCAAATTACATTTTGACTTTGCTGAAATGATTATGTATTATTGACAAAAAAATTCCTTTTGTATTCAGGTACAATTGCTTCCCAAAATTGATGTATATAACTCAGAAGATTTTGTTTCTTTACTAGAACCTAGACAATATAACCTTAGGGCAAAAAGAGAAGTGGTAACTGCTTTGATGCTAGCTGTACTGCTGGGATTGGGGGCTTCTGGGATGGCCACAGGTATAGCTGCCCTTGTTACTTCTGATCAGCATCTTCGCCATTTAAGCGCCACCATAGATGCAGATTTACACCGCATTGAACAATCTATAGTTGCTTTGCAGAACTCCCTCACTTCCCTATCTGAAGTTGTCTTACAGAATAGAAGAGGTTTAGATTTGTTGTTCCTCAAGCAGGATGGGTTATGTGCAGCACTGAAAGAAGAATGTTGTTTTTATGCAGATAGTTCAGGAGTGGTTTTAGATTCTATGAAAGAATTGAATAAGAGACTAAAGGAAAGGCAAAGAGAACGAGAGGCTCAACACACATGGTATCAGGGTCTGTTCAACTTCTCCCCATGGTTAACCACCTTAGTATCTGCCATTGCTGGTCCTCTTATTCTCCTACTTGTGCTCTGTACTATTGGCCCTTGTATTTTGGGCAAAGTTTTGGCCTTCTTAAAACGCAGATTAAGCCAGTTGGATTCCAACCTGTCACGAACTCAGAAACAGGTAAATAAAAGCAACCTTTGTTATCATTCTCCTCGGACTCAGACAACGATGAAATCATCAAAAGTGTTGGTAAGACATGCATCCTAATGCACTTGCAAGCCCCAGACTCGGAGGAGGAGGGGGCGAGCAAGAATTACCATTAGGTAGTGTTGATATCACTTTCCAAAAAATTAAAACAGAGGAAATGTTGCAATGTACTGTTACTGACTGGTACGATAAGTGATGGATGGACAATGGAATGTAGCCATGTGATAAGGTGTTGTGTGAAAAAAGTACTAGATGGAGAAGCGGAGAAATGAGAGTAATATGGGAGAAATGAAAGTTATGAAGATAAGAGTAACTGGGAGGAGCTGAGAAGTAGGAGCATAAGATATCAGCTATGGCATAGGTTTGCATTAGCATAATTATGTAGAAAGCTTCTTTGTCCTGCTATGACATATGCATGTAGCCTATAAAAGGAGTACCCACCTGCCTGTTTAATAGGTCCATGTGTTATGGGACGATTGCTAAAATTCTTAAAAGGTCGCTTACAAGCACTTGATAATGAAATCAATAATACTCAAAAAACGGTCAGTTTTCTCACATCTGTTATTGTATCCAAAGATTCTGTTAAACAGCCTCTGCTGGAATGGTCTTCTGACGAAGAGTCAGAGAATGAAATAGATACAAATGCCTCCTATGCTCCCAAAGGAGCCTTATTGGATATGAGTGATGAAGAGTCAGAAGGTGAGTGTTCCTCCTCGTATGAACTGGTGCAGCAGGGTCTTAACAAACCGAAGGGTTTGTTGCCACCCTGTGAATCCATTTCAGAGGAAAAAGGACTTTATCTGGAGACAGCATCACAAAAATAATAAAAAAGGAGGAATTGTAGCTATTCCACCATTAAGCAGACATTGTCAAACATGGATACAGGGATGTTTGCACATATCTAATGACCTTGTTTTAGCCAACTGCAAAATGTTTCAATATGATCACGAAACACTGACTGTTGTTACTTTCCATCCCAGGACACGTTAGCTCTGTATGATAAGCAAACTTGCAAGCTTGCAAACTATCACATACTTTGTTCTTTGTTTATGACTTTCTTCCATATAAGGTAAAACTTTGCTACCCCCTGTGTGCTCCCCCACCCGCTTGAAAGAGGATAATAAATGAGGTTTGTGCAAAGCACTCGGGGCTCCTCCTGCTGCTGCTGCTGCTGCTGCCTGGGTCATTCCATCTACCCCGGGTGTGATGTGCTCCCTCCTATGAAAACAATTGGATGTCTGGTGTCTGTTATTGGTATTCACCCTTGCGAGGGTCCCTCTAAACTTCTTCCCTGCGGGGAATTCCATAGGCAGCGAAAGAACGCCGACGGAACAACGGACCGGTTGCTCGCTGCGACACATCAGTATTGTTATTCTGGTTCATAATCATTTTCCACCTGATTAGAGATCTATTTCTCATATTCTCACAAAAGTACATGGTGAAAAACTGAAAATATTATGAGGAGCACATATACCTTTCTTTATGTTTTAATTTGATGAGGTTTGTGTGCCCTGTTTCTTTCCTAAGATTAGTTATTTTACTGAAAACTGATCTCACGTGATTCATTTGATATGCCTAATTTGATTGTGATAAATGAGATCATATTTACATAAGAACAACTGATATCCCCCACATATTGCAAGTGCAAAATTGTATTAGTTTAGAAGTTGCCAAACTTTTATGACCTTCTGCAAATGAAAGTTCTATTCCTTCTGCAAGATGGCATGCCCTATATAATTTTTTTGTTCTTTGTTCTTTGTTGTTTTTTTCTTTTTGGATTTATCTTGTTATGGATAATTATACATTTGATGCTTCTTTGCGGCCTCTTGTTTGCCCTGAAAAAATGTACTATCTAAAAGATAAAAATGTAAATTATCAATCACCAATATAGAACCATCACAGGAAAGGAGTTGAAGGACACTCCTTTATAGTTCAATATATGAATATGAGTTTATTAGGTGTGAAAGTCTTCCAATTTCAACAATCTTTTCTATCTATCTATCTATCTATCTATCTATCTATCTATCTACTATTTATCATCTATCTACTATCTATTTCATCTATCTACTATCTATTTCATCTATCTATCTATGTGTGTGTGTGTGTGTGTGTGTGTGTGTGTTTTATTCAGCTTTGTTCGGGTATTTTCCCACGTCATTGTAGTTGTGCTTTTAAAGTTGTAGCAACGTTTCGACAGAATCTCATCTGCCATCATCAAGCTTCTGTATGAGATTCTGCCGAAACGTTGCTACAACTTTAAAAGCCCAACTACAATGATGTGGGAAAATACCCGAACAAAACTGAATAACATACATGTAAGTTCCTGCGAAAACTTAAGAATACACACACACACACACACACACACACACATACATATGCCAAAAAACAGACAGAAGATATTAGAAACACAAATCAAGCAGAACACAGCAAACTCCAAGACCAATAAACACAGACCAAGACTCCCAACCAATCAGGGTGAAGAAAAAACCATTCTGGCACAGCAATAGGCTGCCCCAAATTTAAATCTGAAACCACTGTAAAAGTCTGACTCACAGATGAACAGTATACAGAAGCCTGATGATGGCAGATGAGATTCTGCCGAAACGTTGCTACAACTTTAAAAGCACAACTACAATGACGTGGGAAAATACCCGAACAAAGCTGAATGCCATATATATATATATATATACATATATATATATATATATATATATATATATATATATATATAGTGTGTGTGTGTGTGTGTGTGTGATTTTTTGAACACCTATTATATTTACTGTTTCTTTTCTGATTCCACTTTAGTGAAGGCAATGACATTTCTTCATAGGCCCTGATGCATTTAAAATGAGCACATTGTCCATCTATGTATTCAGACATCAATCCACACTCTTGATTAAGAGGTTTTCTTGAGGGAGTTTGAAAATCTTAGGCTTTCTTGTCATGTATTTAAAACACGTTTCTGTATTTCCTTTTAAAAGTTCAGTGCAAAATGTCTAAAGAGGGAGAGAAACCATAACAGGAAGTATCTGCCTTCAACTGAGAGTACTACCAAATTTATTATCTTGTTCCATCCTCCACAAAAACCTTAGGTTTTTGATAGTCTTTCAGGATTAGCTTCTGGTCGTCTAGTTCATTGCGGCAGATGGTAGGGACTAGGCGCTTGATTGTGCACCAAGAAACCATTGAGAGGTAGGACCCGGAGTCCACTTCCATCTCGCAGGGCTGGTCCTCGATGCACAGGGCCCCGTGTACCTTTCGGGCGTCCATGGTTGATGAATGGCCAATGACGACCATCTGGTGGGTTTCCTCATGCCGCTGTGCTTCGCTGAGTCGTCTGCTGCGGTTGTCGTGGCTCCACCGGCTCTCAGTCAGTCGGTCTCAGTGCCTGGGGGGGGTGCCGTCTCGTCGTCGTGGGCTGTTTCTTCGTCGCTGCGGGCTGTAGCTCTTTTTGTTCCAGCACACCTTGGCGATGTGCCCCCGCTTCTCGCAGTGCCTGCAGATGGCGTCGAGAAAATGGCATTCGGAGCGGGGGTGATCGCCGCCGCAACCGGCGCAATGGAAACTCGACTTACGTCCCCTGCGATCCCGGCGGTCGCGCTCAGTCTGCAGCCGATGGATTTCCTCATCTTCATCCTCGGTGTCGGATTGGGGTTCGAAGTCGCCATGATGCGTGGTCATTTCTTGACGGCTGGGTTCCCCGGGCTTCGCGGTGGCTGGGGTCGCTTCATTGGTCGGAGGCCGCTCGGTCGTGTTGGCTTGCCTCATCCGGGCTGCTGACTGGCGGGTGGCTTCGGCGGCGGTAGCCTCGGCGAGGGCGTCGGCGAGGGAGATGTTGCCTCTGGCCATCAGCTGGCTCTGCAGCACGGGGTCTCGGAGTCCGAGGACGACTCGGTCCCGAAGTGCCTGGTCCAGGTCGGGGAACTCGCAGGGGCCTCCCAGGTTCCGCAGCTGGGCCACGAAGTCGCCGATGGTCTCGCCTTCATGCTGATCTCAGCGGTAGAAGTCGTGCCTACGAATGAGGATGGGCACGGTAGGGGCGTAATGGCGGCGCAAGATGGGCTCGAGGTCAGCCCAGTCCATCTCCTTGACGTCGGTGGGTTTCGCCAGCGCCTTGGCCATTTTGAACACCGCGGGCCCGCAGTGTGTTAGGAATACTGCCCATTTCCTCTGGCCGTTGGCGTCCTTGAGGTTGCTGCATTCCAGAAACATCTGGAAGCGGTCGATGTAGGACTCCCAGTCTTCGGTTGCTGGGTCGAACGGAGTGGGCGGCAGGGCGCTGGCCATCTTGCAGGGCGCTGGTCACCATTTGCCACGTGCTAGTTGGTCCTCGCCTCATGATCCCACCTTCGTCGCCAGTGTTAGATCGGTGGATCGGGTCACATAAGAGGCAAGACGCGAAAGTGAACAATCAGCTCTTTATTGTTGCATCTGAACAAGGACAGTTAAAGTGTGTGAGCCGCTTGGCTTTATACAGCCAGCCGGCGGCTCGGCAGCCAATGGCAGTGCTTTGAATCTCCTGCGATCGGCTCGGCCAATCGCGGTAGATTCTTAGCGCTCCAATCACAGTCATTCAATGGACCAATCGGGTTGCAGTCCGGGTGGACCAATCAGAATGTGAGTCTTCAAGAATGTTAATACAGAACAAGGATGAGCCAGCGAGGAGGAGGAGGAGAGGCAGGCACGAGGCGGGCGAGGCAAGCGCCACGCCAAGCAGCAACAGAAAAGGCGGGCACCGTCAGAGCACTCCTCGTGCCGAGGCAGCCGCAGCCCAAGAGTCCCGCTCCGCCACCTCCTGCTGTTGACGCCGCTGCCGCTGCTGCCGCCACTGCCAGAGCTGTTGTAGCAGCTTCTGCCCCTCCGCCGCCACCACTGCCGCCACCACCGCTGCTGCTGCTGCCTGAGCTGTTGTAGCAGCTTCTGCCCCCACCGCCGCCACCACTGCTGCTGCTGCTGCACCGAGCCTCCCGGTCCTCACCTTCCAGTCCTGCCACATCCAGCAGGAGGAGAGGTAGGCGCGAGGCTGGAGAGCTTTCTCCCGCCCCCCCGCGTTCCTTTCTCCCTGATTGACTATTTTTTATTATATCTTATGAAAAAAATGTTTTCTATGGTTTTTTTGGATGATCAGGTATCGTTACTGTTATTTTATTTTATGTGCGGCCCAAACCGAATTTTCATCTTCTAATGTGGCCCAGGGAAGGTGAAAGGTTGGACAAGCCTGAGCTAGAATTTTAAGATCAAATTTTTTTCAGAGAATTTATAGATATTACTGGAAAGTTAAGTATAGATATATACATGGGTAAATGAATCATATTGAATATTTCAATATTTCTGTCCTCAAAATGTTCCTTTTCATAACTTCTTATTTGAATAGACATTGTAAATTACAATGTAAAAGTGTAGAAGTTCAGATTGAGAATTTCTTTCTCTCATTTAACCCCTAAGGTCTTAATGTTTTATTATTTTTATATTAAATTTCTGAGTAAACTGGATGAAAATGTTATGTTTTGAAGCTATGGTTTCTGACTTAGAGACAGTAAAATTTTCTGAAGAAATATTTTTTTATTATATTAAATGCAACTACTTTTCCAATTCTGACACCCTGTCATTACACTACTTGTACAGCTCACTTGTACACTGTTGTCCCCCTTTGCTCCCTTCCCTCCTCCCCCTCCTAATTTGAATGAGTACCATTCTAGGTATCTACCATAGTAGGGTGTTTAATTCCAATATAATAGTTTTCAACTTTGATAGGACTATTCTAAAAAGTACATTTATGACAACAAGTCTCTCCACCATCTCCCCACTTTAGCTCCACAAGTTCCTGAGAAGTACTTTATTTAAAAACAGTGCTGGAGAAAACATTTATTTTGATCGTGATGGACATATAATTGCTGAATTTGATATTTTCAACTGGGTCACATATTCAAATAATATATTTACAAAAGGTAAAGTTGGATGGATAGACCCAAATTCATTCTCTTCTAAATTGCTCAACATTCATGAAGACTTCATTGTATGGCCTGCTAGATTTAACCAGGTATATATTTTGTATAGATCTGGGGATAGTTTAGTTCATATTTTGAATGTTCAGAGTATTCTTTTTCATAAGCTGGTTTATTGGTCTTAGTTGAAACAAAAGGTTTTGGTAATAACATTATGTTTAGACAAATTATTGTTGTTGCTTATACTATCACTATGTATTCCAATTGATCAAAGTGAAGGAACAATTTATTTTTCAAATCAAATTAAAGATAGAAACAAACAAGCTGTAGAGTGGCTATTAAAATATAGTAATATTTGTGCTTTGATGTGTTTGGGAATTGTAGTTTGAGTTTTAAAGAAGAGGAGTTTAATATGCCTTCCAGGATGCAGCATATTAAACAAGTTGGTTTTTCTGGTCTTTACTAAAATGATTGAGCATAGCATCCAGTCACTTCTAGTTCATCATCAATTACAATTACCTCATTATACACACAATTACTTCAAAACCCATCTCTGGATTCAACCCTCTACTTTTGATGTAGAAACTATTAGATAAAAAATATCTAACTCCATTCTTGCACATAGGAAAGCAGAAATAGTTAATATAAGAAACAGCAGCTTAGATGTTATCCATCATTATTTAAAAGTAAATAACTATTGCTGATGTTATTGTGCACAAAAAATAATGAGCTATACTCAATTAAAAAAAAAAACATGAAAGTATTTTCCAGAAATCTTCACTATATGCTAGAAAAGAAGTTAGGTTTTTTTTTTCATATTTTACTTTTGTGTGTCTTGTTTACCAGAATAAATACCCTCATGGAATGGCAGATTGATTCTTAATCCATTCATGTTCATTTTAGAACAGATCTCATTCACTTTGCAATGACAATTGTCATTCAGGTTCAAGCAAGAC
Source organism: Pseudonaja textilis (assembly GCF_049901715.1). Classification (NCBI taxonomy): domain Eukaryota; kingdom Metazoa; phylum Chordata; class Lepidosauria; order Squamata; family Elapidae; genus Pseudonaja; species Pseudonaja textilis. Next base: position 114,465,615 of record NC_142008.1, read on the forward strand.
CAAGTTAGAAGGGAAACCCTTTTGCTGCTATAGGTGCCATCCATGTCCAGAGAGGAAGATTGCCAATCAGAAGGGTAGGTTATATTCAGCATAAAACATCAAACATTCCTTGATAACCTGTGTGGAAGGTAAGTCAAGGAAATTCATTCTAGTTACATATTATATGAGAAAAATAATGATGCTGATTTAGTTTTTATTTTATTTTAGTTTATTGTCATTGCATCTCATACAATGAAATCAAACACCATCTTCAGTGCATATCATGACCATGACCATAAAAATAAACATAAACACACATTCTTCACCCTTCACACTTTGAACTGGGATTGATGGGGATGAATGAAATAAATCAAAACATTCCATCCACTCATTAATCCTTTCTGCTCTAGGCCTGGGATTGATTTTTGTCCTTGTCTAATGGTCTCCCTTTTTGTGGATTTTATTACTATATTTTAGTCTGGGCTCCCAGTTGATCAACTGGTCCTAATCAATATTCTGTTGCTTTTCTTTTTTAGCTTACAGTTCTCCCATCATTCGAGCATTACATTATATTCAAAATTCCTTGCCCACTGATTCTTGCAATGCAATCTTGCAATCTCACAATATTCATTATCCAAATTCGAATTCAGTAACACTTTATAGACTTCAGCAATAATATGTTCATCACCACCACACAGTAGGATTTTCAATTCACTTTTCATAACACTTTTTGTCTGATTTAACCGGTGGACACATCCTTCTGATTCTAACTGTTCTTTAGATTTGAGCATAGGCTCACCAAAATTAAAAGATATTAATTGACACGAAGTCCACCAGTCTAGATTCGCAACAATTTCTTTTCTTAAAAATAAGCTTCCAGGGTGGACATCCAAAGAGGCATCTTCACCTTGTGTTATATTTATTCCAAACTCTTAGGAAGGCTCTTGATTAACTGGTCCTAACTATTACTTTGCTGATGTTTTTAAGCTGTGCACATTGCCTACTGTCCAATGGAGTTGGGTGGGCAATCAAATATATAAATTTGCCACTGCATCCAATTTGTATAACACTATAGAAAGGCTTTGTATCCTTCCCTCTAAATCAATACAATAGATATTTTGTCCTTCAATGAAAGTATGAGTTGGTCTTCAATTTAAATATATCCATGAGAATATTTGTGAGAGAAATTTCTTCTTCAGATTGTATTCCTATGTTGTATTTTAAAAGTATTACAGTTTGATAATATGTCTGAGATATATATTCACAGAAGGGTAGAAATTCATTTTCCAGCCATTGGTCTCCATGGATTCTAAAACTGTCTTTCATCACCCATCTTTCCCACACAACAATAAGAAAATTTAATGGCTTTTTATACTGCTGTAATTTAATCTGATGAATTTAACATTGATTTACAACAAGACCAAGACCAAGTTTTCTCTTTCAGCCTGTTGTGTTTTTGCAGTGTCTGGTTGTCCTTTTTCCCAACCTATCTGAGCACCAAGGGGAAATACATGGTGGCTATGGAGATCTTTTTATTCTTTCTTCCAGTGCAGGGTTACTGGGCTGCATCTTTTTCCCCAAATGCTTTGTTATTCTATTAAGGCCTGATCTGAATGATAAAAAAGCAGTTGATAAGAGGAAAGAAAGAAGAACTATATGTTCCATACTAGCAGGCTTGTAGGCTTGCATTCCTATTGGTCCGGAAAAGCCGGGTCGTGATTGGACAAAACTAAGCGTTCTGATTGGTTCTTATTCGGCTGCCGCGATTGGATAAAACCAAGCACGACAAGCTCAAATGCATGTCATAGGCTGCCTAGCTGCAGCCAGCTCTATAAAACGAGCTGCCTCGGCTGGGAGTCTTGTCTCATTATCTGGTTTCCTAATAAAGAGCTGTTGTCACTATTTTGAGTCTCCTCTCTCCTTGGGACCCACCACCCAGACTTAACATTGGCGATGAGGGTGGGATACTGAGACAACAGAGCTGACTAGCACGTGGCCGAGAGCGCATAGACGACCTGCAAGATGGCCAGCAGCGCCGTGCCACCCGCACCATTCAATCCGGCCAGCGAGGACTGGAAGTCCTACATTGATTGTTTCCAAATGTTCTTGGAATCGAACAACCTGAAGGACGCCACCGGCAGCAAGAAGCGAGCGGTTTTTCTAACACACTGCGGACCCACAATTTTTAAAATGGCCAAGGTGCTCGCGAAGCCAACAGACGTCAAGACCATGGATTGGGATACCCTAGCTCTCATCCTCCGGAACCACTACGCCCCAGTGGTGCCGATTCTCATCCATCAGCATGACTTTTACCAGAGGGATCAGTGTGAGGGCGAGAGCGTTGGAGAGTTCGTGGCCAACCTGAGGGAACTAGGAGGCTTGTGCGGATTCGCCAATCTAGATGAGGCCATGCGCGACCGAGTCGTCCTCGGCCTGAAAGACCCAACTCTCCAGAGCAGACTGATGGCTAAAGGAGACATCTCCCTCGCCGATGCTGTAGCCGAAGCCACCGCAGCCGAGGCCACCCGTAAGTCAGTGGTGCGAATGAGGCATTCAAACGGAAATGACCACCAACCCACCAGCGAGACAGCAACCGGAGCAGACAAACATGCAGCATCCACCCACCACAGCGACATCGAATCCCCCTCTGACAGCGGAAGAGGAAGAAATTCACAGACTTCAGTCGGAACACGAGTGATGAGACCTGGCGCGGTCGCAAGTTGAGTTACCAATGTGTCGGCTGTGGAGGAAATCACCTGCGTTCCAAATGCAAATTCCTGGACGCTGTTTGCCGTTTTTGCGAAAAGCGAAGGCATATTGCCAAAGTATGCCGTAACAAACGAAATTCCAGCCCCCGACGATGGGGAAACAGCCCAAGAAGAAGAGATGGCACCCCCACCGGGACCGCCAAAATGACAGCCGATGGAACCGGGACAGCCGACCCAGGAAGTTCATCAAGGCACCCAGAAGGGAAGAAATGCACCAAACAGTCACCATTGGCCACGCTTCATCAATAGACGCACGAAAGATATGTGTAGAGGTCAACATTGAAAATCAGCCTTGCACCATGGAGGTAGACTCCGGTTCCTCCCTCTCTATGGTCTCCTGGAGGACCATCAAAAGACTAATTCCCAGCATCCAGCACCAAGAGCTTAGCGACCAGAAGCTAATATTAAGAGACTATCAAGGTAATCGCATTCCAGTCGTTGGCACTGGACATTTTCAAGTCTTGTTCAGAAACCACACCACCATCCTACCACTCACAATCATCGATAAAGACAGACCCAGCCTACTTGGGTTGCAGTGGTTCGCACCATTGGGGATTGAGATGGCATGCATCAACCACACAGAAGACGGAAACTGGGAAACAACGCTCATTCAGAACTTCCAAAAAGTCTTCAGTGAACATCTAGGCAAGTACAAGGGGTCCCCTATCTCCTTTAATCTCAGCCCTGACATAAATATTCAAAAAATTCAGTTCAAACTTGAACTCTTTTTTAATTAAGCTCTTGTAAGTCATGGGAAACTTATCTCTTCTGATAAGGCAGTTATGCTCTAGGCACAGGGGTGGGATTCTACCAATTTGGACCTGATCAGTAGATCTGGTTGTTATCATTCTCCATAGTTTGGAGAACCAGTAAATTGTGCCTCTGGCTGGCCCTGCCCCTCTCCACCTCCTTCTCCACTGCCTGCCTGTCAGTCCTTATCACGCATGTGTGACATTGCACGCATGTGGAACACTGGTGCCTGCAGCCTTGCTCTTGCATGCCCGTCAGTCCAGCCATTGCTGCCTGCCTTCCACTGCAGCCCTGCCTTTACTGATCTCCCTGAGTGAGTGAGGCTCTGCATGCCCCTGTCACCTTTCCTCCCACTTGCCTCTGCCACTAGTCACCTCCCCCCCAAACTTGCCTCTGGCTGCTGCCTCTGGTCACCTTTCCTCTCCATTTGCTTTTTGCCACCACCACCAGTAGCCTCCCCCCCACACTTGCCTTTTGCTGCCACCTCTGGTCATCCTCCCTCTCCACTTGCTTTTTGCTGCCACTGCTGGTCACCTTCCACCCCCACTTGACTTCTGCTTCAACCACCGGACACCTTCCCCCTCCACTTGTCTTTTGCTGCTGCTGGTCACCTTTCCCCCACCACTTGCCTTCTGCCTGGGAACACAAGGAATGGCTCATATAGGCTCCGGCCAGGTCAGCGACTGCTTCTTTCACCTGCTGCTGTTGCTGGGAGAGCAAGGTTTCCCAGCACAAAGGAGAGCTTCCAAGTCCCCTTCCCATTAGAAATGGCTCCTGGACAAGCAGAGAAGCAAGCCAGATTGTATCCTACTTCTCTCTGCTTGCCTGGGAGCTGTTTCCAATGGGAGGGGGTCTTGGAAGCTTTCTGCTGTGCTGGGAAACTCTTGCTTTCCCAGCAAGTCCAGTAGGTGAGAGAAGCAGCTGCTAACCTGGCTGGAGCCTACATGAGCCTCTCCACATGTTCCTTACTACTGCTTTTCCTGGGAGAGAAAGATAATTTTCCAGCACAGCAGAATGCTTTCAAGTCCAGCTTTGCTGGCTGGAGAATTCTGGGAGTTGAAGTCCACAAGTTTTAAAGGTGCCAACTTTGGGGACCTCTGGACTAAATTATCAAGGAAGAGAGAATAACATGCAGCAGATGCCTAGCAAAATTTAGTAATACTGCAGATTGGCTGTTTATATTGAAATCAAGTGCAAAATAGTGATGATAGGTGAATTATTGGGCAGTTTAGTTTGGTACTTATTTCAGTAGGCTGATTTTAGAAAGCTAAACAGGATCAGACTTGGTAAATACTTGGCTAGGAAGCCAACACAAAATAGGGTGTGGGGAGGAATGGGGTTGGGAAGGAAAGAAGGAAGATAGGATAAGATAACTTTTACCATCATTTTTTACTGTAAGTACACTGGCACATATTAAAAGTGAAATATAAATAGATATCCATATACATATATAACATACATATACACATGCCACACACACACACAAAAATCATTGCCCATTTTGAATACATAGCAGAAAGAAAGAAAGAAAGAATATTGGATACTTATACACAAATGTGTATGGAAAAAATTGCAAAGAAATAGGATTATAAAAAACAGCTTCTCATCTTAGCAGTTATAGATGAGAAAGAGAAAGAGAAATGAGAAAGAGAGAAGGAGAAAGAGAAATAGAGACAAGGAAGAAAGGGAAAGAAATAAGGGCGAGAGAGAGAGATGAGAAAGAGAAAGGAAGAAAGGTTGCAGATCCCTAGGTTAGGCAAACACCATGGTCATGAAGTGAACTTTGTGGTCATTAAGCAAACACTGGTTGTTAAACAAGTTCATTTTCCCCAATGGGCATTTTTAACTGGAAACCAGAAGGGATTGTTGGAAACTGGCAAAAAACATAGGAAACCTCATACACAATATTGTGTTGGATGTTGTAACTGGTCTTAAGTATGTGTGTGTATGTATGGCTGTCAAAACACCAAAAACAGGTCAAGTAGCTCTGGGGAGGTCAGTTGCAAATTAGAATACTTGCTAAGCAACAGGTCATTAAGCGAGGACCACTTATATTTGGTTTTCCAGTCACAATGGCCACCTACCTATGCCCACCCCAGTCACATGGCCACCTAGCTAAGGCCAACCCCAGTCACATGGCCACCTAGCCATGCCCAGTCAGTCACATGAATATGTAGCCACACCCACAAGTTAGGACATGCCCACAGAATGGGTTGTTAACAAATTTGTATCCCGCCCCTGTCCAGGCAGTTATCAATATCACTTACCATAGACTTTCAAACAAATTGACGAAGTGAAAAAATTACAATCCCAGATATTAGAAACCACCTGCTTTCTAATAAATAAAACACTAACAATAAATTACTTATTCTTCTGAAATAATATTTTCATTTTCTTTCTTTCCTTCCTTCTAATTGCTTGTGATATAATATTGAGAATACCTTAACATGCCAAATTCAGAGGTGGCATTCAGCAGGTTCTGGAGAACCAGTAGCAAAATTTTTGAGTAGTTCACCTCTGACTGGTCCCGCTCCCATCTATTCACTGCCTCCCGAGTTCCAGCTGATCAGCTGTGTTTTCTTTTGTTGCCCTGCACAGAAGAACAGAGCTGGAAAGCAGGTTAATGGGGTGGGAAGGGAATGGGACTTTGTAGGAACTTTATCCCAGGATTGGGAAGTTATGAATACATGAGATGGGTACATATAAGAAAAAAACCCCAATAGGATATGGATGGTAGGCACAGTTGGTGTGCTTTAGCATGCCCCCTACAGGCCTCTTAGGAAAGGGGTGAAGTCAATAGTAGACAGTCTAAGGTTAAAGTTTTTTGGGTTTGGGGAAGAAACCACAGAGTCAGGTACAGTATTCCAAACATTGACCACTCTGTTGCTGAAGTTGTATTTCCTGCAATTAGGTTTGGTGCAGTTAACCTTGAGTTTGTATCTATTGTGTGCTCTTGTATTGTTATGTCTGAAGTATTCATTGACAGGTAGGACATTGCAATGTATGATTTTATATACTATATTTAGATCGGACCGAAGGCAGCATAGTTCTAGGTTTTCTCGGTCTAGAGTTTCAAGTCTGGTGGCATAAGATATTCTGCAATTGGTAAAGGAGCGGAGAACTCTTCTTGTGAAATATTTCTGGACTTTCTCAACTGTTTTAATATCAGATACATGATGTGGGTTCCAGACTGATGAGCTGTATTCAAGTATAGGTCTAGCAAATGTTTTGTTTTTATATATATTTTTTATTTTAAGACAAACATACATAGACAATACATAAAAAAAAAATAAAACCATCTTCCATTTTATACATACAGTATGTCAGTTGGTTTAGAATCTTTTGTGCAATCCTTTCATAATCAATGTTCACAATTTACATCAATCTCACATTGTCAAACTAACATATGCTTATCTATTTATCAATTATTAATTATCCTGTTATTTATTCCATCAATATTGTATTATGCTGTCATCCAATAGTTATATATGTCTACATTATATTTTACGTCAATCTATTAAGCTTCTATAACAAGATTATCTATTCTGTTACCTTACCATGTCTTTTTATCCAACCATTGATAAAACAAATCCCCTATCTTATAAAATTGCTTGTCTTCTTGCTCTAATTTCAAATGTCAGTTTACTAACTTCAGGAAAGCCCATAATTTTTAAAATAACTTCCTCCTGCATAGGTATTTTGTCATTTTTCCAGTTCTTCACAAATCCAATTCTAGCCACTGTTAAACCATTTACAATCAAATATTTCAATTCTTTATTGTATATGTCCGGTATGGCTCCGAATAAAAATATCTCTGATTTAAAGTCTATATGATGTTTTATCATTTTTTCCAACCATGTGTGGATTTTAGTCCAATATTTCTTTGCATCCAAACATGTCCACCACATATGGTAATATGAATCAGGTATCTGATGACATTTCCAGCATTTATCCGATTTATTCTTAAACATTCTCGCAATTTTCATCGGTGGTAGGTGCCAACATCTTATACAAATTTTCTTTATATGCAGTTGACATTGTCATTTTATAATTTTGAGACCATAATTTTTGCCATTTTTCTAAATCAATCCCATATCTGAATTTCCCTCCCCCAAGCAATCACCATTTCTTTAACTTGTTCCTCCTCCAGTTTAAATTCTAATAGATGTCCATAAAGTTTTTAAATTACCTTTTCATCAGTACCCATGGAAATTTTATCTACATCAGTTAACTTATCATAAATACTTTCTGCTTTAGAGACTTTATCAAACCTAGATTGTATTTGCAAATATGAAAATCAATTCATTTTTACCCCTTGTTCTTCCAATGCTTGCATAGATTTAAGTTCACCCTTTTCATTCAATATCTCACCATATCTAACTGTTTGTTCCTTCTCATATATTATAGGATAAGAAAAAGCTTCAATGATTGATATCTATTTTGGAATTTTTAAGTAATATTGTCTTTTAACTTCCCCCAGTTTAAAAACAATGCCTCTCGAATATAATGTCTTCTAAAATACCCCTGTGTTTTAGTTCCCTTATTCCAGAGAAAGGCATGCCATCCCAACAGCAAGTCATGGCCTTCTAAAGTCAATAATCTACTGTTCCTTAGTGTTATCCATTCCTTTACCCACATCAAACTTGTCACCTGGTAATATATCTCCCAATTGGGCAAGGCAAACCCTCCTCTTATTCTTGCATCTTGTAACAGTTTTAATTTTATTCTTTCATTTTTACCCTGCCAAATATATTTCAACACAATTCTATTTAAATCTTCAAAAAACTCTTTTCCTACTCGAATAGGAATTGCCTGGAATAAATATAAAACTCTAGGCAATATATTCATCTTAATTGTGGATATTCTCCCAATCAATGATAGTTGCCATTTTATCAAATCTGTCACAATCTGCTGTTTGAGTTTAACATAGTTATATTCCTTTGGTGTACTACATCTTGGTGTAATATGTATCCCTAAATATTTAACCTTGTTTGTGACCTATATTTTAAAATTTCTTCCAACTCTTTCTTTTGTCTTGCTAACATATTCTTTGTTAATATCTTTGTTTTGTCTTTATTTATTCTCAAACCTGCTACTTTTCCATATTCTTCTATTTTTTTCTATTAATTTGGGTGCTGTTTCCAATGGGTCTTCTAATACTACTTATACCAGGTCATCTGCAAAAGCTTGCAATTTATACTCCTCCTTTTTAATTTTCATTCCTTTTATTTCTTTTTCTTCTTTGATAATCCTCTTTAACACTTCCAATGTTAACACAAACAGCAGACACAACAATGGACAGCCTTGCCTTGTCCCTTTTCTTATATCTATGGATTCTGTTAATTCTCCATTCACCATTACCTTTGCAGTTTGTTCATGGTTTATTGTTTCAATGGCTTGGATAAATTTTTTACCAAAGCCCATTTGTATCAATTGCAGTAAAATAAATCGCCAACTCACATTGTCAAAGGCTTTTTGTGCATCTAGAAACATCATTTGCTTCTCAGGGTGTGCTTCATAATATTCCAGAGTATCCAAAATAATTCTCACATTGTCTTTGATTTGTCTTTTTGGCAGAAATCCATTTTGATCAGTATGGAAAAATTATTTCAGTATCTTTTCAGTCTTTCTGCCAAAATTGAAGCAAAATTTTATAGTCTGAGTCCAATAGAGACATAGGTCCATAATTTTTAACTTGCTGCAGGTCTGTACCTTCCTTCGGAATAAGTGTAATGTATGCTTCTGACCATGTTTTCTTTAACATAACTTCATTCATAACTTCTGAAAGAAGAAAATTCAGTATTTCCTGAAAAGTCTTGTAAAATTCCGCTAGCAAACAATCTGGACCTGGTGCTTTCCCAACATTCTGTTTTTTTAAGGCTTCTGTTAATTCTATCATTGTTATATTTCCTTCTAACATTGTTTCAATATTTTTAGGTATCTGAGGTAGGTTCAGTACAGTTTTCCATAGTAGTCTTGTATAATTTTTTTCTTCTCCTCATTTCCATAGCAAACCTGTCCTTTATTTATTAATTGATTAATCCTTCTTGCTTCTCTTTCCTTTCTCAGTTCATAAGCTAGCCATCTGCCTGGTTTGTTTGGATCTTCAAAGTAATTCTGTTTGGCATTTTTATTTTTTTGTACTAATTCTTCTTTTTCCATTAGTCCCATTTTATGTTTTAAAGTTTTTATTTTTTACAATAAACATATGAACAAAACATAAAAACATAAAATCCTCTTTCAATTATATACATACAGTGTGTCAGTTGGTTACAATCTTTTGTGCTATCCTTTTTTAACCATTACTCACAAGTTATATAAATTCTCACCTTATCGGTCTAGCTTGTGCTTATATAATATCAATTATTAAACATTCATTTAACTATTTTTCCATCATTTTATATGAGATATTCTAATTTTCATTATGATTTAATCTTATACATTCATCCAATGGTTATATATTTCATATTGTATTCTTTATCAATCTATTAACTTTTATTGTAAGGCTTACTAATCTATTTCTTTACCATGTCTTTTTATCTAACCATTGATAAAATAAATCCCATATCATATAAAATTGTTTATCCCCTTACAGTCCATGATTTTCTTAATAATTTTCTCCTGCATAGGTATTTTTTATATTTTTCCAATTCTTAGAAAATACAATTCTAGCTGCTGTTAAAACATTTACTATCAAATATTTCAATTCTTTACAATATATTTCTGGTATAATTCCCAATAAAAATATCTCAGGTTGAAAGTCTATGTGCTGTTTTGTCATTTTTTCCAACCATGTGCGGATTATAGTCCAACATCATGTGGTAATATGTACCAGGTATCTGATGACATTTCCAACATTTATCTGATTTATTCTTGAACATCCTCGCAATTCTTGTCAGGGTAAGTGGCACCTTTAAAACATCTTATACAAATTTTCTTTATATGCAGTTGACATTGTCATTTTATAATTTTGAGACCACAATTTTTGCATTTATCTAAGTCAATCCAATATCTGAAATTTTCTCCCATGCAATCATCTAATTTAAACTCTAGCAAATGTCCATAAAGTTTTTTGATTACTTTTTCATCAGTACCTGTCAAAATTTTTATCTAAATCAGTCAACTTGTCATAGATACCTTCTGTTTTAACATCTTTATCAAAACTAGATTGTATTTGCAAATATAAAAAACCAATTCATTTTACACCTTGTTCTTCCAATGCTTGCATAGAAATAAGTTTACACTTTTCATTCAATATCTCACCATATCTAACTGTTTGTTTCTTTTTATATATTATTGGATAGGAAAAAGCTTCAATGGTAGATAACCATAGTGGAATTTTTAAATAATATTGCTTTTTTATCTTCTCCCAGTTTAGGAACAATGCTTCTCGAATATAATGTCTTCTAAAATACCCCTGCATTTTAGTTCCCTTATACCAGAGGAAGGCATGCATCATGTCCTTCTAAATTCAAAAATCTAGTATTCCTTAATGTTATCCACTCCTTTACCCACATCAAACCCATTGCCTGGTAATATAATTCCCAATTGGGAAAAGCAAATCCTCCTCTTATTCTTGCATCTTGTAGCAATGTGGAAAGGGAACTTCATGAGGACAGTGGTGACACCCAAGCAGGAAAAGCCCAAAGGGAACATCAGGCCAGCCATAAAACAAACTTGCATAGGAAAAGAGATTTAATAAAAGGTATTGAAAGAAGCCCCCTAGACAAAAGCCAAGTAATTAAGAAAGCTAGGGAAACAAGAAAAAGAAATCCCTTACAAACAACAGGTCATGCCAAATCAGCAAAACAAATAGACAAAAGACACGAAATAAACTCCATAGCAGACAGGAGATTGCCACCAAACAAATATAAGAAAACATTAGGATGAAACTGATAATCCAATCAAACCATCCCATGGAGTTTATCCTCTGGCGGAAATGAAGACAACCCCCTGACAGGATTTAAAACATTAAGAAATACAAACACAAGCACTCGCACACAAAAGGAGAAAAGGTATAAAAATCAGGGGTTTATTATACAAAGATGGCTAGCCCCAGGAACGCAGACTTCTTGTTATCTCTTGCCTTGCTGAAAAATAAAAGGAACCCGCTTCCAAGCAGTTGTCTGTGTCCTTGCACCGGAGCCTTCCCAGCAGGAAAACCGAATCCTCAGAAGAAAGGCATTTTCCAGCCTTTCAACAGCAATTTAAGTTTTATTCTCGCTTTCTTCCCCTGCCAAATGTATTTAACATTATTTTGTTTAAATCTTCAAAAAAATTCTTTCCCTAATCTGATTGGAATTGTCTGGAATAAGTATAAGATTCTGGGCAAAACATTCATCTTAATTGTAGATATTCTCCCAATCAGTGATAATTGTAAATTTCCCCATTTTATCAAATCTGTCGCAATCTGTTGTTTAAGTTTGAGATAATTGTCCTCCTTAAGTGTGCTACATCCTGGTGTTATATGTATCCCCAAATACGTTACCTTGTTTGTGACTTGAATCCCCAAAACTTTCTCCAATTCTTTCTTTCGTCTTACTAACATGTTCTTTGCTAAAATCTTTGTTTTATCTTTATTTATTTTCAAACCTGCTACTTTCCCATATTCTTCTATCTTTTCTATCAGTTTAGGTGCAGACTCCAATGGATCCTCTAATATAAATAACAGGTCATCTGCAAAAGCTTGTAATTTATACTCTTCTTTTTTAATTTTCATTCGTTTTATTTCTTTTTTTTTCTCTGATGTTCCTATTCAGCACTTCCAGTGTTAACACAAACAACAGAGGCGACAGTGGACAGCCTTGTCTGGTCCCTTTTCTTATGTCTATAAAGTCTGTTAACTCTACATTTATCATAAACTTTGCAGTTTGTTTATGATATATCATTTCGATGGCTTGAGTAAATTTTTTACCAAAGCCCATTTGGTCCAATTGTGACAGCATAAAACGCCAATTCACATTATCAAAGGCTTTTTGTGCATCTATAAACATCAGAGCCATTTGTTTTTCAGGATGTGCCTCATAGTATTCCAATGTATTTAAAATTATTTTCATATTATCTTTAATCTGTCTCTTTGGCAGAAATCCATTTTGATCAGAATGAATAAAATTGTTTAAGTATCTTTTCAGTCTTTCTGCCAGAATTGAAGCAAAAATTTTATAATCTGAATGTAATTGTGATATAGTTCTATAAGTTTTAACTTGCTGTGGATCTGTGTCCTCCTTCGGTACAAGTGTAAGGTGTGCTTCTGACCATGTTTTGGGTATTCTCTTCTTTGTCATAATTTCATTCCTAATTTCTAATAAGTGAAGATTCAATGTTTCCTGGAATGTCTTATAAAATTCCACTGGCAAACCATCCAGATCTGGTGCTTTCCCAATATTTTGCTTTTTTAAAGCTTCTGTTAATTCCATCATTGTTATATTACTTTCTAACATTCTTTCAATATCTTTGGGTATCTGGGGCAAATTTGCTTCCTCTAAGTATTGTAGAATTCTTTCTTCCTGAACATTCTCTTGATGGTACAGTTTTCCATAGTAATCTTGAATAATTTTTTTCTTCTCCGCATTTCCACGGAGTGGAAATGTTCATTTATCAATTGATTTATTCTTCTCGAGTCTCTTTCCTTTCTCCATTTATATGCTAGCCATCTACCTGGTTTTTTGCATCTTCAATATAGTTCTGCTTAGCATTTTTAATTTTTTGTGCTATTTCTTCTTTTTCCATGAGCCCCATTTTATGCTTAGTTATGTCCATTTTAATTTTAATGTCCCTTTTTTGTGGAAATTTCTGTAGTTCTTTTTCCAACTTCTTGTAGTCATCTTCCAATATTTTAAATTCTTTTTTCTGTTTTATATTTCTTTTCCTTGTATAGTCCATTATCAAACCTCTTGTATAAGCCTTCATTGTGTCCCTGAGGTTCTGTATAATGTATCCTCTTTTGTATTTTCTTTAAAGAAAAAAGTCAATTCTCTCTCAATTTTCTGTTTAAAGTCTTTTTCCTTTAATATCATGTTATTTAAAGTCCATCTAGATCTCCTTTTTTGTCCTTTCCATACAAGTGTTATTGGATTGTGATCTGCCCAAGTATTTGCTTCTATTTCAATGTCTTGTTTGTTAGAAAGCAATTCTGTTGAAATCCATATCATATCTATTCTAGACCATGATGCACGTCTATTTGAATAAAAGGTATATTGTTTATTTTCCACATTTCTCTCTCTCCATGCCTCTTTAAAGTTTATCTCATCTACCATTCGAAAGAAGGATTTTTGCAATGTCTTTCTAGTTTTCTTTGCTGTTTTTGGTGTTTTATAATCTAATTTGTTATTTATTATTCCATTAAGATCTCCCATCAGACAGATATTAGCATAGTGCAGTTCAATTATTCTCTTATGTAATTTCCTGTAAAAATCTTCTTGATTATCATTTGGAGCATAAATTGCTATTAAAAGTGTCTTTAGATTATTGTCCATTATCTCCACCATCAAAATCCTTCCATCATCATCTGTATATATTTGTTCCGTAGGGATTGTATGACTAATGTATAACACCACTCCCCTCTTTTTACAATGTGTTAATGCTGTAAATAATTTTCCTAATTTTTTTTGTTTCAATATATAATCATGTTGTTTTTTAATATGTACTTCTTGTAGGCAGATTACATCAAATTTTAATTTCTCTAACTTATGAAATACTTTTCTTCTTTTAATAGCTGAATTAAGCCCATTTATATTAATTGTAATCAATTTTTTCTCATCCATTTTAAACTTTGTAAGAAGGATTTGTTGCTCTAGTAGATCTTGGTTCTCATTCTCTGGTACACCACCTATGGCTCCTTCCTCTTTTTCAATTGCTGCTGTACATTCCTCTTGAAATTCAATTAATGACTCTTCTTTTCTTGTATCTTCCTCCCTTCCTCTAAAATATTCCAGATAGAATAACTCTGCTTTTTCAACTGTATCAATTCTGTGTCTTTGTTCCTGCCAGGTAAACATGAGACCTTCGGGTATCAGCCATCTGTAATTTATTCCTCTCTTAACTATTTGGTCAAAAATAAATATTCTCATCTTATCTCTTTCACTCTTCTCGGTACCTGTTTCAGTACTACTATTTCTTTATTTTTGTACTTTCATGTTTTTTCTCTTGCCGCCTGCAGTATTTGTGATTTTATTATTTTCTTAGTAAATCTGATATGAACTTCTCTTGGCAGCTTATTTCTCATTGCATATCTTGTATAAACACAAAAAACCTTGTCCATTCCATCCATCATCTTCTCTTTAGTTACCTCTAATGCTTGTGCCAGAATTTCTGTCATCATTTCAGCAAGGTTTTCACCCTTTTCTTCTTCTATATTTTGAAATCTAAGATAGAATTCTGATCTATCAATTTCCCATCCCAATGATTGCAGAGATCTGCCATTATCTCTTTCCACTTCACTCAATTGGGTATCCATATCTCCAATCTTCTTATCTCTTTGTACATCTTGTTCTTCAATTTTCTTAATTCTGTCCTCTATTGCATCATCAACTGTTGAATATTTTCTATTTTTCATCTGTCTTTTCCATTCTTTGCTTGATATTCTCCATTCTCTTTTCAATATTATCTGTTTTTACTTGTATCTTTTGAATTCCTTGCATAATCACCTGCAGTGTCACTTCTTTCTCCTTCTCTTGTTGTATCACCTGTATTGATCGTTGTCCTCCAGATGGTGAGGAAGAAGAAATCGGGATTGAAGAAGGTGAGGCTGGTATTTTTCTGCTCATTTTGAAGTACAGTAGAAAAAGCAGGAGCAGCCAATTGTCACTCCAGTAAAAAATAAATAAATAAATAAATAATAATAATAATAATAATAATAATAATAATAATAATAATAATAATAATAATAAATAAAAGAGGGAAGGGAAAAAAATCTTTAGGCACTTGAATACCTTAATCCAATTGGTTCCAATTATGTAGGAAAAAAGGAAAAAAAGAAAAAATATACAAAATTGGAAAAAGGATGAAAAAATTAAAAAATTAAGAAAAGATTTAAAAAGACAGAAATCTGTATATTCCCCTTGCTGAAGAGGTAAAACAAAGGGGGGAGGGCAGGAAAAATAGTCTTATTCTTGCATAAGTCCAAATATAAAAATCCAACTGGGAGGGGGGAATAGAGAAAAAAAGGAAAGAGAAAATGCAATTCTGTCAATAAGCAAAACAATGCCACTATATGTTCGAGGCTCTTTACTAAATTAAAAAACAAAATTTCCAGTTCTCTTTTCAAGGTCACTTCAATCTTCTTTCTTCAATTTCAAATTGAGACTCCAGCTATCAGTAGTTCCACAGAAAAGCACCTGCAAACAATCTACATGCTCTTCCCACTATCTTTTCAATGAAAAGCACAGAGTCCTTGAATGTAACAGCAAAGATATCAACAAGAAAGAAAGGAAAGCAATGTATGCAAGCCTCCAGGTTGCAGCACTACTTATTTCCCTTTCCTTTCTCTTCCCCTCTAATATTAAAATCAGGAATAATAAAAAATAAAAGAATCTAAAATTATAAAAGAAAAACAAGAGAATAAAAACTTTTCCAAGAGTTAAGGAAAAAAAAAAATAAAAGGAAAACCAGCCCAATTTAAAAGTTGAAAAGTTTTAACAAAATCCAAAGTTCCAATAAAAAGAAAAAAAAACCTTCAGGTTTAATTTGTGCTTAAGCTCGCCACTTCAGCACTTTTATCTTCACTTTTAAATTTAATTTTTAGTCTTTTAGGGTGTTCTCTCCAGGAAAAAATAAGTAGGAAATTATCTCACCAAACTGACACCCTTTCTTTCCAGCTTTCTTCCATTCTGGGGCTGTCCCAGCTTCAGCAGCTTTAATGGCTGCCTCTCCTGGAACTACCAGGGACTTTGCGACTTTGCGATGTCCCTGGGATAGACAGGATGTGCCCTCCTCTGTCATCATCTCTATGGGACGGTTTAGGTCTGTTGGGACCATCCTGCAATGGAGATATCAGCAGTGATCTTAGAGCTTAAAGATCGCATGCTGTACTGATGCAATGCAAGCTCCACCAATAGCACAGTTTTATCTCTCTCTCTTCCTATTTTTTTCTTTCTCTACCTTTCTCTTTCTTGCTTTCTTTCTTTCTTTCTTTCTTTCTTTTTCTCTCTTTCTCTCATACATACATATACACACACACACACACACAGAGAGAGAGAGAGAGAGAGAGAGAGAGAAAGAGAGAAAGAGAGAGAGAGCACTTTACAGACAAGCATTTTGGAAGCAGCTCCTTTAAATTTCTCCAAGGCTTGAGTGGCTTCTTTTACATTGCAAAAGTGCTCCAAGGCTTGATTCACCTCCACCCCTTCTGTCAGACCGCACTCCTTCTCACTCCAGCACTTTAACTCACAAGGGGAAAGTGATACTTGCAGCGTCCATGGGGAATCCTTGGAGAAGTTTTTTAAAAACCTGCTTCCAAAATACATTTCTTTTATGTTGCAAAAGTGCTCCGAGGCTTGATTCACTCCCACCCCTTCTGTCAGACCGCACTCTTTTTCACTCCAGGCACTTTACTCACATGGGGAAAGTGATACTTGCAGTGTCCATGCCTTTCTTCCTTTTCCCCAGGGAGACAGAGGACGTGGGAATGGAAACCTAGGAGAGCGATAGTAAGTGACCGACTGGGCGACCAGGTTGGGGGTGTGGCCAGCCAGGGATTGCCACCGGTTCGGCAACCCATGCCAAATAATCGCTACCGGTTTACCCAAATAGGTGCAAACCATTCGAATAGCACCTCTGCTATCTATCTATCTGCATACCTACCTACCAACCTACCTACCTACCTATCTATCTATCTATCTATCTATCACCTATCATCTATTTTGTATATTTATGTGTATGTATATATATACACACAAACACACACACACACACACACACATACACACACACATATACTTATGTATTTGTGTACATATGTATGTGTGTGTATATGATTTTTGAACACTTTTTATACTTACTGTTTCTTTTCTGATTCTCCTTTAGTGAAGGCAATTACATTTCTCATGAGTTCTGAAATTAAGATTATACTGGTTGAACTGTGATAAATAGAATAGAATTCTTTATTGGCCAAGTGTTGTTGGACACACAAGGAATTTGTCTTGGTGCATATGCTCTCAGTGTACATAAAAGAAAAGATATATTTGTCAGGAGTCAAGAATCATAAAGTACCATATTTAATAATTAAACGGTACAATAAGCAATCAAATCATACTAGGAAACAATCAGTAAAAATCATTAGGATACAAGCACAAGGTTACCGTCATAGAGTCATAAGTGGGAGGAGATGGGTGAAAGGAAGGATGGGATGGTTAATAATAATAGTAATGCAGACTTAGTAAATAGTTTGATAATGTTCAGAGAACGAATTGTTTAGCAAATTGATGGCATTTGGGAAAAACTGTTCTTGTGTATCGTTGTTCTGGTGTTTCGTGCTTTATAACATCATTTTGAGGGTTGGAGTTGAAATAGTTTGTGTCCAGGATGTGAGGGGTCTGTAAATATTTTCACAGCCCTCTTTTTGACTCATGCAGTATATAGGTCCTCAATTGAAGGCAGATTGGTAGTAAGTGTTTTTTTTTTTCTGCAGTCCTAATTACTCTCTGAAGTCTGTGTCTGTCTTGTTGGATTGGAGAACCAAACCAGACAGTTATAGAGGTTTTAGTTAGTATTCAGCTCTGCTTGGATATTTTCCCATGTCATTATAGCTGTGCTTTTAAAGTTGTAGAAGTTTCGGCAGAATCTCATCAGCCATCAACAGCCTGACTCACAGACGAACACAATACACAAACCTGATGATGGCAGATGAGATTCTGCCGAAATGTCGCTACAACTTTAAAAGCACAACTATAATGATGTGGGAATATACCCAAACAGAGCTGAATACCTTACATATAAATACCCACAAAAACTTAAGAAAACACGCACACTCACACATATTCTAATAAGTGAGATCTTCTCCATTCCAAATGTCAGCATATCTAAAAATAACTTCCTCAGCATTAAAACTTGTATCATTTTAACCCTGATCAAGTAAGCCACTTGCACTTTCATTTATTTGAATGATCATTATTATTTGACTTGAATTTCTTCAAAACTTTAGCAAGCCTCTTTTCTAAGTCTAGCAAGGAGTAATTATTCCACTTAGTTCCTTGAAATGGAATTTCTATCTCCTTCTTATGGTAATAACATTATGTTTAGATAAATTATTGTTGTTGCTTATACTATCACTATGTATTCCAATTGATCAAAGTGAAGAAACAATTTATTTTTCAAATCAAATTAAAGATAGAAATAAACATAACAGATGTAGAGTGGCCATTAAATATATATAATATTTGTGCTTTCTTGTGTCTGGGAATTGTAGTTTGAGTTTTAAAGAAGAGGAGTTTAATATGCCTTCCTGGGTGAAGCATATTAAACAAGTTGGCTTTTCTGGTCTTTACTATAATGAGTGAGCATAGCATCTAGTCACTTGTAGTTCATCATCAATTATAATTACCTCATTATACATACAATTACTTCAAAAATCCTTCTCTAGATTCAACCCACTACATTTGATGTAGAAACTATTAGATAAAAAAATTCAACTCCATTCTTGCACATAGGAAAGCAGAAATAGTTAATATAAGAAACAGCAGCTTAGATGTCATCCGTCATCATTTATAAGTAAATAACTATTGCTGAAGTTATTGTGCACAAAAAAATAATGAGCTATACTCAATTAAAAACAAACATGAACATATTTTCCAGAAATCTTCACAATATGCTAGAGAAGAAGTTAGTTATTTTTTCATATTTTATTTATGTGTGTCTTGTTTACCAGAACAAATACCTTCATGGAATGGTAAATTGATTCTTAATCCATTCATGTTCATTTCAGAAAAGACCTCATTCACTGTGCAATGACCATTGTCATTCAGGTTCAAGTAAGTTAGAAGGGAAACCCTTTTGCTGCTATAGGTGCAGTCCATGTCCAGAGGGGAAGATTGACAATCAGAAAGGTAGGTTATATTCAGTTTAAAACATCAAACATTCTTTGATAACCTGTGTGGAAGGTAAGTCAAGGGAATTCATTCTAGTTACATATTATATGAGAAAAATAATGATGCTGATGGGGATGAATGAAATAATCAGAACATTCCATCCACTCCTTAATCCTTTCTGTTCTAGGCCGGGGATTGATGTTTATCCTTGTTTAATGGTCTCCCTTTTTTTTGGATTTTATTACTATATTTTAGTCTGGTCTGCCTGTTGATCAACTGGTCCTAATCATTATTCTGTTGCTTTTCTTTTTTAGCTTATAGTTCTTCAATCATTCAAATATTACATTACATCCAAAATTCCTTGCTCACTGAATCTCACAGTGCAATCTTGCAATCCTGCAATCTTCATTCTCCTAATTAAAATTCAATAACACGTTATAGACCCCAGCAATAATATGTTCATCACCACCACACAATAGGATTTCCAATTTATTTTTCATGACACTTTTTATCTGATTTAACCTTCTCATTCTAACTACTCTTTGGGGATTGGCTCACTAAAATGAAAAGGTATTAATTGACCCTAAGTCCACCAGTCTGGGTTTGCAACAATTTCTTTTCTTTAAAAAAAAAACTTCCAGGGTGGACATCCAAAGAGGCACCTTCACCTTGTGTTATATTTATTCCAAACTTTTAGGAAGGCTATTGATTAACTGGTCCTAACCATTATTCAAAAATAAAATAAAATAAAATAAAATAAAAATAAATTCATTTTCCAGCTATTGGTCTTCATGGATGGATCTAAAACTGACTTTCATTACCCATCTTTTCCATGCAACAATAAGAAAAATCAGTGGTTTCTTATACTGCTGTTATTTTTATCTGATGAATTTAACATTGATTTACAACAATTACAATTTTACTAGTCTAATTATTCATCAGTTAGAATATTTAGTAGATTAATAGAGGAAGGGGAGGAAGTAAAAATAAATTTGGCTTGAGTATAATTCTATCCATATTCATAGGCTGTACTACAGAAGTGATTTCTTAGTTTCTACAGTCTAGCATTACTCTGTAACTACCCGGTAGCCTTGAAGCATTGAAGCATTATGCTGGACTGACTGTGCTAAAATTCTTATTTAGGTCATGTTAAAGATGTCTTCATTAATGCAGAATCTTCCACAGTGTATTAATAAAAAAATTTTTTTGCAGACATGAATGATTGTTTACCATGCCCAGAAGGACAATATCCAAACAACAACCATGACTCATGCCTTCCAAAGCGCAAAGTTTTTCTGTCATATGAAGACCTGCAAGGGACAAATTTGGCCACTACTGCGATTATCTTTGCTTGCATTGCCATTGTGGTGCTTAGGATCTTCATTAAATACCAGGACACTCCCATAGTCAAGGCCAACAACAGGAATATCACCTACCTTCTTCTCATCTTCCGTGTGCTCTCATTCCTTTGCAGTTTATTATTCATTGGACAACCTGAAAAGATGACCTGCCTTTTCCGACAAACTACTTTTGGGATTGTCTTCATAGTAGACATTTCTTGTATATTGGCCAAAACCATCATTGTGATTTTAGCTTTCATGGCTTCAGTGCCAGAATCCAAGATGAGGAGGTGGTTGGGCAAATGATTAGATAAGTACATTGTTATTTCTTGCTCCCTTGTTCAAGTCATTCTTTGCACTGGATGGCTTTTAACCACACCTCCACACCCCGAAGCTGATATGAACTTAGTGGCAGATGAAATAATCTTGGGATGTAATGAAGGATCTACTCTCATGTTTTATTCTGTCTTGCTCTACCTGATTTTCCTTGCCATTGTTGGTTTCTGTGTGGCTTTTCAAGCATTTACCATACAGTTTTAATGAGACCAAGTTTATCTCCTTCAGCCTGTTGTGTTTTTGCAGTGTCTGGTTGTCATTTTTTCCAACCTATCTGAGCACCAAGGGGAAATACATGGTGGCTGTGGAGATCTTTTCCATATTATCTTCTAGTGTAGGATTACTGGGCTGCATCTTTATCCCCAAATGCTTTGTTATTCTAGTAAGGCCTGATCTGAATAATAAAAAGCAGTTAATGAGAGGTAAGGGAGAAGGAATACAATTTCATAATATTCAGTGAAAGATACATACATTGAAATCCAATCAAAAATTTAAACTTTACCTATAATAGTGGGCCTACCAATTTTCTTCCATTTCTCATAACTCCATCAGTTTATCCTATTTTCCATTTGGCTTCTGGGTGGAATTCAATTTTACTCCATTTAAAGCCTTCAAGGACAAGACCACTAAATTTATATTAATATTCAATGTAAGTGAATTACAATGTATCTTTTTTCATATAGAATATGATATATGTGTAATATTTTTCAATATGGTAAATTTAGTGTTATAAATTTTGTGTAGACTAATTTATTCTAATTTATTTTATACATTACATGTTGCTTTGTGCAATATTGATATTTTATTAGTCGAATTTAGAGGTGTTTGTTTAAGAAATTATGTTCATCAGACTAATCTCATTCAGTTTATACACAAGAACCATACTTATATTACCAGAATAGGAAGCAGTAAACAAAATAAATTAAAAATATAAGCAAAAATATAATTCAGTCTAAACAACTATGGAGATTCTCAGTAATCCAGATCATGATTCTCTTTCAAAAGGCAACTTCAAAAGGGATAATTAAGAAGATATTAGACTGTGCAAAAATGAATAGACTTACATTGAAAATTAAACAGAAAGAAGTCACAGAATATTATCAAACATGGAACTTAAATTACCAGTGGTTGGGAAAAAAAGGGGTAAAGAGTAAGAATGGAATCTGTATTGTTAAGCAAATTAAATACCCAGACATCATAATGTTTATTAAGTACCAAGAAATGTAATTAATGTAAAATTAATAAATTTATTTAAAAAGATATTTGGGGTTTTTGTTTTGTTTTGTTTTGCTTTTGTCAAACAAATTAAAGAGCAAAAACAATTCACATTGGTAATGTCAGCCTCAAGATCTCTTCGGGTACCCTAACTGCTCCCTTCAAAATCCAAGAAAGAAATACCTAGACTCCATGGATCAGTGCAAAGTTATTCTTTTACTGGAAATTAAAGCGGAAGCTACAGATGGAATTCTGAAACTGAGAATTTGGCGCGCAGATCACATATACGAAGGAATGGAATTGTTCCCACCCCGCAAAGTCCAGAAGTCTCTTCCAATTAAAAGTTCTGAATATGATCATGTGGGCATCTTCAGGTGGTGATGAGGCCTCTGTCCGTTGACCTTGACATATTTTGATAAGACTTCGCAGCTGCGCAAAAAGGGATAGAAGCTAGCAAGGAAATGGAAAGTTGAAAAGAAGAAATGATACACCCCCTCCTTTTGCTTGCCCACAGTAAAGGAATGCAAAACACCTCCAGCTCTCTTCCCCCCCACAAGTACCCCTCCCCCCGTTGCTAATGACAGCCGAAAGAATTAAGCCTAGCAGTAGAGAAGATAAAGTAGATAGGATATGGAATATGGGAGAGTTAAATGAGATAGATAGCAGTTAGGGTACCCGAAGAGATCTTGAGGCTGACATTTGGACCCCCCTAGAAAAAGGACATTAGTCCCTGTAAGAGAGAATAAAATTACATTAAGCATTGCATACATTTCTATGGTTTATCAGGATACTTAGCATAAAATTTCTTTAGCAGTTCAGGGGCCCTAATGTCTTTTTCGTTCACCCACTCAGCATGGGATGGGGGAAAATGTTTCCAGGCTACAAGATATTGAAGATGACCCCTCCACTTCCGAGAGTCCAAAATCTCTTTAATCTCGAAATGTTGTTCACCCTCAATCAACAATGGCACGGGGGGATCAGTCTGGGTCGGTCTCAATGTACAGGTATGTTCGGGTTTTAGCAGGCTAACGTGGAAAACCGGATGAATGCGACGAAGAGTTTTTGGTAGAGTCAACTGAACTGTCACAGGATTCACAATCCGCTCAATAGGGAAAGGCCCCACATACTTAGGACCCAACTTTTTTGATTTCTGAGTGGTTTGCAGATATTTGGTTGAGAGGAACACTTTGTCGCCTACTTGATACGACTTTTGTGGGGCTCTCTTCCTGTCCGCAAATTTCTTATGGGATTGGTGCGCCTCGTCCAGAGCTTTACGAGCGACTGGCCAATTGAGTTGAAGTTGAGATATCCAGTCGTCCAATGACTGGACATTGGGTTTCTCGTGAGGGAGTTCAGGTATGGGTACAAAATCTTGCCCCGTGGCCACTTTGAAGGGGGTAAAACCAGTACTGCTGTGGACAGAATTGTTATACGCCACCTCCGCAAAAGGTAGTAGATCCACCCAGTTGTCCTGCTGATAATTTATGTAACACCGGAGATATTGCTCTAACACCCCGTTAGTCCTCTAACAGGCCCCATTAGTTTGGGGGTGGTGGGCGGAGCTTAAACCCTGGATGGAGCCTATTAACTTCAAAAATTCCCTCCAGAAGTTCGAGGTAAATTGAACCCCTCAATCAGAAACTACACGCTCAGGGACACCATGCAGTCTGTAGACATGTATAATGAACAGTCTGGCTAACGACTTCGCTGAGGGAATCTTGGAGCTAGGTATGAAGTGTGCTTGCTTGGAAAACAAGTCGGTCACCACCCAGATGACTGTGTGCCCAGCATTCTCAGGTAAATCTACTATAAAGTCCATGGAGATTTCCTTCCAAGGGGCAGTTGGCCTGGCCACATTCTGCAACAGACCTGGCGGCTTACCAGGAGGTCTCTTGGCTGAGGCGCAGACTAGACAGCTTGCTACATAAGTTTCAATGTCTTTTTTCAATGAGGGCCACCAGAACTGCCGCTTCACCAGGTGTAAGGTCTTCACGAAACCAAAGTGACCCGCTGCCTTGGAGTCATGAGTCTGTTGTAACACTTGGCTCCTCAATGTTTGTGGTACATACAGCTTCGCACCCATCCAGGCTAAACCATCTCTAACGGTGCAGTTATTCGCATTTGCCTGGAACCACTCATCTGTTTTCAGAGCTTCTTTAAATCATTCCATCAAGTCATTGGACAGATCTGCCTCTTGTTTCCTCTTTTGCGCTCTGGTGACCACTGGTGCAGCCAGCTGTGTGGTGGGCACAATCGGACTTATCACTTCTTTTCGAACACTGTTGTATTGTGGCATTCTAGATAAAGCATCCGCCATAAAATTCTTTCCTCCTGGGATGTATTTCAGAAAGAAATTGAATCGCTTGAAATACTGGGCCCACCTAACTTGCTTAGGAGATAATTTCCGAGGCATTTTTAAGGCCTCCAGATTTTTATGGTCAGTCCATACCTCAAATGGGTGCCTCGCGCCTTCCAGAAAATGCCTCCAAGTCAGTAGGGCCCAACAGACTGCAAAAGCTTCTTTCTCCCAGACAGTTCAGTTAATTTACGGGAGGTGTAGGCACACGGTTTAGTGTCCCCTTCTCGTTTAACTGAAGTAAGACCGCTCCTATGGCCACATCGCTCGCATCAGCTTGGATCACGAAAGGGGTGTCCATGTCTGGGTGCTTTAGCACTGGTTCTGTAGCAAATAGTCTTTTTAGCTTCTCGAAAGTGGCTTGGCACTCCATGGACCACTTCAACGGCTGGCTGGGCTTTGGCTTCACTTCTCCCTTTGTTTTTAGGAGGTTGGTGATAGGCATGGCTATTTTAGCAAAACATGGGATGAATTGCCGGTAAAAGTTGGCAAATCCAAGGAAACTTTGAAGCTGTTTACGGGTTCTCGGTTGGGCCCAATCCAATATGGCTCGTACCTTCTCCGGGTCCATTGCAAGGCCCTTGGGTGAGATAGGATATCCCAGGTAATTGATTTTTTCTTGATGGAACTCACATTTGGAAAATTTGGCATACAACTTGGCAGCATGCAGTTTGTGCAGCATGGAGCGTACCAGTTTCACATGTTCGTCTCTAGTCTCCGTGTAGATAAGGATATCGTTCAGGTAGACCAAAACCCCCTTGTATAAATGTTCATGGAGCACTTGGTTGATCATTTGCATGAAAATGGCTGGTGCCCCCTGTAGGCCAAACGGGAGAACATTGAACTGGAAGCAACCCATCGGGCAGTTGAATGCAGTTTTCCACTCATCTCCCTCTTTAATTCGGATTCGGTAGTAAGCCTCCCTCAAGTCCAACTTCATGAAAATCTTCCCCTTGGCCAGGTGGGCTAGCATGTCCTTCATCAGAGGGAGGGGGTACATGTTCTCCACGGACACCACGTTCAGGTTTTGATAGTCCACCACCAAGCGTTTGGAGCCATCTTTCTTCTCGCGGAACAACACAGGGGCCGCCACTCGAGGTCTGGCAGGTTGGATGAAACTCCGTTTCAAGTTCTTGTCGATAAACGATCTCAATTCCTCCAACTCCCTTGGGGTCATCGAATACATCTTTGGCTTCGGGAGCATCACCCCCGGTAGAAATTCAATGCTACAATCAGTTGACTGATGGGGAGGGAGCTCATCGGAGGCCTCTTCGCTAAACACCTTTCTTAGGTCCCAGTACTCTTTCGGGATTTTCTCCTCCCCCTCTATGCGCTCAGCCCCTGCGGAAGCTGTCTCAGCAGGGGTTTGGGGCTTCGGATGGGGTTTCTCCTCACTTCCAGGGGGGGGGGTTGCTCCTCCCCTTCCGGAAGCCGATCGGTGCGAATCCGTATCCACCCCTCTCTCCAGTTCACCTGGGGATTCCATTTCCGAAGCCAGGGCAATCCCAAGATTAGGGACTGTTCCATCCCAGGAGCCACAATAAAACACAGGGTCTCGCTGTGGGTTCCCATGGTCATCTCTAGAGGTTCCGTTATAAAACGTGCAGGGCAACCTCCCGCCTCAGACCCATCCAGTTGGCAAAAGGATATGGGCGTTCTCAAATTTCTCAGTCCGATGCCCATGCCCTTAACAACTTTCATGCTAATTAGGCACCTCGTGCACCCTGAGTCCAATAAGGCCAGCATTTCCCCCTCGGTCCCCGAGGTGGGCACCCTTAACTTAATTGGGATGGTTAGGACTTACCGGGACGTTGTCTTCCGAGTTGGTCTCACTCTCGTCGGGGGGAGTCGGAGGTCCCAGCTCTTTTTCCGCTGGGGGAGCGACCTCTACAACCTCCCCTATCTTTAGCCCGGTTTCGCAAGGCCTGGTTGGGGAGATTTCGGGCTTCCTCCCTGGGCCCCATCCTTTCTTTGGATCTGGTTTGACCCAACAATCCACAATCCGGTGGCCCTCCTTCCCACAACGAAAACAGGTGGTGGATTTGGCCCTTGCCATCATCCCTCCCTTTCGGGGTTTAGGGGTCTCTCGGAGCCGGGGGGGGAGCAGGTTGCTCCATGCAGGGCCTCCTCTGCATCTGATTCGGGCTAGATCTATTTCCACTTCTTCCGCTAGCAGGTATCACAACTGCAAGTCATGTGGATCCCTTCTGGAGATGCACATGTGGTATACCTCTTCATTTAGGCCATCTTTGTAGGCCTCTATTAGAGCCTCCTGGGACCAGCCTCGGATGCGGTATGCCAGCTGTCTGAACTCTTGGGTGTAGTCAGCAACTGATCTCCCCCCTTGAGTTATGGTTTTCATTCTGATCCTGGCCCTTCTCTCCGCCAGAGGGTCTTCAAACCTCCTCCTCAAAGCAGTCATGAAAACATCAAGGGTTCGCAGTTGGGGGGAGTTATCATTATACAAAGTCACCACCCAGTCTGCTGCCAACCCCTCCAGGGTCCTGGTAACACATCTTACTTTGGCTGCTTCAGAGGTAAACTCCCTTTCATATTCTGCCATATAGCTTCCGACCTGTACCAGGAAAAACCCCAAATCCTTGGGATTTCCTCCAAACTTCACATCTAAGGGGGGCAGGTGGCGTCTTCTAGGCATTACACCCGTTGCTGGGGCTCCCCTCCCCTCAACACTGACAGGTACACTTGGCAAATGCATTTTTCTTTCTCCAACTATATCAAAGTGTATACTATCTAATAGTTTTATTGTTTGGTGCCTTCAATACACACAGTAGCATGCCCCATAAGATTGCCTGTAAGCCCAACTAGGTTTTTGAAGACTCTTACAAAACAACTGCCATTTTTTTTACAATAGCGGAAACAAAGATAAGTAGATTTAACAGACACAGACAATTTTAATGTGAACTTTACATTTTACTGTGGTGATACTAATTTCAAGGGGGAAGGAAGTACAAGATACTAGATGGGATATCTAGTCCTCAGAGAGCAGAACACTCTTCAAATTGAAGAATTACACAAGCAAGATCATGAAGGAACAGAAGTAGTAGTAGACTATAGTATTTATTTATACCACTCTTAGACAATTCCCAACCTTTCCAACTCTGTAGTCCAGTGGTGATGGCAATGGGCAGGAGAAGAGAGGATGGTTTCATGTGTGTGCCCACCACTTGCACATATGCAGCTTTGCACACTCATAAATTGTCTGTTGCTTTGAACAAACAGGGTGAACGTGAACTAGGAATACATGAAGGTAAATATGATATAGTTGGAATAACAGAAACTTGGTGGGATGAAACCCATGACTAGAACATACTGGTAGAAGGATACAAACTATTCAAAAACAAACAAACACCAAACCCCATAAAAGAGGAGGTTGAGTTGCACTGCATGTAAAGGACCACACTATTGCTACAGAAATGCATGAAACCAAAGAGGAAAACCTCCTAGAATGCATATGGGTCAATATAAAAGAAAAAAAGAATGACATAGCCATAGATGTATATTATAGGCCACCCAATCAAGCAGAAAATAGAGATGTCCTTTTTGCCAGCCAACTAACAAACTTATGCAGGAAACACGCAACAATAGTAATGGGAGACTTCAATTATCCTGATATCAATTGGAAAACTAATTCTGCACCAAGTGAAAAATCAAATAAGTTCCTAACCAACCTAGCCGACAACTTTGTTGTCCAAAAGGTAGAGGGTGAAACTAGAGGGACAGCCATACTGGACTTAATTCTTATAAAGAGAGAAGAAGTGATAGAGGGAGTTGAAACTGCAGGAACCTTGGGTGACAGTGACCATGTCATACTAGAATTCAACATAACACAAACACAAGCAACAGAACATAATGACACCAGAGTCTTGGATTTTAAAAGAGCTGATTTCAATAAACTCAGAGAGAACTTGGGAAAGATTCAATGGATGAAAATCCTAAAGGGGAAAACAACTCAAGAATCTTGGGAAACTCTAAAAAGTATGATCATAGAAGCCCAGACCAGCACAATACCACTGAGAAAGGAAAACAAGAAATCCAAGAAGAAACCAGCATGGCTGCACAAAGATCTCTGTGACAAATTGAAAGAAAAAAAGGACAAGTACAAAAAATGGAAAGAAGGACATACAACTAAGGCAGAATATCAGCAGATAGCCAGAATATGCAAAGACGAAGTCAGGATAGCAAAGAAACTATAGCTCAACCCACCAAAAACATAACTGTAAAAGACAGACAAGAAATAAAAGTTAAAATAAGCAAAAAAATAATAAGAGAACACCTGTCTGATCTTGATGAAAACAAATCACTGGAGCCTGATGGAATACATCCCAGAGTTTTAAAGGAGCTGGCAGAGGTCATCTCAGAACCACTGCACCATATCTTTCAAAAATCCTGGAGCACCAGGGAACTCCTAGAGGACTGGGAAAGAGCTGATGTGGTTCCCATCTTCAAAAAAGGAAAAAAAAACAGACCCAGGAAACTATAGACCAATCAGCCTAACATCAATACCTGGGAAGATACTGGAAAAGATAATAATCATCATCATCATCATCATCATCATCATCATCATCATCATCATCATCATCTGCCAACATCTAGAAGCAAGTAAAGTAACAGCTAGCAGTCAGCATGGGTTTGTTAAGAACAGATCATGCCAAACCAATCTTATTTCATTCTTCAACACAGAGACTAAATTAGTAGACCAGCAAAATACTGTGGACATAATATATCTAGATTTCAGCAAGGCATTTGACAAAGTAGACCACAACCGACTTCTTAGTAAGCTAGAAAATAATGGACTAGATGGACTCACAACTGGGTGACAAACCATACTCAACGAATAGTCCTTAATGGGTCTAAGTGTAAATGGAGTGAAGTAAGCAGAGGGGTACCACAAGGTTCCATCTTAGGCCAAGTACTCTTCAATATCTTCATTAACAACTTAGATGAGGGAATAGAAGGGGAACTTACCAAATTTGCAGATGATACTAAGCTGGCAGGAATAGCCAACACCCAAGAAGATAGGCTCAAGATCCTGATGGATCTTGACAGACCAGAACACTGGGCCATATCTAACAAAATGAAATTCAATGTAGAGAAATGAAACCAGGTTCAATAGCAATACCTGTTAGAGGGACCTTGGAGTCTTAGTGGACAATCAGCTAAATATAAGCCAGCAGTGTGCAGCAGCAGCCAAAAACGCCAATGCAATCCTAAGTTGTATTAACAGAGGGATACAATCAAGATCAAGGGAAGTATAGTACCACTCTATAAAGCCTTAGTAAGACCATACCTAGAGTACTGCATCTAGTTTTGTTCACCTCATTATAAAAAAGATGTTGAGACTCTAGACAAAGTACAGAGAAGAGCAACCAAAATGATTAGGGGACTGGAGACTAAAACATATGAAGAACAGTTGCAGGAACTGTGCATGGCTAGTCTAAGTGAAGAGAAGGACCATGGGAGACATGATAGCAGTCTTCAAATATTTGAGGGGCTGCCACAGAGAGGAAGGGGTCAAGCTATTTTCTAAAGCACCTGTAGGCCAGACAAGGAATAATGAATGGAAACTTACAAGGAGAGATTTAACCTGGAAATAAGGAGAAAATTTCTGACAATGAGAACAATCAACCAATGGAACAGCTTGCCCTCAAAAGTTGTGGGAGTGTCATCACTTGAGACTTTCAAGAAGAGATTGTCAGAAATGGTGTAGTGTCTCCCACTTGGGAAGGGGGGTTGGACTAGATGATCTGCAAATTCCCTTTCAACTCTGATTATCCGTTAAATCTGATGCAAGGATAAATAATATAAATAAATGTAGGAATGAAAGTCCAAATTATTTGCAATATTGGATTTATAACAGTAAAGGGAAGTCCCTGTGGAATTCCATAGAAAATTGATACTACAAATGAATGGATGGATGAATTAATTGATTAATTTTTAAAAATCCAGGCAAAGTGATATCATTTGTGTTACCTCCATAGCTGACCTCATGGTATTGTTCCTTGAAACTGGGTTTACATGATTTGTTTATTTATTAGATTGTATTAGGAATGTAAATCACCTAACAGTTATTTTGGGTTGGAAATATATAAACTAGGATAGACGTTTTAATACTGTCTCTTTAAGAGAATCCTAAAACTGTAATTGGGTGTGGTTTCTCAAATGGCCATAAGATGGAGCCAGAAACCTGGGTTGTTTAGTCTCAGAAGAGAGTCTCAGTCTCTGTTTCCTTCTGTTGGAGAGAGTTGCCGTTCCTCCTAATTGAATGTTATTCTTGGATAAGTCTGTTACTGAACTGTTTTTGATACTGGACTTTGTTATTGGATTACCCCTGGACTGAAAACTGATTGATTTAACCATGAATGACATGGATTCTGTTTGAACTTTGCTTAAACGTTTATTGGAAGTAAAAACCTACATTTACTGTACAGTGTATCTGTGTGCTGTTTGTGTATTATTCAACATTACTCTCAGTATGTCTCCCTGTATGCGCTTATTCTCCTAACGAGGAAATACCTCAACACTGGTTATGGG
Source organism: Pseudonaja textilis (assembly GCF_049901715.1). Taxonomy (NCBI): domain Eukaryota; kingdom Metazoa; phylum Chordata; class Lepidosauria; order Squamata; family Elapidae; genus Pseudonaja; species Pseudonaja textilis. The sequence goes on from NC_142008.1 coordinate 114,496,933, forward strand.
CCCAGGCCATACCAGGCTCAGATAACTGAGAGCTAATGTGAATGCACAGTACTGTATACAGACAGCTGTTTACTGATTAATTGTGGATTATCATCCTGGTAAAGATGGCACAAGACACTTCAACAAGTCTATTACTGATAACCCAGTTGGATGGAACAAACTATGTTTCCTGGTCTATGAAGTGCAGTCTATTTCTGCATAGAGAAGGGTTATGGAATATAGTTCAGAATCCACCAGATGTAAATGCTTGGAATCCAGAAAATGAAGATGATGCCAAGTAGCTTGCTGACTTTAAACAGAACAATGAACAAGCTCTTTGTATAATTGGACTAACACTGAGTGACCAGCAGCTAGTCCATATTCATGGAGGAGAGACTGCTGCTAGGTGATGGGAGAATTTGAAGAGGATTTATGTTCATGACAGTGTAGGTGCACACATACATCTTACACGTAAACTGTTTAGAGCACGTCTTCTGAAAGGTGAAGATATGTTAGCTCATTTGAACTTCATGAAAAGAACTTTTCAAGAGCTACATGAAAAGGAACTGATTTTTCAGAACTGCATCCAGTTTATATCATTCTTTCCTCATTGGATGAAAGTTATGATGATTATGTATCTTCACTGGAAGTCCTGCCCAGAGATAAACTGACATTGACTGACATAACTGGAAGATTGTTAGAAGAAGCAAGGAGACGACTTGATAGGAACCAACTGAGGAAGAAACAACCACAAGAAGAGGATTTGTTTTCAACTGCTTATACTGTTAGGAAATGTTTTTCTTTGGGGCTAGGGGACATTATAGCTAGATTCTGTAAGAAGGAAAAACAACAGAATATTGGTAATCACGAGAAGGCTAAGAAGAATGTTAGTTTAGCTATGTCTAGCAATTCAACTATAACCCATGATTTCTGGGTTGTTGATAGTGGAGCATTGCAATGCATTACTAAAGATAGAAAAGGGCTTATAAAGATGTCCATGAGTAAATAACATGTATCATTGGCAAATGGATGGAAAATGAAAGCGTCTGGTCAAGGTACTGCATATTGTTCTTGTATAAATGAGCATTTAACTATGTTATATGTACCTAAACTAAAATTTAATTTGTTATCAGTAAGGGCTTTAGTTAATCTTGGTTATGTAGTAACTTTTAGGGGAGATAAATGTATAATAGAGAAAGAGGGTAAAAGTGTCACTGCTACATTAGAGAATGATTTATATGTGATACATGATGACCAGTTGAAGATGTCTAACTCAGTTTATAACAATGTTAAGCCACATGAATGTATACATTTATTGCATAGATGTCTAGGGCACATTAATTTCAAACTGCTCAAACAAACTGTTGAATTGTCAGAGGGAGTAAAATTGAAACCCTGTAGCAAGTATTTAAACTGTAATACTTGGAGCCAGGAGAAAAGTAAGGTTACTCCTGCAAACAGACTAAATGGGTTTAAGACCAAAGAACCTTTAGAGATTGTGTTTGCTGACATAATTGGTCCTAAGAAACCAAGTTTAGGAGGTGCCTGTTATATTTCGAGTATTATGGACCATTACTCACGATATGGTTTCTACTATCTTATGAAAAACAAAACAAAAACATTCTAAGTTTGTCAACAGTGGAGACTGAATTGTCATGCTTGTCTTTACTATGTACAGATTTAGTTTTGTAAAAGCAACTACTAATTGATATGGGAATTGATGTAACAGATTCTATTGTTATTTACGAAGATAATCAATCAGCAATACAGATTGCTTCAAATATTGCTGTTAAAACAAGAACAAAACACACAGATTTAAGATATTTAAATGTGAGACAATGTGTACAAAGTAAGATGATTAAGGTGGAATACTGTATGTCAGAAAATAACATGGCAGATCATTTTACAAAAGCCCAAGGCTCTGTAAAGCATAAGGCGTGCTATGGGGATTATGGACTTCGAATGTAAGGTTGTATATATTGTCCTACCCAAAGGGGAGAATGTTAGGAATATAAGTCACCTAACAGTTATTTGGGTTGTGAATATATAAACTAGGATAGACATTTTAATACTATGCCTTTAAGAGAATACTAGACTGTAATTGGGTGTGTTTTCTCAAATGGCCATAAGATGGAGCCAGAAAACTGGGTTGTTTAGTCTCAGAAGAGAGTCTCAGTGAATCTTTTTTCCTTCTGTTGGAGAGAGTTGCCATTCCTCCTAATGACTGTTGCTGATCATTAATGTAAGTCTGTTAGTGAACTGTTTTTTGATACTGGACTTTGATATTTGGATTATCCCTGAATTGAACACTGACAGCTTTACCTGTGAATGACTTGGACTGCTTATCTTGGACTGTGCTTAAACATTTATTGGAAGTAAAAACCTATACTTACTGTATCTGTGTGCTGTGTGTGTGTTATTCTTCCCTACTCTCACTATGTCTCCCTGTATGCGCTCATTCTCCTAACGGGGAATTACCTCAACAACTCCTTATTAGAATGGGCAGAAAATACCATTTTCAAACATTGCTATCTCCTTAAGCAATAGTGTGAGCTTTCCTCCTCTCATAAAGTAAAAATAATTTGACCCACCCTCTGTGGCCCTAGCTAACTACCAGCAAATAAGAACCTAAGAATTTCCTACTCTCCAAGTCACAACTAGCTTCCCTTCCCTTTCTTTTGGCTTTGCTCTTATTCCTGTTTCTCCTATGAACTGGAACTCAATGATTATGGCTAACAATAAGGTGTGATCTTTTTTCCTCAGCATTGTGTCAACCCTGAAGCTGTCCCGATCAAAGCCATTTTGTCTGCTTCAGTGTTGCCACACTGGAGTTGGGGGTCAGGGAGGGGGGGATCTGAGATAGAGGAATTTTCATTTTGAATGAGATGAAAACCATGGGAGTTTCAGAGTCGGTTTTCATCAGATATGTGCCAATGTGATATTTCCAATAAAAGTAATCTTTGAGGAACCCGAGTGCCTTAGAGTCTTGCTTGCAATGGATTTATTACTGGGGAGCCTGGCACATTGTGCTCCATCTTGTGACTCTTTAACACTTTCTACTGCCACAATTTAAAATAGCTTCTAGTGTTTTTCAATAAAAAAATCTATTAAATATAAAATCATGCTGTACCATAGGAATAATAAAGCAAGGATAACAAACTAAACATTTAGTAAAACAAGAATAAAATAACCAGACAGGAATAAAACATTGTACAACAACTTTGTGAAATATTTCATTTTAAATGTCCCCAAAACATCCTGGAATAATATGCTCTACATATGGAAACCACTATGGAAACCACTTTCTCTGTGTTCCCTTAATATCTTATTACTGATTTGAAAGGTATTTTTGTTTTATATAAAGTGTATTCCATCATTTTCTCTTCTTTGAAACAGAACTTCCTATAAATGGGGAGAATCATCTTTAGATAGTTGACTATGATATTCCCGTTCAGTAAGTTATTTTAATAGGTTTAAGTTGAAGATAGATAGATAGATAGATAGATAGATAGATAGATAGATAGATAGATAGATAGTGATTTTTATTTCTTTCTGGGTTCTCTGTTTCTGGTTGGTGTTTTGTAACTGGATGATTTTCATTTTCTTTATTATTAATTGGTTTCCCCCCCCCCCTCTGGATTTTTTATTAAGGTCTGGGGGTGTTTGGCAAAATGTTTGTTCTGCGTTTCGGGGAACATCAGTGTCTTGTTCGATGTGTCGGGACCATAGCTGATCGATGTGTTATTTCCATGATCTGCCATCGGTGGTTACTAGGCAATAGGAACGAGGGCCCATGATTTGTGTAATCATTGCCAGTAACCACAATGGTTCTCTGGTAAGATTTTTTGCGTAGACTAAATCACCTGGTAAGAAGGAGCAGTACTTACTGGATGAGTCTGGTGGCTTTTCTGGGTTGTAGGTAGGGTGCAGTCTATCCAAGTAAGAGGACAATTTTCTTCCCATCAAAGGTTCAGCTGGGCTCTTGTTTGTAGTCGTGTGTTGTGATTCCGGCATCAGCTACAGGTTTTTTGAATGAAAGTTCCAGCGAGGAGGACTTGTATGAATCAGCAAGTTTTAGTGATTTCAATGAAGAGGAGGAGACGAATGTTACAAGGGAGGACACATTTGATTTGCAGGACCGGCCTGAACCTTCAACCTCCTCTGCTTCTCAATCAGGTTATCAGCCGGGAATGGCTGACAATGAGGAACTTATGGAGACTTCAGGTGAAGATAATAATTTAGATGATTGCTGGGTGGATGTCAGAAGCAGGCGTCTCCTTACGAGAAGAAACCAACGGGAGCAAAGGAGGAGGGCAGATCAGTAATTAGACTAATTAGCTGCTGCTCTATAAAGGGAGAGAGATGACTTTGCACTTTGTCCGGAACAAGTGTCTGTTTGCAAGGAGAACCGAAGATTTTGGCTTGGAGGATTTAAACCTGAAATATCTTGTTGGGACTTGGATTTATTTCGTTGGAACTATTAACTTGGACTATCTTGTGGAGGCTATCTACAGCTGTTATCAATGAAGATTCCTGTTTGCTGCCTTTATTTGCGAGGACTGCTGCTTTCAGCCTTATCTGTTTATTTTGGAAGGTGGGACATAACATTTTTGTTCCGGACCTAACAGACCATCTTTGCAACGATGGATTTAACTCAAATGCAACAATTGGTGGAGCAGCAGCAGTTACAAATTAATCAGTTACTTCAGAGCAACGTGTCCCTTCAGAATCAGGTAACTCAATTGTTAACGTTTGTTACCAATTCTCAAACTGTTTCAGCTGCAGCTGGAGCCCCCCCTGCACCCCCTGTGAGGAAAAACCCGGTAGCTATGCCAGAAAAATTTTCTGGGTAAACGGACATGTTTTCAACATTTTTGGGTCAGGGCCAACTGTATTTTTCTGTGAGGCCTGAAGATTTTCCAACCGACCGGGCTAAAGTGGGGTTTATTATTAGCTTGTTAACCGGGCAGGCTGCCAAATGGGCTACTCCCTTATTAGTACAGGATAGCCCATTATTGGACAATTTCCAGGGGTTTCTTCAACAGATGAACGTAATGTTTGAGAACCCGATTAAATCACAAATTGTGGACAGAAAGTTGAGGGATATTACTCAGGGCAAACGTCCCTTGCAAGAATACGTTGCAGAATTCCGTTTGTTGTGTATGGACTCTACCTGGAACGAACCAGCTCATATGGCAGCATTTCAGGAGGGCTTGTCTGACATTATCAAGGATGAATTAATCCATGCAGAGCGTGCTTCGACTTTGGACACATTGATTACTCAATGCTTATGTATTGAAGCTCGCTTACAACAACGTGGGTGTAAACGGACCGTTGCGGAACCACCTGTGTTTTCTCGTGCACGCATCCCGCCTATGAGGGTTTACCAATCCAGGATCCCAGCAGAGGAGCCGATGGAGATAGGCGCACTCCGCCCTTGCTTAACAGTGCAAGAACGTTCGAGAAGGTTTCAGGAAGGTTTGTGCCTTTATTGCGGGGGTTCGGGACATTTTGTAAATTCCTGCACTCGGAAGGGGACTCGTGGACCTGTACCAGAAACCATTGCTGGCCCGTCGGGAAACGGGGTAGGCCCGACTTCGGGGAAACCCTAGGTCGGGCACAATTTACACTCTTATCCCAAATTGCCGAAGTAAATTCTGGCCCTCCTCGACATTTACTTTTGGACACTTGTATATTCTTGCAATCCCGGAAGGAGGGAATCCCTGCCGTGGCACTGGTGGATTCAGGGGCTACGACAAGCTTTATGGACTATGATTTTGTGAAACATTTCAAAATTCCTTTAGTGTCTGTGACTTCCCCCATGCAGGTGGAAACCGTAGATGGGCGTGAACTCAAGTCGGGACCTATTCGCTTTGCCACCCAACCATTGCGCATGCGTATTGGGGATCATGAGGAGGCGATCAGTTTTTATGTCACCTCGAACCTCCATCTTTCTTTGGTGCTCGGAGTATCCTGGTTGTGTTTACACGATCCGTTGGTGGCTTGGGCGCAGAACGCTGTTTCTTTTCCAAGCCTGCAATGTGTGGACCACCTGAGGCATGTCTGAGCAGGCCAACACATCGTCGCTTCTGCTGTCTCGATTCCTTCAGAGCTGTCGGATTTCTCCGATGTTTTCAGTGAACAGGAGGCAGACCAATTACCACCACATCGTGTTTACGATTGTCCCGTGGATTTGATACCGGGTGCTCCATTGCCAAAGGGGAGGTTGTATTCTTTGTCTGAGCCCGAATTAGTTGCACTTCGAGAGTTTTTGGATAAAAATCTAGCTCGGGGATTTATTCGACCTTCGTCGTCCCCTCTTTCGGCACCCGTTCTCTTTGTCAAGAAGAAGTCGGGAGAACTTCGTCTCTGTTGTGACTATAGACGCTTGAACGCTATCACCGTGAGAAATAGCTATCCTTTACTGCTCATTCCCGAATTGATGGAGCGGTTACGGGAAGCTACTATTTTCACGAAACTTGACTTACGTGGAGCTTACAATCTGGTTCGGATGCGTAAGGGAGACGAGTGGAAGACAGCTTTTGGCACTCGTTATGGTCATTTCGAGTACACTGTCATGCCATTTGGTTTGACCAACGCTCCTGCTGTATTTCAACATTTGATGAACGATATTTTTCAAGACTTGCTGGATAAGTTTGTTGTCATATATTTGGATGACATTTTGATTTATTCAAGATCCAGAGAGCAACATCTTCAGCAGGTTCGTCAAGTGCTTCAGCGTCTTCGGGAGCATAAACTTTATGCTAAATTGGAAAAGTGTTTCTTTTTTCAGTCATCAATAGAATTCTTGGGACACATCATTTCTCCCGTGGGCATTGCTATGGACCCCAAAAAGGTTGAGGCGTTGTGTAGTTGGGAAGCTCCTCGTCGGGTCAAAGATGTACAACGACTTTTGGGATTCGCCAACTACTATCGGACTTTTATTCCAGGTTTTGCTAAAATAATGGACCCCATAACTCAGCTTCTCCGTAAGAAGGTTCCATTTGTGTGGGGGCCTCCACAACAACAGGCTTTTGGCACTTTGAAAAAAGCATTCGTAACCGAACCGATATTGAAGCATCCTGATCCGGATCGTCCATTTGTGGTCGAGACAGATGCTTCTAATGTCGCTATCGAGCAGTGCTGTTACAAGCTTCGGAGGATGGCGCACTTCTGTTTCCTTGCGCATACTATTCTAGGAAGCTTACAGCTTCGGAGCGCAACTATACCATCTGGGAAAAGGAGTTGTTAGCCATTAAGGCTGCTTTTGAGACTTGGAGACATCATTTGGAGGGGGCTCGGCACAAGGTGGAGGTTTGGACGGATCATCGAAACCTGGAGCATTTGACCATGGCTAGGAAATTGAATCAATGGCAGATTCGTTGGTCGTTATTTTTTGCCAGATTCAATTTCTCTGTTACTTACGTTCCAAGTGGACAGAACCGGAGGGCAGATGCGTTATCTCGGAAACCGGAGTATACTTGTGCCGAAGATCCTCTTCCTTTACGGATGGTGTTACCACCGGAATCTCTAGCCGTACTGCAGGAACTGGTAGATTTGCGGGCCCGACTACGAGAGGCGCAACATTTGGATGCGTGGACGCAGCAGAGACGGGGGGACGTTGGCCCTAATTCTCCATGGTCTTTTGAAGACGATCTGCTTCAACATCGGGGTTTATTATATGTGCCTACCAGACCATTGAGGGCTCTCATCATGACACAATGTCATGATAACCCTGCCGCTGGTCATTTTGGATTTCACAAAACCTTGCATTTGGTCACCCGGACTTTTTGGTGCCTCGAGTTCATCATGATGTGTCCTCTTACGTTGCTTCTTGCGTTCAATGTAGGCAAGCGAAGCGGCGTCAGGTGCACCCCTGGACTTTGCAACCCTTGCCGACTCCAAGTAGGCCATGGGGAGCGATCTCCATGGACTTTCTGACACATTTACCATCTTCGTGGGGTTCACAACAGTGCTTGTGGTAGTGGATATGCTGACTAAAATGGCCCATTTCATTCCCTGTCGGAAATTGCCATCGTCCCGCACTACGGCTCAGTTATTTTTGCAGCATATCTTTCGTCTACATGGACTGCCGGATAGAGTGGTTTCTGATCGTGGGTCCCAGTTTACGGCGCAATTTTGGAAACAGTTAATGGCGGCTTTGCAAGTGAAAGTATGTTTAGCGTCAGCGCACCATCCAGAAACTGATGGCGGGACAGAGAAGGTGATTGGGATTCTTACTCAATATTTGAGGTGTTTTGTAAATTTGCGACAAAACAATTGGGCAAAATATCTCCCATTAGCAGAATTCGCGTTTAACAACTCACAGCACACCTCCACTCGTGTCACGCCATTTTTTGCAAATATGGGTTATCATCCGCGTTTCTTCCCATTAACTATGATGGATTCCCGGTTCCTGAGACCCGAGAGTTTTTGGAAGAACTACACGCAGTTCGCCGTCTACTGATGCAACAATTGAACAAGGCAAAAGAAGATTATAAGCGGTTTGCAGACCGGTCCCGTCGGGCAACGCCTCCGTTAGCTGTGGGTGATAAAGTGTGGCTATCTACAAAACATCTGAAGATCGATCGCCCTATTAGGAAACTTGATCATCGGTTTATTGGTCCGTTCCCGATTGAGGCAGTTGTTAACCCCGTGGCATACCGCCTCACTTTGCCGCGTTCCATGCTTATTCACCCCGTCTTTCATCGATCTCTCTTGATTCCTGATTCTTCTGATTGTCGTCTACGTGACTCTGCTGGAACGATTCCGTTATCATCGCCCCCTGAGGATGGCATTGGAAATCATGCACATCACTTTGGGTAAAAGCACTATAATTAATGCTTCAAATGCCACCATGCTGAATGAAGCAGTTTTGCTTTCAGCCAATTCATTTTTCCCAAATCTGTCTTTCATTCGTTCAGATGGCCCAAGTTCCAGCATAAGTAGCAATTATCAAAGTTCAGAATTCTAATTATCTTTAAGCCCAGTTTGGAATATTGTGTTTTCTCCTTCCCTTTTATTTTGTTGTATTTCATTTCTGTTCAACTTGTTTGAGATCCACAAGCTCAGAATTTATCATAATTAAACGGATAATTATAGAGGAAGAATTACCAACTGAAAATTATAATCCCCATCTGATGAGGATATAATTCAGAAGATACTAGATGTGCAGAGATGGATAGATTGACATTAAAAATAAAGGACAAAGAAGACACAGAATATTATTCAGCATGGAATAGATTTTACAAGCGGTTAGAGATAAGAAGAAGAAAATAGGTGAAAGACTACCGTTATGTATGAACTAAATATAAAGAGGGTTTATAATTACAAATAAGTTGATATAATTAACAAAACTATAAACAAGCTAAGAAAAAAGAGAAATCTAGTTAAAATAACTCTGTTATACTATTATCATTGTTATTAATATACACATCAATATCTCTGTCTGTTTTCTTCTTGATTTTTTGTAAATTATATGACAATACACTGTATTCAAAATGTTTCAAAATTATAAATAAATCATAAATAGGAAAGCTCATTGGACATCCCTCTGTAAAAAATCTTTGTGATTTGTTTTTGTTTTTCCAAGGGATGAGTCAATAATTGTTCCTGTTTGAATGGGTTCGATCATATTCCTGAAATTGAAAGAGGACATTGAAGTATAATTAAATTAGCAATTACATTGAGGATATTATCAATTTGTAATCAAAAGTATTAGAAAATAGGGAAAAAAACAGAACTGAAACAAATATAAAACACTGATATTTCTTTAGTATCATTCTTCTAAGTTAGAGTAGAGTTCTCTGTATAAGTTATTTTTTTATTTATTTGATTTGTCCATCGCTTACAAGATAATAGGTATAAGTATAAACATAGTTATGAATGCATGAAATGGATACATATAAGAAAAAAATAAAAAGAAACAATAGGACAGCAACGGTAGGCACATTGGAGTGCTTATGCACGCCCCCCCCCTCTTAGGAAAGGGATGAGGTCAATAGTAGAAAGTCTAAGGTTAAAGTTTTTGGGATTTGGGAAGAAACCACAGAGTCAGGTAGAGTATTCCAGACATTGACCACTCTGTTGTTGAAGTCATATTTCCTGCAATCAAGTTTGGTGCGGTTAACCTTGAGTTTGTATCTATTGTGTGCTCTTGTATTGTTATGGTTGAAGCTGAAGTATTCATTGACAGGTAGGACATTGCAATGTATTATTTTATATACTATAGTTAGATCAGACCAAAGGTGGCATAGTTCTAGGTTTTCTAGGTCTAGAATTTCAAGTCTGGTGGCATAAGGTATTCTGCAACAAGTAGAGGAGTGGAGAACCCTTCTTGTGAAATATTTCTGGACTTTCTCAACTGTTTTAATATCAGATATGTAATGCGAGTTCCAGACTGATGAGCTGTATTCAAGTATTGATCTAGCAAATATTTTGTTTGCTCTAGTTAGTAGTGAGATATTACTGGAGAAAAAGTGACGTAGGATCAGGTTAACAACTCTTAATGCCTTTTTGACTATGTAGTTACAGTGGGCTCTAGCGCTTAGATCATTAGAGATGAGTACTCCAAGGTCCTTTACAGAGTTTGGATCATCAACAAGGTCTTGACTATTCAGCTTGTATTTTATTTTCTGATTTTTTTTTTTTGCCAATGTGTAAGACAGAGCATTTATTTGTTGAGATTTTAAGTTGCCATTTGTTTGACCATTCTGATGCATAGTTGAGGTCTTTTTGAAGGGTAGCAGTATTGTCTGTGGTGTTGAATAGCTTTACATCATCAGCGAAAAGAATTCAGTTGCTCTTGATATGATCACAGAGGTCATTTATGTAGAGTATGAAAAGAGTTTGTCCTAGAACACTGCCTTGGGGGACACCACTGTTGACAGGTACAGAATTTGATAAGACACTCCCAATTTTGACCATTTGTTGTCTGTTTGACAGGAATGCTTCAATCCATTTATGCAGTTGTCCAGAGATACCATAAGGTTTTAGTTTTAGTAGTAGTTTGTCATGTACCACTGAATCAAAGGCTTTACAGAAGTCTATGTAGATTGTTTTGCCCTGATCGAGTTGGGTACTCCATATGTTTTTGCAGTGTAAGATTTGCAGATTACAGGATAGTTTTTTTCTGAAATCAAATTGTTTATTAGAGAGTAGGTTGTTTGTCTCTAAGTGGAGGATGATGGATTGGTTAATAATTGATTCCATGACTTTACAGGTGATGCAGCATAAAGAGATTGATTTGTAATTTTCAACTAGGCTGGGGTCTCGCATTTTGAAGATGGGGATTACCACAGCTTTTGACCATAGTTTTGGCAATGTGCTGGTCCTGAAAGATTTTTCAAAGATTATGCTTAGAAATTTGGCTATGACAGTGGATAGCTTTTTAAGAGGTAGGCACATATTCGGTCCAGTCCAATAGAAAGAGATTGTTTTCAACATTGTCTTCTGTAAAATTGATGTGTATTAGATCATTGTAGTTGTCTGTGGTTCGATTAGGAAATACTGTGCATGATCCATTGTTGTTTACAGATACTGAGCCAATGAATGTATTAAAGAGGTTGGCTTTAATGGTGTCATTGTTGCAGACTTTACCATTAGGTCCTATCAAGGTTGGGATGGACCTTGAGTCTTTTAGTTTGTTGTTTACAAAATTGTAAAAAGCGCATGTGGAATTGGTGCTTAGAAAGTTTTCCTCTTGTTTGATGTGATAATTGGTGCATTCAGTCTTTATGTGGTGGCATAAATCAGCTTTTGAAGTTGGCAACATGACCAGATTTGTTTTTCTACCAGAGTGATCTCTTTTGGATTGAAGTTTCCTTATTGTTATGGGTAATCTGTTTTTTTTTTTTGTTTTTGTTTTGGGAATTGTTATTGGTACATATAGTTTGATGACTCTTTTGACTTCAAGTAAAAATATGTTGTAATGGTCTTCAACATTATTGCATCCAGTGAATAGAGATTGCCAATCAAGGGATGAGAGATCGTTGTCTATAACCATGTGTGGATTATAGTCCAATATCTTTTTCCATCCGAGCATGTCCACCACATGTGGTAATATGAACCAGATATCTGATGACATTTCCAACATTTATGTGATTTAAATTCAAATTATTGCAGAAGATGAGATCAAGACAGTTGTTAAGTCTACTATTGTTGGTTACGAGTTGTTCCAGACCCACATTTGGAACAGCATTGTAGAAGGTTACATGTATGCATTCAGTTGTACATTCATTTAGGGTCCAGTTAATATGAGGTCGATTGAAGTCACCTAGAAAGATAAAAGCATGTGGGCAGGATGTTGCCCATGTTAGTAGTGAATTTAGCTTGTTTACATGTTCTATGTCATAATCAAGTGCTCTGTAACATAGTAAGAATAGAAATGTGATATTTAAGGATAGTTCACAGAGGATGGTCTTAGAAAGAGCAAGCTCCTGGGTAACTTGGATGTTTTTTAAAATATAAGGACTTTTTATAGAAGATAGCAACACCACCTTCTCTACGAATTTCACAAGCTGATCGGTAAACATTGTAGTCTCTTACTGTGGTAATGGAGTCAGGGAGAGATGCATTGAGCTATGTTTCATAGACAAATATGATGTCAAATTTAGCCATATTTAGTAAGAAGAGAAATTCAGGTATTTTATTCACAAGGCTTCTTGCATTGAGTAGCTTGCATTTAAGGCCAGCTGTAGTTGGAATTGAGGTAGTTATGGGCGTGCGTGCCTAGTCTTGCGTGACGGTGGATTGGTTGAAGTAAGGTTGTGGTTGAAGGTTAAAGCTGAATTGCAGGTTGTGTGACTTACTTTTGATACAGTCAGCATGGTAGTCAATGTATAGGTCCTTCTCTCCATTGTCTAGATGTTTTTTGAGTTCAGTGCAGAGTACACAGGAGCAGGCATGTTGCTGTATGGTTAGGTCAGGGTGAGAATGGAGGTTCTTATGGTTGGTGTTGCTTTTGGCAAGTGAATTTATAGTATAAATAAATTTACATTTGCTTGATTCAGTTTTGCAAATGACCTTGCAGAAGCGTGAAGCCACAGAGCTGCCTCTGTTTTTGAGCTCTTGACCAATAAGGGAAATGTCAAGTATTTCATTAGGGGAAATGGTTGATGCTTGATAATCACTGATGATTTTTTGGACAGTTGTGATGTCATTGTTGTCATTGATGTCCTCTAGACCAAATAAGATGGCATTTGGGAGTTTCCATTTGCGCTCAACTGCTTCTCTGATGAGGACTGGGATATCATTATTTGTCTGAGTTATGTTTTTTGTGGATTGGGTTGTGGATTGGGTTGTGATTGTTGGGTAGAGATGTGGTTTGTAGCTATTGGATGTTCAAGTTTTTGCATTGTGTCTTTCTTTTCCAAGGTTGGATAATCTTTCGTTTAAAGCATCCAGGCATGCTACTATGGTGTCAAGGGATGCTATTCATGTTTCTATGGTATCAACTCTTTCAAACAGATCCAGTTTGGATCTGCATGGTTTGCAGAGGTATGGAAACTCATTGGATGATTCTAGGTATTGAATCATTTGCTCGGGTAATCCAAAGCAGTCTTGATGAGCATATTTGTTACATAGAGAACATTTGATGGAATTTCATTATCTTTTAGAGTTTTATAGCATTTAAGGCATGTGCAGGAATCTTGTGGTTCATTGGTGGGGATTACTTTCTCTTTAGTTTGTGGTTTGGCATTAGATTTTTTCTTGGCATGGTAGGTTTGTTAAGATGGTACGTTGATTAAATTACTTAATGAAACAATTTTGTGTAATCAATATAACCAATATCACACCAACAAATCAATTGCAATAATCTTTCTAATCAAATAATTTTGCTAAGCAACAATCAGGCTAATTAATTAATTACACTAATTGCTAATCAATTAATTACACTAATCATTAATCACACTGTTCAATTAAATTCACCAAATCATTAATTTTACTAATTAATTAAATTACATGAATCTTGATCTTTTAAGCTAATCAGTAATCACACCATTTTCTCTAAACATTCTAATCACACTAATCAATTACAGCAATAAATCAATTAAACCATTGATAAATTATTTTATAGAAATTGATTATCTAATCATTGATATAGGTAATGAGGTAGAAAAGTTGTAAGTTTTGAGGTAATGAATTAATCAGTGTTTGATTAAAGTAATGAGGTAATATTGAGAGTCTGCAAGGAAAGGGTTAATTGTTTTACTAGAAGCTGTTATTTACTGGATGGGAGGAATTTATTGCTCCGATGGCTGCCACTATTGCACTGTAAACAATAGGCTGTAAGAGGATGTTCAAAAGCACACTGGATTATTGAAAGAGCAAAAGTCGCTGAATTAAAACACTTTAACTACAATCAATATGTCTCTGAATAAGATTGTTTTCCAATATTTCCTAAAGTTCTTCAAGATGAGTAGTATTAAAAATACAGTCCAGAAATTTGTGTTAACTAATCCAATCTGTCCTTTACATTTAAAGTTACTTCTAGCTGCAATATCTTTTTTTTTTTTACTAAATCTGACAGTCACTCCTGATCATTAATCACAGCTAATTTCCTCCTTTGAGTCCCACTTTCCAAGGAAAATTCCACTGCAGAAATTAGAGTGATTCTTACCAAGATTAAGCATGCTTTTACAAGAGCTTTCCTTTCTTTTTCACTTCAGTGTCAGCTGCCTTCCCAGCTTTGATTCAGCCATCCTGGCAGTTTCCTTTTTAGTTCAGATGGAGGGGCTTTCTTCGGGTCAGTCGAGGAGACTCCCTCTGCTTTACCACCCATCCAGGGTGAATTTCAGCTCCTAAGAGCCTCAGGGCTTGAAGAAATCTGCGGGGCTTCACAGAGCTGCGGCTTGTCTGCACCACTTCGTTGCTTCGCCAGAAGTAGGAAGTAGAAAGACATGTCTTGTTCCTCTTCTGGATATAGTGGCATTGTATGTTTTTTTTAATTATTATTAAAGACATGCTAGAAATATAATTTTATACCTATTTGAATTATTTATTCTATTTCAGACTGAAAATTACTGATAATTTTATTTGAAGGTCCCTGGCAACCCTATTGCCAATTACTTCTATAATAATTTTAGTTACTGGAAGAGCCATTTGGTTTTGCCTAAACATGGTAAAATGGGAAATAAATCACCTCTTGAATTTATCAGTTCTTCAGATCCACGAGTAGTGTTTGATCTTCCAAAATTATTTCCAATATTAGAATGTTTTTGAGTTGCTTTTAATAAAGAATTAAAGGTGGATATTAGTTATTTGTGAGAACTCTGGGTAAAGAGCTGGTGTATAAATCCAGAGCTAAAGGATTTAAAAATAATGAGTGTGTTTCTAATTTGTGCTATCAAGTCACTGTCAATACTCAGTAACTACATAGATCAATTGTCCACATGATGATTTGCCTTTAACCTGAACTTTCAGGTCTTCTAGTGGTAACATAGATTGGGCAACCATTTGACTGAAATGGCATAGGGCTGTGATTGCGAACTTATGGCACGCGTGCCAGAGGTGGAACACAGAGCCCCCAGCTCAGGTTTGCCTTGCATGCCCCTGCACACCTCCCACTGGCCAGCTGGTCTTTGGGTCTCTGCCACATATGTGCAGGGGGTTGCCATTTGATTGACCATTCTGATACATAGTCAAGGTCTTTTTGGAGGGTAGTAGTATTGTCTGTGGTGTTGAATAGCTTTACATCATCAGCAAAGAGAATGCAGTTGATCTTAATATGATCACAGAGGTCATTTATGTAGAGTATGAAGAAAGCTGGTCCTAAAACACTGCCTTGGGGAACACCACTATTGACAGGTATAGAATTTGATGGGATGCTCCCAATTTTGACCATTTGTTGTCTGTTTGATAGGAATGCTTCTATCCAGCTAGGTAGGTGTCCAGAGATACCATAAGATTATAGTTTTATGAGTAGTTTGTCATGTACCACTGAATCAAAGTCTTTACTGAAGCATTCTGTAGAAGCTTTTTGAATTAAAAAAAGAATGCACTAGAATTTCTCACTGACCAACATATGAAAAAATCATTTAGCATTAGATTGCATTCAACTACATATTCCTTAACCCCTTTGACTCCACTCTATAAGAAAACATGTGTAGTTATTATAACTAAATGACAGGTTATGTAGGGTTATCCAGTGGGGAATTAGAAAAGTGGTTAATGATATTGTACTAACTATTTCTACTCATATCCTAAACTTTTATTCTTAGTTAATCAGAATGCGAATTGCAAATTCAAGTAAGAAAACCATAACCCTGAAGTCATTAACACAATACCACATTAGCTGATAATCAATAGATAGCTGGGAAGATTCTAAAGCTCATCATATGGCCTAGATACAGAATCAGAAATCCTTTTGTTTCTGAATGTAAGAATTAGTAAAATCAGTACTTCCTGTGTGGTTTCATTAGCAGAATAATTATCAGACATAGTTGAATTTAACTTCTGTGGCATACCTTGTTAAACCTCCTTGGCCACACAATTGATTTCTCAGAAGAAGAGAATATTTCTCTCTTGGATTTCATGGGATCTACGCTTCCAACTCTGACTTGCAGGAAAGACCAGTTTGGGAAATTAATTCAATTTACAATGTCAAATCCAACTTCTAACTCACCATTTTGATTGAAGGAAATCATATCTCCGGCATCATTGTTAAAGGAGATTCTTCTCCCAATGTGGTTGAGCTATGCTGAAAACATTTTTTTAAAAATATCCAGATAAATAAACCAAGTAGCACTGTTCCATATTAGCATTCTTGGAATCCCCTCACCTGATTGGCCCAAACGGACTACTCTGTGATTAGTGGAAAGAGCAGCAGGGATTGGCTCATAATGAATCAACTGTGATTGGCCACGCCGATCGTGGGAGATTCAAAGAGCCATCATTGGCTGCGAGCTGCTGGCAATCCCTATATGAAGGGCTGCCGCGGCTCGCAGGTCCAGCACAGACCTTTATACCAAATAAAGAGCTGAACAGTCACCCTGGTCTCGAAACTCTTTTCCCGCAATTGAACACTGGTGATGATGATGGGATACTGAGACGAGAGACCAATTTGAGCATGTGGCACCCAGAGCTGAATGACCGACATGATGGCCGGCAGCAACGCGCCACCTGCACCCTACGATTAGGCAGCCAAGGACTGTGAGTCATACATCGATCGATTCCTCATGTTCCCCGAGAGTATCAATCTGAAGGATGCCAATGGCCAGAAAAAAAGAGCTGTGTTCCTGACACGCTGCAGGCCCACAGTGTTCAAGATGGCCAAGGTGCTAGCCAAGCCCTGAGATGTAAAGGAGATGGACTGGGCAGACCTCAACCAGCTACTCCGGAGCCACTACGCACCAACCGTCCCCAACCTCATCCGACGGCATGAATTCTACCACCAAGACCAGAAGGAAGGGGAGAGCATCAGGGATTTCATAGCAGCCCTGAGGAGCCTTGGGGGTGCATGCGGCTTCTCTGACATGGATGAGGCTCTGAGGGACCGCGTGGTTCTTGTATTAAGGGATCCCATGCTCCAGAGCAGGCTGATGGCTCAAGCAGACATCACCATCACTGAAGCCATCGCTGAAGCCACCGCCGCCGAGGCTGCCAAGAAGTCAGCAGCCAAGATGCACCAGATGAATGCAATGGACCAGCAAGAATCCACAGGGACCAAACTGCCATTGGAAAAAAGACTGGAAGCAAGCCACAAAACCACGACAACACACCATGAGGATGTCAAGTCCTCCCCTGAGACAGATGACGAAATCCACCGACTACAGTCCAAATGAGACCGGCCGGAGTGGAGAGGTTGCAAGTCGGGGTATCAGTGCGCTGGGTGCGGAGGAGACCACCCCCACTCAGAGTGCCGGTTCCTAGATGCCATTTGCTGGCACTGCGAGAAGCGGGGGCACATCACCAAGATCTGCCACAACAAATGGAGCTACAGCCCCCTGCTACGTGACAACACTCCCCCCAGAAGCTGGGACAAGCCCACAGAAAGCCGCTGGAGCCATGATCAGTGAAGCAAGCAACTCAGCAAAGCCAGACGCAGAGAGGAAACACATCAAACAGTCACCATTGGCCACTCCAACACCTTGGATGCCTGAAAGGTACATGTGCTGTCGGCATCAAAGGCCGACAGTGCGACTTGGAGGTAGACTGTGATTCCTACCTCTCCATGGTGTTGTGGGACACAATTAAGCGGTTGGTGCCCAGCATCCAGCGTCAAGAGCTGGAGAACCAGAAACTGACACTTAAAGACTACCAGGGGAACTGGATCCCCATGGTAGGGATTGGATACTTCCACATCACATTCAAGGGGCAGGAAAAAATACTGCCTGTAACCATCGTGGACAGAGACCACCCAAGCCTGCTGGGACTGGAATGGTTCGTGCCTTTGAGGATAGAGGTGACCGGCATCCACCACATCAAGGAAGCAGACTGGGAGGAGGAGCTAATGAAGGACTTCCAGGAGGTCTTTGACGGACACTTAGGCAAGTACCGGGGGTCCCCAATATTATTTAATTTGAACCCCAATATTGTCCCAATCCGTCTAAAACTGAGTCGAGTCCCATTCGCCCTCAAGCCTAAAATGGATGAGCAATTGGACAAGCTCATCGCGCAAGGGGTCCTGGAGCCAATCGATCATGCCAGGTGGGAGACCCCAATAGTCACCCCAATCAAGCCGGATGGATCTGTGAAAATCTGTGGTGACTACAAGGCTACCCTCAACCACGCGCTGCAGCAGAGTGCTTACCCTGTCCTGGTGGTACAGCACCTCCTACACTCACCGGGGGGAGGAAAAGTCTTCGCAAAGCTCAACCTGGGGCAGGCATACCAGCAGCTGCCAGTCGACGCCAAGACTGCAGAGGCACAAACCATCATGACCCACCAGGGAATGTTTTGCTGCAAGAGACTCCAATTTGGAGTCAATGTGGCACCAGGGCTGTTCCAGAGTCTAATGGAACGACTATTGCAGGGAATAAAATGGGTGGTGCCATATTTTTCCATGTCTTGGTGTCAGCAAAAAACAAAAGCCAGTTGGGAAGCTGCCTAAGGGAAGTCCTGCAAAAATTCAAAGACGCAGGACTAAAAGTAAAAAAAAGAGAAGTGCCAACTATGCACTGAAAAAGTAGAGTTCCTGGGGTACCTGGTTGACAAAAACAGAATCCACCCAGCAGAGAAAAAAATTAAAGCTATCAAGGAAGCCCCCAGAACACAAAATAAAGTGGAGTTGCAGGCTTTCCTAGGACTGATTAACTTTTACAATGTTTTTCTGCCACAGAAGGCAACAATGGCAGAACTGCTTCATAGACTACTGGACAAGACAGCTACCTAGTCATGGGGAAAGCAGGAAGAAACTGCATTCCAAAAAATAAAAGACTTCCTCACATCGGAATCAGTCCTCATCCAGTATAATGAAACCCTACCACTGACGGTGACCTGCGAAGCTTCACCATTCAGCGTCGGAGCCATCCTGAACCACACTCTGCTGGACAGGACGGAAGCACCAATTGCATATTTCTCCAAGACACTGTCCAAGGCAGAGCGGAATTACAGCCAGCTCAACAAGGAGGCGCTAGCAGCAATCACCAGCATGAAGCGGTTCCATGAGTACCCATACGGTAGGAACTTTTCACTTATCACCGATCACAAACCACTCCTGGGGCTCCTGGCAGGGAACAAGGCCACCCCTAACATCTTGTCACCATGGATGACAAGGTGGTCCGAGTTCCTTGCCACCTACAATTGTCAATTAATACACTGCCCTGGGAAAAGCATCTCGCGCGCAGACGCACTAAGCCGCGTTCCCTTGCCGGACCTGGAAGACAACCCGGCACCCACCACTTCCACCCTACAAATAGAGACATTGCCCAACCCACAGATGACTGCGTCAGACATTGCCAGAGAGACTACCAAAGACAGGAAACTGGCGCGAGTCTTGAACTGGGTAGAAAAAGGGTGGTCATAAACCGAGGGCGGCAACCAGTTTAAACCATTCCAGAACCGGCAGACTGAACTTTTTATGCAAAAGGGATGTATATTGTGGGGGGACAGAGTGGTGGTTCTGGAAACATTGCAATCAAGGGTATTGGGCATGCTGCACGAGGGTCACCCAGGTATCATAAAGATGAAATCACTAGCCAGGAGCTATGTCTGATGGCCAGGAATGGACAAAACCATAGAAACATGTGTGACAACATGCAGCAAATGCCAAAAACCCAGGCCAAACCCCCCCTCCACACCAACCCTCAAGTGGGAAACACCCAGGGGCCCCTGGTCAAGGGTCCACATAGACTTTGCAGGACCCACCAAAGGACACACATTCCTAATAACGGTTGACGCTTACTCAAACTGGTTAGAAGTGAGTGTCATGCAATCTACCACCACAGAAGCGGTTATAAAAAAACTAACCAAACTGTTTGCCACCCATGGACTACCAGACTTGCTGGTATCTGACAACGGTCCGCAGTTCACGGCACTGGCATTCAAACGATTTCTTGCTGAACGGGGCATAAGGCACGCACTGACAGCTCCCGCTCATCTGACGGCAAATGGGCGGATGGAACGAATGGTCAGATACACAAAAGACGCAGTAGAAAAAATAGACACTGGAAACATACATGGCAAAATTAATAAACTACTGACTATGCACATAACACATAACACCAGCTCGAAAACCAACAACAGCCCAGCAGAACTCCTAATGGGCAGAAAAATTCGCTCACACTTAGATAGGCTACACCCAACATATAACTCCCAAAACCCACCAGATTCACCTAGCAGGTACAGCACATTTAAACCAGGACACATGGTCTACGCAAAAAACTTTGCAGGGGACCCACTCTGGGTACCAGAGTGACAGGCCCCCAGTCATACCAGCTAAACACAGATGACAGAAGAAGCTGGAAATGGCACATTGACCAACTAAGGTTGTGAACAACCGCCAACAACACAAACAATGCACACACACCACAAATAGACTATAATAAAAAAAACCAGAGGGGGGGGGGAACCCCAAACATTAATCAAGAGGGAGGAGAAAATCCTCCCAGAATGCAACCAACTGAACAACCACAACCCACACCAATAAATGAGAAAAGAACCCAGCAATACTTACTGGCAGATGACAGCATCAGAAGGGAACCAGCAGAGGACCACCATCATGAAGCCTCACCTGGAAGGAGCAGCCAAGCCAGCTTAACCAGCCCAGAAAATCCAGGCAGGAACAGCAGAGCCAACAACTCGACCAACCCCAGTAGACCGGGTGGGAGTTGCGGCGAGAGGCCTGCCTCACCCTTCCAGATGGTTCCAGTAAGGAGAACAGGAACGACAAAGATCCCATCTGAACCAGCCAAAGACCGTGCCACAATTGAGCTGCGCAGGTCAAGTAGACATGTTAAAAGCCCCGCCTACCTACGGGACTATGTTACGTAGGTTGGACGAGACCAAGAGGGGAGGGGTGTTCCATATTAGCATTCTTGGAATGTCCTCAACTGATTTGCCCAAACGGACCATTCTGTGATTGGTGGAAAGAGCAGCAGTGATTGGTTCATAATGAATCAACCGTGATTGGCCACGCCAATTGTGGGAGATTCAAAGAGCCATCATTGGCTGCAAGCCACCGGCAATCCCTATATGAAGGGCTGCCACGGCTCGCAAGTCCAGCACAGACCTGTATACAAAATAAAGAGCTGAACAGTCACCCTGCTCTCGAGTCAATTTCCCCCCATTTGAACAAGTACAAAAAAATAATGTAATTTTTTCTTTCAGGAAGAAAGGTAATAAATCATTTCAAAGCATCAAGAAGAATATCAGTGTACACTAGTTGACAAACTATATCATAAATAAATTAACGCTACTGAGTTATTATTTTTTAAACACAGTGAGACCTATCATTATAAAATAACAAAAACCTATGGGACTATCTAAAACATATTAAAATTATGACTTTAAAACATTCATGATTTGAATTCTGTTTGAGGAAGTATTAATATTGGCTATTATTTGGGGCGAGGTTGGAAAAATATTTTTTTTAAAAATTACACATGAACTAAACTTTTAAAAATTAGAATATGTCAATTTTATAGACCAGGTAAGTGCACAAATCTATTAGCTTATATGAATTGATTTCATATATAAATATACATACATATTTAAGAAAATATGTGTGTTTTTCTTAAGTTTTCACGGGTACTTACATGTATGTTATTCAGCTTTGTTCGGGTATTTTCCCACGTCATTATAGTTGTGCTTTTAAAGTTGTAGCAATGTTTTGGCAGAATCTCATCTGCCATCATCAGGCTTCTGTATTGTGTTCGTCTGTGAGTCAGACTTTTATAGTTGTTTCAGTTTTAAATTTGGGTCTAGCCTACTGCTGTGCCAGAATGGGTTTTTCTTCATCCTGATTGGTTGGGAGTCTTGGTCTGTGTTTATTGGTCTTGGAGTTTGCTGTGTTCTGCTGGATTGGTGTTTCTAATATCTTCTGTCTCTTTTGTGGCTTTTTTTGTTTTCTTGATTGGCTGGCAACATTGTGTTTCTATATTGGAGGCCCTTAGTGCAGCTTGGCTCCGAGTAAATGGACGGCTATCATTTGTTAGGAAGCTAGGTTTCATCTGGGTGCCTGGTTGGGGTGTGTTTGAGCTGGAGGTATCAGTGGAGATCTATTTGTACCCAGGTGTTTGCCTGGCTAGTGGTGTGGAGACTTTTTTCTTTGTGAGTGCAGGCTTCCAAATAATTGACAGTCTGGTGGAATCATCCCTCCTATTCATGCTTTCAGGTCTTTTTTCAATCTCTATGGCTTCTCTGATAATTCTGTGGCTGGGGTTTTCTATAGTGGCTGATGCTATGACCTGTGGCTTTCATGTGTTGGACTAGTGAGGAAGTGTGTTCCAGCTTTTTGACTGCATTTTTGTGTTCATCCAGGTGGATAATTATTCTTCTATTGGTCTATCCAATGTATGTGGCCAGGCATGATGCACAGGGGACTTCGTATATGCCTTGGTTTTCCAGGTCAATTTTGTCTTTGGGGTTTCTAAGGATGGCTGCTATGTTTCTGTCTGTTTTGAAGGCAGTCTTGATGTGATGCCTGTGTAGTATCTTACTGATTTTGTCTGTAGTACCTCTTATGTAGGGCAGAACAGCTGCTCCATAGGTCTGTTCATCTTCTAGGTCTCCATGATGTCTCAGTGTGTTTTTGTGGATCAAGCCGGTGATTTTGCTTTTGTGGAATCCGTTGGCTGTCAGTACTTTAGTCAGGGTGCATAGTTCAGTTTTTATATGTGTCTTGTCTGCCAGGCATTTGGTTCTAGCAATTAGTGTTTGGGCTACGGAGTTTATCTGTGCTGGGTGGTGGTGGGATTGGGTGTTGAGGTAGCAGTTGGTGTGTGCTTTCTTCTGGTATATGGTGTGTCCTAGTGTGCCATCTGTTTTTTTGTAGATTAGTACATCTAGGAATGGTAGTTGTTTGTTTGTTTCCATTTCCATAGTGAACTTGATTTTGGGGTGTTTAGGTGTGTTAGGAAATTGTTTAGTTTTCTTTTCCATGGGGCCAAATCACAAATGTGTCATCGATGTATCTTAACCATAGTTTGGGTTTGTGGGTGGCATTAGCCAGGGCTCTGGATTCAAATTCTTCCATGAACAGGTTTGCAATGACAGGTGACAGTGGTGATCCCATAGGGGCTTCTTCAATTTGCTTGTATATGTCTTTGTCCTTTGTATATGAAATATGCATTGGTTAAGCAGTGTTCTGTTAGTTCCATGAGGTGTTTAGCTGGTTGGTATTTATTTTTGATGATTTCAAGAGTTTCTTTTATCAGGACTTGAGTGAATAGTTGAAACCACGTCGAAACTTAAAAGCAGATCTTCTTGTTCCACGTGTAGATCTTTGATCATTTCCAAGAAGTGATATGAGTTTTGTACATGTGAAGCTGCTGTTTTAGCATGTGGCTGTAGCTGTTTTGCTAAGTGTTTAGCTAGGTTTTGTAGTGGTGCTCTTCTGGAGCTGACTATGGGTCTGAGAGGTATGCCTTCTTTGTGTATTTTTGGGAGGCTGTATAGTTTGGGGCATCTGGAAGATTTTTCTCTTGGGATGATCGTCTGTTGGATCTCTTTGCTCATGTGGCTGGTTATAATTTTCTTCTTGGTTAATTTTTCCAGATATGTGATTGGGTCCATGTTTATGGGTTTGTACGTGGAGTCTTGGAGTAGGTCTGTCAATTTTGTTTCGTAGTCTTTTCTATCCATTACTACTGTGGCATTCCCTTTGTCTGCTGGAAGTATGATTATGCTGCTATCCTTTTTTAGGGCTTGCAGCACTTTTAGTTCTTCTTTGTGCAAGTTGCTTTTGGGTGGTTTGCTTGTGCATATGATGTTAGTAACTTGGTGTCTTATTCTATCAGCTTCATCTGTATTTAATTTAGTTAGGCTGGATTCTACTGCACATATGATGGATTCTATGGGGATTTTTTGGGGTGCTATAGCATAATTGAATCCTTTGGTTAGGACATCTGTTTCTGTTTTGGTGAGTTCTCTGTTGGAAATGTTATATACTAATTGTTTAAGGTGTTGTTGTGAGTTGTTGGGGGCTTTCATGTTCTACTTTCTTTAGTTTCTTCAAGAGTTTGTCATTTTTGTAAGTGGATTCAGTTTCAGCTCTCCAAGTTGTAAGTTGTTTTATCTTGTCCCAAAGTAGAGGGTGGATTTTGTTGCTCAATTTCAGGTGTAGAATTAGGAAATCTTTGTTTGACTGATCAAGTTGGAATCTCTTTCTGTGGAGCTCGTTCCTGAGTAGAGCCATTTCAATTCTTTTCAGGATACATTTAGTAGCTGCTTGCTGTGATGAAATGTTAATTTGAAGCAGGTTGGTGTTGCATTGTTGTCTCTGCAGCTGCGTAGGAATTTGAGGTCACATAGTATTCCTGCTCTTTTAACTTCTAGTTTCTCATAGGTTTTGGTCTGGCTGTTTATTTCCTCCCCGTAGAGGTCTGATATTAGCTTATATGAATTGATTTCATATATAAATATACATACATATTTAAGACAAAACACACACATATATATATATGTGTGTGTGTGTGTGTGTCCGTTTGTTTTTCTTAAGTTTTCGCGGGTACTTACATGTATGTTATTCAGCTTTGTTCGGGTATTTTCCCACGTCATTATAGTTGTGCTTTTAAAGTTGTAGCAATGTTTTGGCAGAATCTCATCTGCCATCATCAGGCTTCTGTATTGTGTTCGTCTGTGAGTCAGACTTTTACAGTTGTTTCAGTTTTAAATTTGGGGTTAGCCTACTGCTGTGCCAGAATGGGTTTTTCTTCATCCTGATTGGTTGGGAGTCTTGGTCAGTGTTTATTGGTCTTGGAGTTTGCTGTGTTCTGCTGGATTGGTGTTTCTAATATCTGTCTGTTTTGTGGCTTTTTTTGTGTCTTGATTGGCTGGCAACATTGTGTTCCTGTATTGGAGGCCCTTAGTGCAGCTTGGCTCCGAGTAAATGGACGGCTATCATTTGTTAGGAAGCTAGGTTTCATCTGGGTGCCTGGTTGGGGTGTGTTTGAGCTGGAGGTATCAGGGGGGATCTGTTTGTGCCCAGGTGTTTGCCTGGCTAGTGGTGTGGAGATTCTCTTCCCTGGTTCAACACCTCAAAGCCACAGGACATGAGATTGACTTTAAAAATACCAGAACTATCGCCAAAACCAAACACTTCAACAACAGAATAATCAGAGAAGCCATAGAGATAGAAAAACACCCACATAGCATGAAGAAACGAGATGATACATCCCGCCTACCAGCCATTTTGAAACCTGCCCTCATTAACAAACGAGTACCTAACATGAAGAATCACACCTGACTCACACCCACAAGGGCCACACAAGATCCTACCTCCACACTTCCATGTAGAAAGCAGACTCACACCCACACAGAAGATGAGACATGACCACGGACCAGAAGCCGTACCACAGCTGCATCACTACCCACTACAAACCCCTCCGACTCATACATGAAGAGAACTGACTCCCACCATGAAGATGTGGCACAACCCCGAACGTGAAGCCAAACAACAGGATCACATCTCACCATCTCAAATCCCCCAGCAACTAAGACTAACCTGAGCACAACCAAGCCCCCACCTGAACAGAAACACCCCCAGCCAATCAGAACACAGTCAAGCCCCCAACCAATCAGAACAAAGCAAAAACCCCAACCAATTAGAACACACCCCAGCCAATCAGAACACAGCCAAGCCCCCACCCAATCAAGTCAGACCCTCAATAGCAGTTAAAAAGAAGCAGCAGCTGCAAGCTCACATTACTCTGAGTAGCACAAAGCCGAAGACACAAGCCTGAAGATGATGAATGAGACTTCATTGAAAAATCACCTAGATACTTCTAATTTTACGCGGGAGAAAACCTGAAAAACCAAAGATCCATATATACATATACATATACATATACATATACATATACATATATGTTGTGACTTGGAGGTTTGAGCCTGCTCTGTTAGAAGACACAGGCTTGAGCAATGAGGAAGCGGAGGATTTGGCCTTGAGTTTGAGTCTGCTTTGCTGGAGGACACAGACTTGAGCCAGGAGGAAGAGGAGGATTTGGCTCTGAGGTTTGAGCCTGCTTTGCTGGAGAATTTGGAATTGTCTTCCTCCCCAGGACCTTTCTCCCTGGTTGTGCCTCAGGTGTTGCCAGATAATCAGGAGAGCATACCGGAGTCCTTGGCTGAGGATCAAGCCGAGGAATGCTGGTTTGATGCAAGGCAAAGACGCAGGCAGAAGTGTGAAATGCAACGTAAAAAGAAAGGACAAATCAGAGACTGAGATGAGAGACTGACAACGCCTCACAGGGAGTAAAAGTGGGCGTGTTAGCTCTGAATCCTTGTTCGGGACAACTTGTTGATTGATGAGAGAAGCTTCTGCATATTTTCCTGTGTGGCGTCAGTTTGTGATTTATGTTTCCTTATTGGACTTGGTAGACAGCTGGAGTGAGACTGCCAAGAATGTTTTAGGATTAAGGAAGTTAACCCTGCAATTACCGGACTTTCCTGCTTCTTTGTGCTTCAGTTGGAAATTTGGACTTATTACTTTGTTTGTCCAGGTGAGACATAACATTTTTGTCCTGAACCCAAACAAAAACCATCTTTTGACTAAGATGGATCAACAACAGCAGCAGCAACAGCAGCAGCAACAGATTAATCAGCTGCAAAATGATAACCAAGTTCTGCAGCAGCAAGTTACTCAGCTGATTAATCAAATTACTCTGCTGCAGACTCGAGCTGCTCCTCCTGCCCCTCCCCATAGGAAATGCCCGGTAGCTGTGCCTGATAAGTTCTCTGGGCAGCCTGAAATGTTCCCAGCTTTCATGGGACAGTGCCAATTGTTTATGGCTCTGAGGCCGGAGGGTTTTCCTGATGACCGGGCTCAGGTGAAGTTTGTAATCAGTCTTCTGTCAGGCTCGGCTGCCAGGTGGGCCACTCCTTTGTTGGTGTAGGACAGTCCATTGTTGACGGACTATCAGGGGTTTTGGTACCACCTGAGACTTATGTATGAGGACCCCATACAAACTCAGACAGCAGCCAGATGCATGAAGGAACTTTGTCAGGGGAAATGCCCCTTGCAGGAGTTCATTTCAGAATTTCGACTGCTCTGTTTGGACTCAGCGTGGAATGATATAGCTTTAATGGACGTGTTCCAAGATGGTCTGTCAGAGGACATACAGGATGAGTTGGTTCACGTGGAGCCAGCCCCGACCCTCAACACTCTGGTGCTGCAATGCTTGCACATTGACACCCGGCTTCAACAGCGCAGGACTCGACGCCCCGTTCCGGAGCAGCCATCCACCTCAAGGCCGCAGCATCCTATACAACCAGCGCCCCAGGTCTCCCACTGTGCCATGGCCAGGGCCAAAGAGTCAATGGAGTTGGGTGCGATCCGACCTCGTTTGACAGCCCAAAAATGCACACTCCAGGGAGGCTTATGCCTGTATTGTGGGGGGCCTGGACATTTTGTGAATTCCTGTCCTGTTAAACAATGGGGAGCATGCAAGCCAGTGCCTGAATCTAAACCAGATCAGTCAGGAAACGGGGCAGGCCCGGCCTTGGGGAAACCCTAGGTCGGGCACGTATAGACCAACCACCTGAAGTAGTGGAGGTGAACTCTAGACCGCTCGACATTTACTTTTAGACACTCAGGTGTTTTTGCTGTCCAGGTCGGAGGGGATTCCTGCAGTTGCATTGGTGGACTCGGGGGCTATGACCAGTTTTATGGACCAGGCTTTTGCAACTCATTTTGATGTCCCCTTGGTTGTGGTGGAACCTCAAATCAAGGTGGAAACGATTGGTGGTCAGGAGCTTCATGCTGGGCCCATTCGTTTTGCTTCCCAGACATTGTGCCTGGTTATTGGGGACCATGAGAAGGCGATTAGTTTTTACATCACTGCGGACCTCCATCTCCCCTTGGTCCTTGGTATGGTCTGGCTACGGTTACACGATCCTCTGGTGGCTTGGGTGCAGAACGCCATTTTTTCCCGAGTCTTCAGTGCGTGTACCATTTATGACACACCTGTGCTGGCCAGGACATCACCACCTCCACCATCTCTGTACCTCCTGAACTCTCTGATTTCTCCAACGTATTTAGTGAGAAGGAGGCAGATCGGTTATGCATTGACCCTATGACTGTCCCGTGGACCTTCTACCTGATGCCCCACTACCCAAGGGACGCCTGTATTCTATGTCTGAGCCCAAATTAGCTGCCCTTCATGATTTCTTGGAAAAGAGTTTGGCCTGGAGGTTTATCCGGCTGTTGTCATTCCCTCTTTCTTCTCCCATTCTTTTCATTAAAAAGAAGAGGGGGAATTGCACTTGTGTTGCGACTACCACCGGTTGAACGCCATTATGGTGTGGAATAGTTATTCCTTGCTGCTCATTCTGGAGTTAATGGAGCGGTTACGGGAGGCTACTGTCTTCACCAAGCTCGATCTTCGAGGGGCCTACAACCTGGTGCAGATGCGAGAGGGGGACGAATGGAAGATGGCGTATGACACCTGATACGGCCATTTTGAATACACTGTGATGCCGTTCAGGTTGACCTATGCCCCCACGGTCTTCCAGCACCTGATGAATGACGTGTTCCGGGACATGCTCGATTGGTTCGTGGTGGTGTACCTGGATGACATTTTAATTTATTCTAGGTCCAGGGACAACCATATTCAAGAAGTGCGTCAAGTATTGCAATGTCTTCGGGAGCATCAACTCTATCCAAAGCTGGAGAAATGCCTCTTTTTCCAGACTTCTATAGAGTTCTTGGGGCACATCATCTCTCCTGAAGGCATTGCCATGGACCTTCATAAAGTGGAGGCTTTGTGTAGCTGGGAAACCCCTCATTGAGTGAAAGACGTTCAACGTCTCTTGGGGTTCACTAATTATTATCGGACCTTCATCCCGGGTTTTGCCAAGCTCATGGATCCCATCACTCAGCTCCTTAGAAAGAAGGTCCCATTCCAGTGGGGCCCCCCGCAGCAACAGGCCTTTGAGGCTCTCAAGAAGGCCTTCGTCACAGAACCTATCCTGAGGCATCCTGATCCACATTGTCTGTTTGTGGTGGAGACGGATGCGTCCAATGTGGCTATTGGGGCTGTGTTGTTGCAAGCCCCAGCGGATGGCACCCCTCTTTTTCCCTGCGCTTATGATTCTCAAAAACTCACTCTGTCCGAGCGCAACTATACTATCTGGGAAAAAGAGTTGTTGGCTATCAAAGCTGCATTTGAGGGGGCCCCGGAACAAGGTGGAGGTTCAGACAGATCATCGTAATTTGGAGCACTTGACCATTGTGAGGAAGTTGAACCAGCGACAGATTCGGTGGTCATTGTTCTTTGCTTGGTTCAACATTTTTGTGACTTATATCCCCAGTGGTCAAAATCGGAGAGCAGATGCTCTGTCCCATAAACCTGAGTACCTTTGTCCCAAGGACCCTTTTCCTCCATGTACAGTGCTGCCACTGGAATCTTTGGCCGTTATCCAGGAACTGGTGGGTTTGCGGACTCGGATATGAGAGGTGCAGCGCTTAGACACTTGGTCACAGCAGAGAATGGGGGAAATTGGACCTGACTCCCCATGGACTCTTGAGGAGGGCTTACTATGACATCAGGGCTGATTGTACATGCCCACCAGGACACTTAGAGCCCTCATCATGACTCAATGTCATGACAACCCTGCTGCCAGCCATTTTGGATTTTTTAAGACCCTTCATCTGGTCACACCGACTTTTGGTGGCCTCGAGTCTGGCATGATGTCTATGCCTACGTCGCGTCCTGTGTACTGTGCCGGCAGGCAAAAGCCGCGTTGGGTGCACCTCCTGGTCTCCTTCAACCATTGCCGACTCCAGACAGACCATGGGGGGCAATTTCCATGGACTTCTTAACACATTTGCCCTCTTCGTCAGGATATACGATGGTGCTTGTGGTGGTTGACATGTTAACCAAGATGGCCCACTTTATCCCCTGTTGCAAGTTACCATCGGCTTGTACTACTGCCCAGTTATTTTTGCAGCATGTGTTCCATCTACATGGTCTGCCGGACAGGGTAGTTTCTGATCGTGGTGTCCAGTTTACCTCTCAATTTTGGAAGAGCCTAATAACCGTGTTACGGGTGCAGGTGTGTTTTATGTTGGCGCACCATCCAGAGACTGATGGTGGGATGGAGAAGGTGATTGGCATTCTCGCCCAATATTTACGATGTTTTGTTATCTCCCAACAGAACGATTGGGTGACTTATCTCCCACTGGCGGAGTTTGCCTTCAACAACTCCGGCACACCTCCACTCACATAACACCTTTTTACGCAAATGTGGGTTACCATCCGAGGTTTTTCCCATTGTCAATCTTGGATTCCCCGGTTCCAGAGACATGAGATTTTTTATTGGAGCTGCATTCGGTTCACCAATTGGTTTCACGGGCTAAGGTGGACTACAAAAGGTTCGTGGATTGTTCACATCGGGCAATGCCTCCACTGGCTGTGGGAGACAGGGTGTGGTTATCCACGAAGCATCTACAGGTCGATCATCCAATTAAAAAGTTGGACCATCGCTTCATTGGTCCTTCCCTATCGAGGCGGTCATCAATCCCATTGCTTATTGGCTCACCCTACCGCGCTCCATGCGCATTCATCCTGTCTTCCACTGTTCCCTTCTGGTTCCTGATGCCCCATCGTGTGCCCTCCATTCTCCCGCTGGTACGGTTTCTCAATCTGTACCCAGCGATGATCCTGCTGCTGATGACATGGTGGTCAGCATTCAGGATTCTCGCTGGCTGAAAGGACGATTTCAATACTTCATTGAAAGGCTAAAGGATGGATCGGAGGCTCTTTCCTGGGTGGATGCTTCCATGGTTCACGCCCCAGACTTTATCCGGAGATTCCATGAACAGTTTCCATTGAAACCGCATCCAGATCGTCAGACTCGGGGAAAGGGCCCTGTGGTGAGGGATAGTGTTGTGACTCAGAGGTTTGTGCCTGCTCTGTTAGAAGACACAGACTTGAGCAATGAGGAAGTGGAGGATTTGGCCTTGAGGTTTGAGCCTGCTTTGCTGGAGGACACAGACTTGAGCCAGGAGGAAGAGGAGGATTTGGCTCCGAGGTTTGAGCCTGCTTTTCTGGAGAATTTAGAATTGTCTTCATCCCCAGGACCTTCCTCCCTGGTTGTGCCTCAGGTGTCGCCAGATAATCAGGAGATCATGCCGGAGTCCTTGGCTGAGGATCAAGCCGAGGAATGCTGGTTTGATGCAAGGCAAAGAAACAGGCAGAAGTGTGAAATGCAATGTAAAAAGAAAGGACAAATCAGAGACTGAGATGAGAGACTGACAACACCCCATAGGGAATAAAAGTGGGTGTGTTAGCTCTGACAAGTTGTATAAATGCAAGACTAGACTCCAATAAAGTCATCATGATTCATGTGATCATGATCAAACACCTCGACTGCCTCATCATTACAACAGAAAGCATCTTGTTTTTGAATGAACTGGTGTGGATATCACATTACAGAAATATTGAAACAAAGTAAGAACTTTAAAAAGTTAAAGCAGAACCAGAATAAAGGAAAAAGCAAGGAAAGATTGTTTGTGGGACTGATTGACATTTTTGGTATAAACCCTGGACTGGAATAACTGAGAACCTTGAAAAACTGAAAGAAGAAAGAAGGAAAGTAAAAGTGGTTTCTTTTTGTGGACTTTAACGATCATAAAATATAAGAATGATGATATCTCTTCGGGAATTAAAAATGGAACTTAAAAGTATGAGAGAATTACTACAGGAAAGAGGTGAATCACTTGGCTCTGTGCTAGAAAAAATGGAAATTGCGATTGAAGAACAAGAAGAAAGATTTTCAGAGGAGAAGGAATCAACTCAAGGAGAAGACATTTTAAATAGACAATTAACACAAAGAATGCTACAAAGAAGTGGGGAAAGAAGGAAGGTTAAAAAGTTGAGTTTTAAGAAGGCAATTAAAAGAGGGAATACCTGTGAAGTCTGGAAAGGCAGGAAGATTCAGCAGAAAAAGGGAAAGGAAGATATTAAGAAAGAGAGGGATATAAACTGGAATAAAAAAAGAAATGGGGAAAAGAGGAGGAGGAGAAGTAGCAAGAAACAGGCATATGAAAGAAAGAAATACAGAAATAGTAAAATGTTGAAAGGAAATTGTTTCTTTACAATTAAAAGAAACAATACCTGTGAAGTCAGGAAAGGCAGAAAGACTCAGCAGAAAAGGGGAAAGGAAGATATTAAGAAAGAGAGGGATACAAATTGCAATGAGAAAAAATATGGGGAAAAAGAGGGGGAGAAGAAGCAGTAAGAAACAGGCATGTGAAAGAAAGAAACACAGAACTAGTAAAATGTTGAAAAGAAATTGTTTTTTCAGAGATAATGGTTGATGAATTAAAAAGGGGATTATGCAGGGTGACAAGGGGTAATAAGAATATTTCTGCAATTAAAAATATTTAGAAAATAGGGTAATATAGATACTGGTAACTCTTATTAAAGGGGGGGGGAATATGCTGTGGAATCCAATTGAAAAGATGTAATGATTAATGGTTTATCGGGAATTAAGATGAGGGAATAAAGGTATATTCTAATCATTAAGGTGTCACACTCAAAATAGTAAAAGAGGGGAAACCTATACTTGTTTTTTTTTTCTTTGTGTGTGCGTGTGTTAAAATTTGTATTAATTTAGAATTCATAAAAAAAATGTGTAATGGAAAGGGAATATGACAGACTTTTTTCTGTGAACCAGCTAAATTAATAAGTTTAATATAGATTATTAAAAGCAAGGAGAGACATTGGTAACTTCATTATTACTACTATTAGGCAAATAATTGAAATGAAATAAGATGTTTAGATTGAGATTAATGAAAGAATTTAGAATTAAACTTTATTATTATTATTATTAGGCACATATGGTTTATCTTTATGTTTAAAAACAAATACTAAAGGATTATATTTGAAATAATTGAAATGAAACAAAAAGATGTTTTGATTGAGATTAATGAAAGAGGCTAGAATTAATGTGTTTGTTTCTCTCCTTTCTGAAAATTTGGAATGGAAAAGGTAATAATAGAATTAAGTATGCGTATATCAATGTATAATTGCTGTCATATTTGTATGTAAAAGTGATGACCTGGAAATATGTTGTCCACTAAAAAGAGATTTTTGTTTTTAACGTGAAAAATTGAATAAAGTTTGTTTAAAAAAAGATGATTTGTGGGCTGGACGCTAAAACATATGAAGAACAGTTACAAGAATTTGGGTTGTCTAGTCTAGAGAAAAGAAGGACTAGAAGTGACAAGATAACAGCATTCCAATATTTAAGGGGCAGCAACAAAGAAGAGAGGATTGATCTATTTTCCAAAGCATCAGAAGACAAGACAAGAAACAATTGATGGAAACTAATCAAGGAGAGAAGCAACCTGGAACTAAGGAGAAATTTCCTTAGAAATTTGTGAAAGCAATCAGTGGAATGGCTTGCCTTCAGAAGATGTGGGGGCTCCATCACTGGAGGCTTTTCAAAAGAGACTGGACAGCCACTTGTGTGGAATGGTACAGAATTTCTTGACTGAGCAGTGAGTTGGATTAGAAAATGGAAGCCTACAAAACAGTTTGATTGCAAGGCCACCAACTCCCTATACATTCTGAATTTCAACAGCAACCATCTATGTGACACAAAAAGAGTTGCATCAGAAAACTATACAGCAGGTCTCGTGATTTATTTTTTCCTTTCTCTCCTCACTCTGTTGCACAGACATCTTGTAACAAATGATTGTGGATACCCATTCTGCCTGAATTGTTCATGTAGGTACCTGCTCTCCAACTGTTTGGCTTGCTGGGTGCTGCAATGGGTACTCACCATGCTATATAGTGTTGTATTATGCTACACCTTGCCATATATTTTAAAAAAAAGATTTTGGAAGCAGTAGAACATAGCTTCAGATATCTGCAAGTGGGCACTACACACAATACAGAAGCTACCATACCAGAATAAATTATGCACTGTAAAGATTGATTGGAGGTGGGAGATACTTCCAGTATAATCTACCATATCCCTTGCATGGATTGCCCCTGTGATTATATAAGACAGGTGAGATGAAAGCTAACTACCAAACTGAAGGAACACAAATGAGCAAAGGAGACCCAAACTCATTGGTAGTTTCACAATGCAATAAACAAGGACAATTTTGCAGCTACTAAGATTGTTGGAAGAGCAAGCACATAAATAGCTGGGAAAGTGATTGAAGCCTGGGAAACAGACCTCTCATCAATCAACTGTGCCAACTCATAAAACTCAAACTGTCCAAGAAGCTACTGAAACAGTTCTACAGAGTAATTATTGAGTCTGTCATCTGCACCTCTATAATTCTGATTTGGTTCTGCAACCCAACAATCTGTAGCGGTGGTGGTATTGCTATCTTCTATAAAAAGTCCTTACATCTAAAAAAACATCCAAGTTACCCAGGAACTTGCTCTTCCTGAGACCATCATCTGCGAACTGTCCTTAAATATCACATTTTGATTCTTACTATGTTACAGAGCCCCAGATTATGACATAGAACATGTAAACAAGCTAAATTCAGTAGGAACATGGTCAACATCCTACCCAGAAGCTTTTACCTTTCTTGGTGACTTCAATCTTCCTCATATCAACTGGACCCTAAATGAATGTAAAACTGAACCCATACATGCAACCTTCTACAACCTTCTTCTTCTGTAACAAATCTGGGACTGGAACAACTAGTAACCAACAATACTATACTTAACAACTGCCTCAATCTCATCTTCTGCAATAGTTTGAAATCTATTTATGAAATACAAACTAAAGAACCCTTTTCCAACAGTGACTACAACATGATTGACATACGTCCACATAAAAATCATCATAAAGATGGGATCCCCAATTATAACTTCAAAAAAGGCAACTATGATCTTATAGACAATGATCTCTCATCCCTTGATTGACAATTTCTATTCATTGGATGCAATACTGTTGAAGACCATTACAACATGTTTTTACTTGAAGTCAAAAGAGTCATCAAAATCTATGTACCAATAACAACTCCAAAAAACAGAAAAAACAGATTACTCATAACAATAAGGAAGCTTCAATCCCAAAAAAGATCACTTTGGTGGAAGAACAAATCTGGTCACGTTGCCAACTTCAAAAGCTGATACAAAAATTTATGCCACCAGATAAAGACTGAATGTACCAATTATCACATTAAACAAGAGGAAAACCTTCTATGCACCAATTCCACCCATGCTTTCTATAATTTTGTAAACAACAAACTAAAAGACTCAAGATCCATCCCACCCCTGAAAGGACCTAATGGTAAAGACTGCAATGATGACAGCATTAAAGCCAACCTTTTTAACACATTCTTTGGCTCAGTATTTGTAAACAGCAATGGATCATGCACAGTATTTCCTAGTCGAACCACAGACAGCTACAATGTTCTAATACATATCGATTTTACAGAAAACTATGTTGAAAAAGCACTACACAATCTAAAACCAGCTCTTTCTATTGGACCAGATGGAATATGTGTCTACTTTTTTAAAAAGCTACCCAACGCCATAGCTGAACCTCTAAGCAAAATCTTTGAAAAATCCTTCAGGACCAGCTCCTTGCCAAACCTGTGGTCACTAGCCACAGTCATCCCCATCTTCAAAAAGGGGGACCCCAGGCTAGTTGAAAATTACAGATCAATCTCTTTATGCTGCATCACCTGTAAAGGCATGGAATCAATTATTAATCAATCCATTATCCTCCACTTAGAGACAAACAACCTACTCTCTAACAAACAATTTTATTTCAGAAAAAAAACTATCCTGTAATCTGCAACTCTTACAACTGCAAAAACATATGGACTACACAACTTGATCAGGGCAAAGCAATAGATGCAATTTACATAGATTTCTGTAAAGCCTTTGATTCAGCGGTACACGACAAACTACTCCTAAAACCAAAATCTTATGGTATCTCTGGACACCTGCAAACTGGATAGAAGCATTCCTGTCAAACAGACAACAAATGGTCAAAATTGGGAGCATCCCGTCAAATTTTGTACCTGTCAACAGTGGTGTCCCCCAAGGCAGTGTTCTAGGGCCAACTCTCTTCATATTCTACATTAATGACCTCTATGATCATATTAAGAGCAACTGTGTTCTTTTCGCTAATGATGTTAAACTATTCAACACCACTGACAATACTGCTACCCTTCAAAAAGACCTCAACTATGTATCAGAATGGTCAAACAAATAACCACATCAAATCTCAACAAATAAATGGTCTATCTTACATATTGGCAAAAAAAAAAAAAAAAAACAGAAAATAAAATACAGGCTGAATAGTCAAGACCTTGTTGATGATCCAAACTCTGTCAAGGATCTTGGAGTACTCATCTCAAATGACCTAAGTGCTAGAGCCCACTGCAACTACATAGCCAAAAAGGCATTAAGAGTTGTTAACCTAATCCTACGTAGCTTTTTCTCTGGTAATATCACACTACTAACTAGAGCATAAAAAACATTTGCTAGACCAATACTTGAATAAAGCTCATCAGTCTGGAACCCGCATTATGTCTCTGATATTTGCACAGTTGAGAAAGTCCAGAAATATTTCACAAGAAGAGTTCTCCACTCCTATACTCATTGCAGAATACCTTATGCCACCAGACTTGAAATTTTAGACCTAGACAACCTAGAACTATGCCACCTTAGGTCTGATCTAAGTATAGTACATAAAATTATATATTGCAATGTCCTACCTGTCAATGAATATTTCACCTTCAACCATAATAATACAAGAGCACACAATAGATACAAACTCAAGGTAAACCATACCAAACTTGTTTGCAGGAAATACAACTTCAGCAACAGAGTGGTCACTGTCTGGAATACTCTACCTGACTCTGTGGTTTCTTCCCAAACCCCAAAAGGTTTAACCTTAGAATGTCTACTATTGATCTCACCCCTTTCCTAAGAGGTCTGTAGGGGGCATGCATAAGTACACCAACGTGCTTATTGTCCCTGTCCTACTGTTTTTTTCCTTGTATGTATCTATTTCTTGTATTCATAACTATGTTTATACTTATACCTGTTGTCTTATAATCGCTTGACAAATAAATAGATAGATAGATAGATGATAGATAGATAGATAGATAGATAGATAGATAGATAGATAGATAGATAGATACAATAAGACAGACACAGACTCCAGAGAGTAATTAGGACTGCAGAAAAAACAATTACTACCAACCTGCCTTCAATCGAGGACATGTATACTGCTCGAGTCAAAAAGAGGGCTGTGAAAATATTTACAGACCCCTCACATCCCAGACATCAAATCTTTCAACTCCCACCCTCAAAATTATGCTATAGAACACTGCATACAGAACAATTCAACACAAGGAGAGTTTTTTCCGAATACCATCACTCTGCTAAATGAATAATTCCCTCAACATTGTCCAACTATTTACAAAGTCTGCATTACTACTATTAATCTTCTCATCACTCCTTATTGCCCAGCACCTCCCACTTGTGACTATATGACTGTAACTTTGTTGCTTGTATTCTTACAATTTATACTGACCATTTCCTAGTATGATTTGGTTGCTTTTTGTCCTCTTTGACTGTTAAGTGTTGTATCTGATGATTCTTGACTCTTGACAAATGTATTTTTTTTCTTTTATGTACATTGAAAGCATATGCAGCAAGACAAATTTCTTGCGTGTCCAATCACACTTGGCCAATAAAGAATTCTATTCTATTCTATTCTATTCTATTCTATTCTATTCTATTCTATTCTATTCTATTCTATTCTATTCTATTCCATTCCATTCCATTCCATTCTTTTCGATTCGATTCTAGCAGAAGTGCTGATTTATCCCCAGCTTATCAAATATTTAGGAAGTCGGGGCTTGGCAGGACAAGGAAACAACAGCCAATGACTTAATAGCCAGCCAGCAACAATCTGATCTACACCTGAAAAGCTACACACAACAGCCA
Source organism: Pseudonaja textilis (assembly GCF_049901715.1). Taxonomy (NCBI): domain Eukaryota; kingdom Metazoa; phylum Chordata; class Lepidosauria; order Squamata; family Elapidae; genus Pseudonaja; species Pseudonaja textilis. Next base: position 114,535,455 of record NC_142008.1, read on the forward strand.
CCATTTAAATACCACATACAGAACAGCTCAAAGCAGCCAGAGAAATTCCCTGAAGATGGGCTCCAGCATGAATCCAAAAGCTCAGAAGACAAAATATTTGGTCCCTGTGACCAACCCAGATTGGATCCTGCATAATAAAATAACTATATCCATTTAAACAGTGAATGAATAAATAAAAGTCCAAATGTTCCAAGCAAGTAGTATACCTGTGGCATTTTGTAAAGGGACAGGATGGTTGATATATGAGCTCCAGCTGCAGCAGTTGGTCCTCCAATTACAGCAATTGGCCTATTCTGCATGTCACAGATGTAGTTAGGGGTGAAATTGTCCTGAGTAGAAAACAGTTCCAATGAGACGCAATATGTCCAACTTGGACTAAAATAGCCATTGTAGAGATGGAAGCCCAAGGTAAGATCTCAGGATTTTCATTTATTTCCTTGACTACAAATTGTAAAGCCAGAAATCGCTGATAGATTCATGTGATGACTCTAAAAAGAGTAGTGCATATTATTTTTCAGCATTTGTAGTTTGAAATAAAACATTTGGCATATTCATGAAGGTCTCAAATAGTGAGATTAATTAATCCCTTGAAATGGTTAATATAGCAATAGAATAGAATAGAATAGAATAGAATAGAATAGAATAGAATAGAATAGAATAGAATAGAATAGAATAGAATACTTTATTGATCAAGTGTGATTGGACACACAAGGAATTTGTTTTTGGTGCATAAGCTCTCAGTGTACATACAAGCAACAATTAATAAATAATAATCACCATAAAACACATTCATCATAAATTATAAGATACAACACTTAGTGATAATCATAGGATATAAATAAGCAATCAACATGAATCATACTAGGATACAAAATAAAACAATATAAATCATAAGATTCAAGCAACAAACTGTAGTCATAAGATAAGGAAATGGGTAATAGGAATGATGAGAATGATAATAGTAACACAGACCTCCTAGGTAGTTTGACAATGTTGTAGAAATTAATTGTTTAGCAGAGTGATGGCATCGGGGGGGGGACTATCCTTGTGTTTAGGTGTTTTGAGATGCAGTACCCTATAGCATCATTTTTAGGGAAGAAGTTGAAACAGTTTATGTCCAGAATGTGAGTGGTCTATAGATACTTCCATGGCTCTGTTTCTGGCATGTGCAGTTTTTAGGTCCTCAGCAGAAGGCAGGCTGGTAGCAATTGTGTTGGTTTTTTTTCTGCAATTCTAACTATTGAAGTCTGTGGTCACTATATTTACATTTGCTCTATTTGAAATAATATTTCCATGGAAAATATGGTAATTAGTTCCAGTTTCATTGAAATAAGTAGTGAAGAATTTTAAGCAAAATTTTTATATCTCATTAATGAACTATTACAGTAATTCAAGTTTGTTGCAGTAATCGAAAAATAAATACCTGGATTAAAATTGAAATGATTATAGTAACAGATTAAAAGACATTTACAACTTAAATTTATTTTTAACCAAGTGAGGATAATTATAGAAAACAAAAGAAAAATAAAAATATTCTAAACATTATTCCTATCTATTTTTTGAATATATAGAACTCATAAATATTTAAAATGAAGTGAACAAAAGGCAAGTTGAAGGATAAACTCATAAACTCTGCTATCTCCACTGTAGTTCCTCCAAATGATCCTCTTATTTTTTGAGCTTTCCACTAATGGAAATTTCCTCTTCTCCATTTTGCAAACACAATTGACATCTAAAACTGCAAATATGCCTATACTAGCCTCATACAAATTGAATTTTGACTTACATTATATATAACTTGGTATCTGTATTAATATCATCCTGTTCAAAAAGTAATTGTGATCTATTTGTACTGTTGTTGTTGTTTTTTAAAAAAAATAAACATTAACATAAGCAAATAGGATTCTGGTTCTCATTTAAAAGTTATCTATAAACTTTGAAGCTTATATAGAGACACTACTTATCTTGGAAATCTATTGGGTTAACATGGAAATTTTATTTGGTGCCAAATTGACCATATGTATCTAATAGTTAGTAGCAAGTATCTGTCCCACATTAGAAAGAAATCAGTGTTTATCTTTAATGCTATTCCCTTCTGATTATAGAAATCAATTTCAGATGACATTGCAAATTTCTTTTTATTATTATTACTAATGAAAATAATATCATTCCTCTAAGATATGGCCTAATAGATTCTTCATTATACATATGACATGATTTTTGCAGGTAAGAACATTATTAGGAGAAAAATCTTATTATGGAAATAAAATCAGAAATTGAGAATCAAGAGGAGGATTCTCTTTTAGGTTAATCTCAAGGGAGGAAATTTTCAAGAAGGCTATCATCACTAGTGTTTGTCATTGCATTGGTTCCGTTGTCAGCAAAGCTGAATGAGTCAGGCTACAACTATCAAATATCCAAACATCTGCCAGGCTATGCCACCATCTACAAAGTGAATACATAATAAGAATGAAGATTGTAAACTCCAAACTCAGTGAAGGAAATAATCTCAACACAATTAACCTGATGAGTTCCAATTATTAGATATTCAGCTGGAATAATGGACTGGACTCAAGCAGAATTAAAAGCCCTAGATAGGAAGACCAGAAAAATAATTATGATCCCCTCCCTTCCCTCCCTGTCCTGTCCCCCATCCCTCTCAACCTTCCTTCCGCACCCCCTCCTCCATTCCATTCCACTTCTTAATACCCTTCTTCTTCACCCTGATAACCTTCTTTCTCCCTGTTCCCCTGCCTTCTAGCCTTATCCTGTCCCTCCCCTCTCCAGCCCACTTCTTCATCCCCTTCCCTTCCCCTTCTTCATCCTCTCCCTTCCCTTCTTTTTCCTGCCCCAATCTCTCACCCTCCCTTGCCCCTCCCATCTCCTATTCATCCCACTCCACCTCTTAGTAACCCTCCCCTCTCCCCTTCCTCCTTTTCAGTCCTCCCTTATCTTCTCTTTCTTTCTTCCCTATATTATCCCCTGCCCCTCTTAACCTCATTTCCTCACCCTTCCGCTCTCCTAATATCCCACTCCATCTCTTAATACTCCTTCCTTTTTCCTTTTCCATCTTCCCTTTCCATCCCATTCTGTCCCCCTTCGGATAATGGATTTCACTTCCTTCCTCTCTCCACCCTTTCCGATTCTACCTCTTTTCCCCTCTCTAACCCACTCTCCCTTCCCCTTCCCCTCTCCTTTCCATCTTTAACTTTTCTTATCTTCTTCTCATCCCACTTACCCATTCCACTACCCTACCCTCTCACCCTACCCTGATCCTGACTCTCACTCTTACCCTCTCTCTAACCTGTCAATCACCCTCACTCTTTCAGTCTCACCATCATACTCACCCTAACTCTCTCACTCCACCCTCATCCTAAATCTAACCGAAATTCTCATTTTTTAAGAGTTGGCTACAAAAAGAGGGCAGGTTCCCCAGAGATCAGGAGCCCCACTGAAAAGCAAGTTATCCCTAAGAAGGCATCTCCTTTCTGAAAACTGACACAGTGGTGGGATTAAAAAAAAATACTACTGGTTCTGTGGGCATAGCTGGGTGGGTGTCATGCGGCTTGGTGGGCATGGCTTGGTGGGCATGGCAGGGAAAGGATACTGTAAAATCACCATTCCCTTCCCACTGCTGGGGGAAGGTGACTTCAAAATCTCCGTTCCCTTCCCAATCCACTAACCTGATTTCCAGCTCTGTTGTCCCATTGTGGAGATTGACTCTGAGGAAGAGGAGGAACAGCCCACAGGGAGTGGGGGTGTGGCTCCAGAGGTGGTGGAGGAGGCTGGGGAAGGGCAGAGGCCAGCTGAGCAATCAGAGGAGGATCCAGGCCCATCCCCTATCCTTCCGAGGTCAAGCAGGGAGGAGAGGATCAGGGAAAAGCGAGGTCTACTCAGGAGGAGATTACCATGATTCTCCTCATGGTTTGTAGGTAGGAGCTATGTATATAAGTTTGCAACTGCATAGTCAGAATTGCTGGAGTCAAATTTTAGTGTTTTCTTTGAAAGAGGTTTATCTTTGCTGGTATTCTTCCCATGGACTCTCCTCGGTTATTTTCCTGGAGTTTATGATTACTTATCTTGTTATCTTCCTGGAATGTATGATTAATTATCATGGCTTGCTTCAGAACTCTTGCCAATGTGGTTTGTTTTGGTTTTCTTTTTGCCTCATTATTTACTTTTGTGACTTTAAACGTGCCTAATAAAACAGTGAAGTTAAGTTGAAGGCATTACCAGACTTTAATGTATGTTTTGGGTTTTGGGTTATTTTGAGAGACTACAGGTCATCATATTTTGACTCCAGCCACTCTTCAACTCATTTTTGCTTTTTGTGGGGTGACCATGGATCAGCTCAGAGCAGAGGTTGCCCAGTTAAGCCAGCAAGTGGCTCTTTTGACTGCACAGGTGGCACAAATGCAAGCTGCCCGGCCATGCTGAAAATGCCCAGTGGCAGTGCCAGATAAATTTGATGTTCGCTGGCCCAATTTCCAGCACTTTTTGGGCAGTGCCAGCTTTACATGAGCCTTTGGCCTGAAGACTTTCCCACTGACTTTGATAAGTTTTTGATAAGTTTGTTGTCAGGCTCTGCAGCACGTTGGGTGATGCCTCTGTTGACCCAGCACAACCAGGTGTTGGACAATTACGCCAAGTTTTGCCATCAGTTTCAGGCCATGTTTGAGGACCCTGTTCGAAGCCAAACAGCAAGCAGACATTTGAAAGAGTTGAAGCAGGGGCGTAGTTCACTCTTGGATTATATTGCTAGTTTTCAGGTGGTTGCTCAGGATGTACAATGGAATGAGGCAGCACTATTAGACCAGTTCTAGGAGGGTTTGTCGTCAGAGCTCCTGGATGAGTTAGCGCACACTGAATGCCCTCACACCCTTCAGGAGCTCATGCATCTGTGTCTTCATATCTATGCTAGACTTCAGCAGTGACGGGTGCAATGACGGACAGAGACCATATCTCTGGCGTACTAGGTGGCGCACTGGGTGGAAATGCTTTTGGAGGAACCCATGCAGTTGGGAGCTGGCTGCCCTCGCCTGAATCAAGTAGAAAAGAATAGATGTCGTCATGATGGTTTATGCCTCTATTGTGCCAATCGAGGCCATTTTGCCACCAAGTGTCCTGTTAAGACATCCACAGCAGCAACGCCTGTGGTGGTGGGAAACGATCATCGCTTGGCCTATGGGGTCTGTAGGTTGTGGTGTAAAGTCCTTAGGTCCGCCATCTTTACCAACCTTGCCATCCTTTCTACCTTTGACATCTCCACCACAATTGTTATTGGTGAAGCATCTTGTGCTGACAGCAAGTGTGTTCATGCCTGGTGTGGAAGCGGTGGAGATCCAAGCCTTGGTCGACTCAGGGGCCACAGCCAATTTCATGGATGCTCATTTTGTAGAGCAGTGGTTCATTCCTCAGCAACAGGTTTCCTTGCCAGTAATGGTAGAGATGATTGATGGTCAGCCCCTTCGTTCAGGACCTGTGGTTTCTGTAACCAAACCCCTTTGCATGTGTATTGGATAGCATGTGAAGGAAACCATGTTCTATGTTACCGCAGTGCCTCATTTTCTGGTGGTGCTGGGTTTGGAGTGGTTATAGGCCCATGATCCACAGATTGTCTGGTTGTCTGGAGCTGTGCAGTTCCTTGATAGGAAGTGTGCCAACCATTGCTTGCGCTCCTGTAGCTACGCCCGTGGACCTGGATCTACCTGCAGAGCTGGTGGACTTTGCTGATGTGTTTGGGGAGAAGGAGGCAGAAGAGTTGCCTCCGCATTAGGCATATGACTGTCCAATTGACTTGCTGCCCGATGCAAAATTCCTGGTGAGTCAGATATATTCCCTGTCGGAATCGGAGTTGGCTGCGTTGCAGGATTTTATTGACAGAAACCTCCAGAAAGGGTTTATCTGGTCTTCTACCTCCCCATTGGCTGCACCAGTGCTTTTTGTAAAAAAGAAATTGGGGGAGTAACGTTTGTGTTGTGATTACCGCAAGTTGAATGCAATCACAGTGAGGAATCGGTACCCACTTCCTCTCATCCCTGAACTGATTGAGCAGCTTCATCAAGCTAAGATCTTTACGAAGTTGGATTTGCATGGGGCCTACAATCTGGTTTGCATTCGTGCAGGGGACGAGTGGAAAACAGCTTTCTGGATGAGGTATGGACATTTTGACTATATTGTGATGCCTTTTGGATTAACCAATGCCCCAGCTGTGTTCATGCATTTCATGCACAATGTTTTCCATGATTTGTTGGATCAATTCATGGTCATTTATTTAGATGACATTTTAATTTACTCAGACTCCCTGCATGAACACTGTCAATATGTGCGGCTGGTGTTGCAATGTTTGCACAAGTGATAACCACTTGTTTGCTAAATGTGAGAAGTGTCAGTTTGCACAAACCATGATTGACTTCTTGGGACATCATTTTGACCTGCCGGGGTGGAAATGGATCCAGAAAAGACACAATTGTTGCAGGCATGGGAACCTCCACAGTGGGTTAAAGATGTGCAATGACTGATGGGCTTCCATTTTGAGCTTCTTTGGCGACAGACCGAAACCTCATCTCTGCAAGGCTTCAATCCATGCTCGCTGCTGGAGCACCCCAAGCTGGCTGGTTTCAGGGCTAAGCCACACTGTAGAGGTGGTGAAGAAGGGGGAGACTGCCTGCAGGGTTGAGGAGAGCCACATCTCTCCATCCCAGCTGGCCATTATTCCCTTTCCTGAAGGTGGTTGTAGCGGTGGTCAGAAATGGCCACCACAAAGAAGAACTCGATCAGAAAAGAATGTGCAGGAGAAAGATAAGAAGAGAAAGTTTTGGTTGACCGGGTCAAACAGCAAAAGCAACAAACAAGGTACCCTGGAATTGAAACTTAAAAAACAATAACATTGTTCCCTAAGAAGATTTTGAAGCTGCGAAGGAGAGAGAGAAGGGAAAGGATTAGGTTTTTTTTTTCTTCCCTTCCTTATACTGAAAGCTAAGAGACTTAACCAAGAAATTGAAAAAAATCCACTTTGACATTATTAGGCATCTAAGCTGAAAATAAAAGTCAAAGATTTCTGGATATTTAAAAGTTTTTAAAAGCAGGGAAGGAGAAAAAAAAGAATAAAAGGGCAGGATCTGGAAAAATGGAGGAGACTGCCTGGAACTAAGGAATGGAACTGTAACTAAAAGGAATTTACAGTGAAATTTTAACAAGATTCCTCAAAGATACATCTTAATTGAACCTTGGTAAGATGCAATCTACATAGACTTCTGTAAAGCCTTTGATTCAGTGGTACACGACAAACTACTACTAAAAATAAAATCCTATGGTATCTCTGGACAACTGCATCACAGATCTTGACTGTGTATCAGAATGGTCAAACAAATGGCAACTTCAAATCTCAACAAATAAATGCTCTGTCTTACATATTGGCAAAAAAAATCGGAAAATAAAATACAAGCTGAATAGTCAAGATCTTGTTGATGATCCAAGCTCTGTAAAGGACCTTGGAATACTCACCTCTAATGATCTAAGTGCTAGAGCCCACTGCAACTACATAGCCAAAAAGGCATTAAGAGTTGTTAACCTAATCTTACGTAGCTTTTTCTCTGGTAATATCACACTACTAACTAGAGCATACAAAACATTTGCTAGACCAATACTCGAATACAGCTCATCAGTCTGGAATCCACATTACGTATCTGATATTAGCACAATTGAGAAAGTCCAGAAATATTTCACAAGAAGAGTTCTTTACTCCTCTACTCATTGTAGAATACCTTATGCCACCAGACTTGAAATTCTAGAACTAGAAAACCTTGAATTACACCATCTTCGGTCTGATTTAAGCATGGTATATAAAATCATACATTGCAATGTCCTACCTGTCAATGAATACTTCAGCTTCAACCATAACAACACAAGAGCACACAACAGATACCAACTCAAGGTTAACCGCACCAAGCTTGATTGCAGGAAATACGACTTCAGCAACAGAGTGATCAATGTCTGGAATACTCTACCCAACTCTGTAGTTTCTTCCCCAAACCCCAAAAACTTTAACCTTAGACTGTTTACTATTGACCTCACCCCTTTCCTAAGAGGTCTCTAGGGGGCGTGCATAAGTGCACCAACATGCCTACCGTCCCTGTCCTATTGTTTCTTTTATTTTTATTTTACTTTTCTTATATGTACCCATTTCATGTACTCATAACTATGTATACACTTATACTTATTATCTTGTAAACAATTGACAAATCAAATCAAATAAATAAATAAATAAATAAAAATAAAATAATAGAACCCCAGGAAGAGAAAGTGGAAAAAAGAAGCAGAAAGAAACAGCCTTGGATTATTTGGATTACTTGCTGATTTGGGGTTTTTGCATTTGGATGACTAAAATTAACCGGGTGGTTGTTTAAAAGTCTTTAAAATGGTATCACTCTTAGAAGAACTGAAAATGGAATTTAAAAATGGAAAGAAGATGCACAAGAAGGGAGCGGTTCTTTTGGCTTCGTATTTCAAATCTTAGAAATGGAGATCTGGAACTATCAGAAACAACAAAAAATGCTTGCAGAACAAGAAGATTGGGACAAAGAAGAAGCCATCTTTAATAATCAAATAACTTTAAGCGGGGGGGGGGAGAAAAGGGGGGAAAGAGCATGAAAGGTTTAAGACTAGAAAAAACAACCAAAAAGAAGAAGAAGAATTTGAAAGATAAGTATAATATTAGAAAGCAACAGAAGAGGGGATTACAGATGAGAGAGTGAGAAGTAGAGAGACGAGGGGGTAAAAAGGGGAGGGAGAAGAAGAGGGGGAAGAAGGCAATGAAAAGAAGCTGTAAAAGACAGAAACAAGAAATGGAGAAACAAGGAAAAGATATAAGATTGTAACCATAAGCTTGTTTAGAGATAATGGGTGAAAATTTAATTGCAAAAGGGATTCTGCAAAGGTACATAAGATAGCATTGTTATATTATAAACAGAAATAATTTTAGAAAATATGATTAAAATGATGGATAAAATATTTACTGTAATGTAGTTGAATGTTTGGTAATAAATAAATGAATTAAAATGATTGAGAGAATTAAATGGGAACATTTTTAATTATTAGTAATGATTTATAAAAATATAAGTGAGAAATATGGAAAAAAAAGAATTAACTATGGAAAGTTTATAAGTGTTCCCAAGGAAGTATGATATTTAACTGAAAACAAATGTTAAAGATGTTAAGATTTTAATGAATATTAATGATAGAATTGAATTGGAATGGAATGTGTGCTTTATTTACATATATATATATATATAATTTTTTCTTATTAAGAATATAGTGTGTATTTTAAGAATGTACCAAGAAGAATTCGATTGGAAGCTATGTATTATATTGATTGCTATAATCTTAAAGGTATACATTGAAGCTTAAATAAGAGTTTGAATGGATAAAATTAAAAGATATAAAGGTGTCATACTCCAATTGGTAACTACAGGGAAAAAATTGTTTAATAAGAAAAGATAATATGAAATTGAAACAGGACAGACAAAAGTATAAATATAATGATTTGATTGAGATGAGATAATTACAATAAAGTTGAGAAAATTAAAAGAGGGGAAAATTATGTAGAAAATATAAAATGGTAATAAGATATGGAATAGAATATAAAAATGAGCATGAAATTGAGTTTGGTGTCTGTATGAAGAACTGATAGCCTGGGACCATGCTATTTTTTAAAAAAAGATGTTTTACTTGTATTTTGTTTTTGTGAAAACTCAAATAAAGCTTTCAAAAAAAAGAGGGGTTTGAGAACTACTACCGCACATTTATTCCCCGCTTTGCTGCCTTGACTATTCCCCTTTCTAATCTGCTCAAGAAGGGGGAGAAGTTCCATTGGGGTGATGAGGAGCAGGCAGATTTTGAGGTGTTAAAAGTCGCCTTTTCTTCTGAGCGTATCCTCAAACACCCCGATCCAAGCCAGCCATTTGTGGTGGAAACAGATGCTTCCGATGTGGCTGTTGGTGCAGTGCTCCTCCAGGCCTATGCTCCCGCAGGCACCTTGTTCCCATGCGCTTATTATTCCTGGAAGTTGTCAGCTCCAGAGCACACCTATATGATTTGGGACAAGCAGCTATGGGCAGTTAAGGTCACTTTTGAGACATGGCAGCACCACATGGAGGGGGTTTGTCACCAAATCGAGGTTTGGACAGATCATCGCAATTTGGAACACCTACGTACAGCTCGGACATTGAACCAGCGTCAAGTGAGATGGTCCTTATTCTTTGCTCGATTTGATTTCCAAATGACCTATATTCTGAGTGGAGGGAATCAACGTGCCGATGCCCTATCTTGGAAGCCCGAGTATACCTGAAGGGAGGAAAAAATCTTGCCCTGGATGGTGATTCCATTGGAGCAGTTAGTGGCCACTGAGAAACCTGTGGACCTCCAAATGAGGATTCAGGAGGTGCAGCAGCAGGACCCATTTGTGGCAGCTCAACATCGAGAATTGGATGAGAATGGGAGACAAGAGACTCCTTGGGTGTATATTGGGGACCTCCCGTGATCACATTTACAAGCCCGGAGGTCCTCTTTGTGGCCTTATGCTATGTCAATGTCATGATAGTCTGGCAACGGGACATTTTGGGGTGTTCAAAACATTGCACTTCATCTCTAGGATATTTTGTTGGCCGAGACTTAAACATGATGTGTCTGGATATGTGGCATCCTGTGGGATCTGTTGCCAAGCCATGAATGTGCCCCTTGGTCTCTTGCAGCCCTTGTCCACACCAGAATGACTATGAGGGGAAGTTTCATCGGATTTCATCATTGAGTTACCACCATCAAATGGTGCCACAACCATTTGGGTGGTGGTGGATATGTTGACTAAAATGGGCCACTTTATTCCATGTGTGGGTCTTTCATCGGCCAAGATGACGGCTCAATTGTTTATCTCCCATGTTTTCTGGTTGCATGGGTTACCAGACCACATGGTATCAGATCAGGGAATACAATTTCTGGCATGCTTCTGGCAGAACCTACTCACGAAACTGCAGGTTCAGGCATGTCTGTCATCTGCTCATCACCCCAAAACTGATGGGGGGATAGAGAGAGTAAATGCTATTTTGGAGCTGTAACTCCGCTGTTTCAGCAATATTCAACAAGACAATTGGGTAGAAGTGCTGCTGGTGGCAGAATTTGCTTATAACAATGACCAACATGCATCCACCCATGTGTCCCCTTTCTTTGCTTACTATGGGTTTCATCCACAACTTTTCCCTTTAGCCTCGTCTGATTCCCCAGTTCCGGCAGTGGATACATTCTTGCAGGAGTTAAAAGCTGTGCACCACATGGTCCGCATTCAACTAGAGAGAGCCAAGGAGGACTATAAATAGTTTGCAGAACAACATTGTCGCAATGTTCCGTCTTTAGTGGTAGGCGATTGGGTTTGGCTCTCTACTTGATACTTACCAACAATGCAACCATCAAAAAAGCTCAATCACCGTTACTTTGAGGCGGTGATCAATCCTGTGGCTTATCATCTCTCCCTGCCAGAGACCATCCTTATCCATCCTGTTTTTCATTGTTCCCTGTTAGTCCCTGCCTTGGCCGACAGTCTGCATAGATCAGCTCTATCACAGCTGGTCCCAGTAGCCCCTCTGCGAGAGGAAGAGTACGAAGTGCATAGCATCTGTGATTCATGCCAGTTGTGAGGCCGATTTCAATATTTGGTGGCATGGAAAGGTTATGGACCAGAAGACTTCATCTGTGTTGATGCCACTGATGTTCATGCTCCTCCTATCAAAAGTCACCTGCTCTTCCACCACACAAATGTCACACCAACCAAATGACTCTAGGAAGCTACCAAACATCATTAAAGGTACCTATTTTCATTTTTGTGTAGAAGGTATAGGTCTTTGGATGGAGACTGCCTCTTGTTATAGAAGCTCCACTAAGTGCTTCAGCACTGCAGAGCAGCTTAATAGTCTGCTGTTTGTTTTCTAAAGTCAGGGATTGAAGCAGAATTGACTGTGTTTAGGTAGACCTTAAAAGAGATTTGTCAACTGAAATCAACAGGACTGAATTTAACAGATCTCACTGATATTAGTGGCATAACAATTTCATGACCCGGCCTACCATCTAGAAAGACAAATAGATTTAAAACAAATCTATTGGGATCAATCTGCATATATGCATCAATAACAAGAGGGTCTCCTGCTAGATCAGTGTGTTGGACTAGAAGACCTCCAAGGTCCCTTAAAACTCTGTTATTCTGTTATTCTGACAATGAATGATGTCCTTCATCCATGCAGCAATATTGGTAGACTTTACTTACTTAGGAAAATAGGTGGCCATGGAATGTTGCAAGTACACTAGTCAGTTGAAGAAGAATAAAGGACATTGGAAGAATATTGGAATTGCAGTGAATAAGATGCACTGTAGCTAGTATACCATGAAGTACTGGGTATTGGAAAGACTTAACTGATGTACAAGTAAGACCAAATGAAGAATATAAAAGTTTAGTTTCTTCTCCACTTCTATCTTTTATTTTGGGGAATTAAGGGACTTCTGGTTGTACTTCTAGTGGCATCGGAAGTGAGGACCATGAGCTCCATCGGAGTGAGGACCATGAGTCCCTGTCAGAGGGCTCCAAAAGGAGCCATAGACACCCTGTAAAGGTGCTGAAGAAAAGTGGGGTACCTTGCAGGTTAGGGAGACTTGGAAAATCCCCCTCATCTGAAGATGAGGAACAGCAGCAGTCAACACAGCTGCCATGAACCTGGGGATAACCAAAACACCTAAGAAAGTGCAGGTGTGAAGAGAATAGTGAACAGAGATAGTTGCTGTGTGAGATGATTCTTCATTTCTTTAAAAACTACGCCAAGGTAAACAAACTGCCCATGAACTGGTGGAAGCAATAGGAAAATTAGATGAAATGGACTACTTAACCCAGCAAATTAAATATGAACAGGGAAAATATGGATCAGAAAAATTAGCAAATGAAGCAAAAGCTTGATGAAGAGGAAGACCAGATAAATGGCAAGCAAAAGGAGCAGAAAGAACAGATGAATTGGCCACATCAACAAATAAATTGGAGCAAAATAGAATGGAACAAAAAATAGGACTGAAACACCAGCTGATAATGAAGAAATATCAGAGAAAATAAAACAGACAAATTGACAATTGGAGAGACAGGAAGCTACCTTTGATAAGGAGATTGGCACATGGGCAGACATCTGGGAGAATTGGCAGTATGAGATTGTACTGGGAGTAATGTTTAGAGGTATATGTTTTAGCATTGATAAATACTTAGTCAAGAAAAGTGAATCTTCATTCTATTTTATGCTAATTCGATCTATTTTTTCTAAAACCTTAGCACACTGAACAATCAAAAGATCAAGAACATAAATATTTTAAACACAGAAATAGCATTATTCATTCCTAAAATATGTGGTTAATAGGCAAAAACTATAAATATTAATTTGAAGCATTTTTTTCTTACATCTTTACTTTTCAACTTGCTTACTCACAAAATTTGACAAAGTTCAAGAATGTCAGTGTTTTGATCAAATTTTGGAGAAATTCCAAGCACATTGTTTGGCTTCCTTTTAAAACAATTTTTAGATTTCTTAACATTACATAAAAAATAAAGAATACACTTTTCAGTGACATCTAAAGAGAAATGTTGCTTTCACTCATGTTTTATTATTGAAATATGTTGAACAGGTAGAATTTGCCATAGTGATGCTGTTTAAATAAACAAATAAATAATCGATAGACATTTCAACAGAAGACAAAAGCTATATTAATTTCTTATAGATATTTGAATTTAGGTCAGCAGATATTATAAGAACTGAATAAAAATACACCAGGCACTTATTTTCTTTTAATTAAGAAATTATATTCCATTTCCTTTATAGAGGAGATAAATTATTCTTATGGCAAATTGTTTAGTTATTTCCCCCTTTTTAGCTGTTCCTTGTTATTTAAATCAGGCCTCATCAGAATAATGTAACATTTTGGAAAGAAGATGAAAGACAGTAACCCTCCACTGGAGCACAAAATGGAGAAGATCTCTACAGCCACCATATATTTCCCCTTTGTGCTCAAGTATGTTGGAACAAAGGACAGCCAGACACTGCAAAACACCAACATGCTGAAGGTGATAAATTTGGCTTCATTAAATGTGTCCGGTAACTTCCTGACCAGGAAAGCCACAATGAAGCTGATAATTGCCAAGAGACCCATAAAACCAAGGACAAAATAGAACATGACAGTTGACCCTTCGTTACATATCAATACAATTTCCTTTGGCAGGGAATACACGTCAACATCTAGGAATGGGGGAGAGATTGATAGCCATACAGTAGAAATAATGGTTTGAATAAAAGAGCAAGAAAGAACAATTGAAAGACCCAGTCTCTTCCCCATCCATTTTCTAATTCTGGACCCTGGCTTGGTAGCCATGAAAGCAAGAATTACGATGATAGTCTTTGCCAAAATGCTAGAAACTGCCACAGAAAAGATGATGCCAAAGGTAGCTTGCCGAAGAAAACACGTCCATTGACGAGGCTGACCAATAAATAGGAAAGCACAGAGAAATGAGAGCAGGAGGGAGATGAGAAGAATGTAGGTCAGGGTCTCATTGTTGGCCTTCACAATTGGTGTGTCATTGTTTTTAATGAAGAGCCAGAGCATCAAAATAGTAAGAATAGAAAAAGTAAGAATAAAACTGGTAAAAATATTCCCCAGCATTTCTTCATAGGATAAAAATGTTACATATTTGGGAAGGCAGATATTTTGCTTCTCATTTGGATAATGATCTAGTGGACACTGAAAGCAGTTGTCCATATCTGTGGGAAAAGTGAAACAGGCTTTTATTCTATATAAAGTTTTCTTGAAAATGATACTGGAATAATCAGATCTGTTTTAACTGTTCATCCATATAGACAACTGCATGATTTACAAACTGGGTAAACCTCAGCAGATCATCAATCATGATCCCTGACCATAATTGGGCAACCACTCCTCCATGTACTATCACTTACCCTTCTGATTAGAAATCTTCCCTCCTGGACAAGGAAGGCAATCATAGCAGCAAAATGGTTTCCCTTCCTTTTTGGCCTTTCTGTAACCTGGATGACAATTGTCATTGCAAACAGAAAGAGGTTTTGTCTACAGATAAAAGAAAGAGAAGAAAGTTTTCCATCTAGCAAATATGCATATCTACAAATAACCATAGTGACTTGTGTTTTCATAGGTGAAAATGTCAGGAAAAAAAAATATTCATATATGACGACTTATAAAGAAAAATCTTTTAAGGGAAAATTGTTTTTCAATTTTGTTTATATGCATCCAGAAATTCACATAGAGAGTGATAGCAAGGCAGTGAGTTAGATTAAAAGTGACTTGATGTACATCTGCACCAATCAAATGCCATTTAAATATCATATTTTGAATTTATTAGTATTTATGTGATATTTTCTTATTGATTAGAAATTTATCAATTGGAGCTAATAACTCAAATGAATGAATATAACTCCCAAATATATTTAAGTTATGATTTTGGATAGAAACTATGGTATAAATGAATGCAATTGAATAAATATAACATTTACACACTGGCATATTAAGTAAGAAGAGATGACATGCTTGTCCTGAAATATATGATTACTGCATATTGATACGCTATGTAAAAGGCAATATTTGAACTTGTCATGTTTTGTTGGATTTTTTCTCCTATGTCTCATGATTTGACATTGGGTTCTTTTTTCATTTTCTTTGTATTTTCAGACAGCTTTCTGAGTTAGTTGAAGAATAGTTACTCTAACAAATTATTATCTTACAGCTATATAAGTCTTGAATAGTACTCAGAGAGTTACAGGACTTACCTGATTAAACCACTTTGGCCAGTTTATGGATTCCTTGGAAATAATAAATGCTTTTTCTGCAAGAGACAAGGGTTGTATGTCTCCAACTTTGATTCTAAGGAAGGAAAGGTTTGGGAATGTTACCCAGTTGATAATATCAAATCCAGTTTCCAGTTCTCCATTTTGATTGAAGAAAATTCTTTCTCCAACATTGTTGTTAAATGAGTTTATTCTCACAAAATGGTTGAGCTGAAAAGAGGAGAGGAGATTGCAATTCATCAGGATATATTTAAAAATATTGCTGTTCTACATTTAAGGCTTTTTCTTATGTAACAAATAGACATAGACAGAAAACAGGAATTAGAATGGTGTTCTAGAAAAAAAAAGAGTTTGCATCGTATATTTTTTCTTTGCCCCTAGGAGACCATCATTTGTTTTTTCTAGGATTGAACTCTTGACTTTCTGAATGGGAGGTGAGCATCTTCATCATTAGGCCACCACACCACTCACTGTCTTTCTACAGCTGATTGAAACATATTTCTAAATGTAAAACTAAAGTTCTTTGGAATCTACAAAAATCACTAGTACACTCTCCGCAGAACAACTATGGAAGAGTTAAATATAAAAGCACCCTTTTTAAGAAGATACATTTTATCATTGTGAAAAGAAGAGTTTACCTGACAGTTTGAGAACCAATACTAGCTTTCGTGGCTGGTATTTATTTAATAATATTGGGTTTCAGCAATTAGTTGCATGTGTAGACCAGGTCTCTGCAACCTTAAACACTCCAAGAGTCATTTGGACCCATTTCCCACAGAAAAAAACACACCGGGAGCCACAAAACCTCACTCCCCCCAGTCACATGACACCCCCCAGTCACGCCTACACAGGTTTGTGGCTCCCGGTGTTTTCTATGGGAAATCTCTCTCTCTCTCTCTCTCTCTCTCACACACACACACACAAACACTCTCTCTTCTCTGCCTCATTCTCTCTCTCTCTTTCTCTTTTTCTTTCTCTCTCTCTCTCTGTCCTTCTCTTCTCTCTCTCTATCTTTCTCTTTCTCCATCTTTTTCTGTCTTTCTTCTCTCATTCTCTCTCTTTCTGCCCTTCTCTCTTCTCTTTCTCTGTCCTTTCTCTCCTCTGTCTCATTCTCTCTCTGTGCGTGTACTTCTCTCTTCTCTCTCTCATTCTCTCTTTCTATATGTGTACTTCTCTCTTCTCTCTCCCTCCCTCCCTCTGATTCTGATTATCTGGCACCTCTTCTCTTGCTGGGTCTCACCCTTGTTGGTGCTGCAACAAGAGCAAGAGATGAGGCAAGCAAGTATGCTTTACTCTCACTCTGGAATATGGAGCAAGTCTCCATCCCTTGCTATTGCCCTTACCTTCTTAGGCCAGGCAAGGAGTGACTGGGAGGGGAAGGTGAGGGGTTTAGGCCAGCCAGTGGGGGAATCACCTGACACAGAGCTGCAGGAGAGGGATGAAAGAGCTGCATTCAGCTCTAGAATTGCGGGTTACCAACAACCAATCTAGATAACAGATTGGGTTTCAGCAATTACTGACGTGATCTAGACAACAAAATTCCTGATATTTCACCAACAACTGCTGTGAAATAGACCAGTTTGTCTCTGAAGATATGGCCATATTTGTTAAACAGCTTTCAGTTCCTACTTAACCCATATATAATTTTGAAATTTTACACCATTTGTTACTTAAAAAAATGGCCCTTGTCAGAAAGGAAATATAACACAAAACAATATTTCCATGTTTAGTAGAGAATGAGGCACATTGATCTAATTGAAATCAGTTTGTCCTAGACATTACCTGCCATAGGTGTTGAGCCAGCAAGCTATGGATTGGTTCACTGACACTCTCTGTCTTTTTCAATTGAAATGAAAGCATGTTATGTAAAGCATATGCCATGGCATAGACTGCATTGTAGATGCTGTAGCTATGGGAAGTCATGCTCATTTCAAAAATAGATGCTGGGAGATTCTCCAGTTTCTCCTTACCAGTGCAGGGGACCCTTTCTTGTCTGTCTATTGTAGACTCTGGAAAGAAACATCCAAAGGCCTCTTCCCAAAAGCCCTGAATGAAGCCATCTTCTACTTCAGAGCCAGCATTTATCAGCTGAAGAAAGTCAGTGAATCTCAGGACCTCCTTTGAATGAACTGCTAGGGACAGGGCACCATGAAGCAAGTCTATGCCTTCTTTCTTTTGAAAGGGGAATGATGTGAATTCCATCTGAGCTGTCATAATGTAAACCCTTCCTTTTGCCATTATTGATATAGCCTCATATTTTGACAATGTGGAACACATTCTGACAAATATCATAGTCTCAATTTCACCATAAATAATGGATACATTAGTAATACTTTCTGTTATGACTTCATACAAGTGTAACCCCTCCGTCACCATCTTATCAATGTCAGTAACTGATGTAATTACTGGGAATCTTTCAATATAATCAAAACAGATTCCTCTCTCAGAAAACGCAGGGAGTGCATCCTGGACAAATCTCTCTCCATTGTTATCATTGTCATATAATACCTCAATCCATGTCCACTGGAAATGCAACAGTACCTGGAGAATCCCTTTGTATGGTCTGTGTACATCTGGAAACATCTGGTGATAGAAAACAGCTTGAGTTTTCCTGTTCATCTCAGAAGCAGAGCCATAAGTGAACTATAGCATATAAACAAAAACTGTTAGAGAATTAATAGCTAGGAAATCTATTTTATATATTTACCATTTCTTTCTTATATGAAGATCATGAAATCAAGTTTCTGTAAACTGATTGTGCTGTGAAGCAGATGCCTTGCTATGTAAAAAGAGAACATACAACAGATATTTAAAAAAATATTTGGAAAAAATAAAGATTTATTGATGTTTTGTTCTGTGAACATACTGGTATATATTAAAAAATGAAATTCTGATGCCCACTCTCAAAAGAAAATAAAGAGAGATAAACCAAGAATGTGTAGCCAACTGAACTGAATTAAAAACGAACATGATGACATTATCTGGGATGAGTTCAATTGGTATAGCATTGCATGTTCTGAAAATGAATAATGTAATGGGTTTTTTTTCCATGTTGGAAAACATTTTTTTTTCCATACTATTTTACATATTTGTTCATTTTTCACTAAATCTACGTTCTTCACAGGTTTTCATTAACTGTTCATAGTAAAAAGATATATACACATGCACACACACATACTCATACACATACAATTATGTATACACATAGATATATACATACATACTCAAAAAGATAGAATTTGAACTTAAAGGTCTGATAATGGATATAAATTTAAACAATGGGAAGAAAGTCTTACTTGTGGAATCTTGTAAATAGATAGGATAGCTGCCATGTGGATACAGACTTCAGAATTAGGTCCTCCAACGACTGACACTAGGTTGTTCTCTGCTTCACACTTGTAGTTAGGGATTAACTTGCCTTGTGTTGAAAATACTTCCATTGAGGCATGATATGTCCAGCTTGCAATAAAGTTGCTGTTATAGATATGGGAGCCCAGAGTGAGGTTGGGCAAGATCTGGGGATTTTCATTGATCTCTTTTATAGTAAATACCAAAGACAAAATATGTTGGTAGAGCTGAGTTACCATGCTGAAATGAAAACGAGGCATTGATTTGAGCTCATTGGGTTCAGCACAAGAGCTGCATGACTTTTGTTCAACTCATAGCTTTAAATATATTGTACTCATAGTTTCCATCAGATGATTACTAATGAACATTGTTAAATAATGCACATCTATTTCAGTCTTCATCACATAGTAATGGTACTACTTTAAAATATACTTTTTAATATTAGAAAATATCCAAGAATGAAAGGGTACAACTAATTCTATACACAAGTCAATAGCAATCTTATTATTGTCTTTGTGTCCTCTGGGGTGATTATATTGACATTCCAAAGCACCATTCTGCACGGTGTAGAAAAAAAATCAATCATAAATTCAGAAACACTAGAGGTGATATTCAGCAGGTTCTGACCAGTTCTGGAGAACCGGTAATAGTGGAAATTTTGAGTAGTTCAGAAAACCGGCAAATACATATCTCCGACTGGAGATTTTACAGTATCCTTCCCATGCCAGGCCCACCAAGCCAGGCCCACAGTTGCGGTAGTAAAAAAAATGAATCTACCATTAAGAGATATCCTTTAATTTAGTTCATTGATTAAAATTTAGTTTCATAATTCTCAAGATTGTATCTAAATCAGGTTTTTGCAAGACTGAAATAACTAAGCACTATATTACTGTGACTAATTGGATTTCAGGGAAATTATTGACAATCACTTCAACTGTAGCTATTCATTTTAAGAAACAC
The DNA here is from genome assembly GCF_049901715.1 of Pseudonaja textilis. Lineage (NCBI taxonomy): Eukaryota > Metazoa > Chordata > Lepidosauria > Squamata > Elapidae > Pseudonaja > Pseudonaja textilis. The sequence continues at coordinate 114,555,647 of NC_142008.1, forward strand.
TGAAAATCAGAACTTTTATGTCTGTATATGAATGACAAAATAACTTCAACTGGGAAAATGGTTATCTTCACAAATATACCGGTATTTCATTACTCACAACAAATTTATTTAGCTGTGCAGCTGAATTACTCTATTTCTTTTTTAAGGAATAGGGAAATCTTGAAATAAAACAGTTAAAAAAATGCTGTTGGAAAGTTCTTAATCCAAAAAGCTAGGAAATAAATTTATGACTATCTTTGCTGAAATTTAATTAAAAATAAATATTGGATTGACATCTCATTCTCAGGCAGCTACCTTGGAATATAATAGAAAACAGTGTTTAATTATATGGGATTCCAAAAACATCCTCCAAAGTAATTTACCAACAACTTAAGTAGTAAATTGCAGAAAAAATAGATACTTGTAAAACATTAAACCTCTTCCATAGAATTAACTGAGAATTTGACGTGCCAAAATCATGAAGTCAGAACTATGAACTCATGCATATTAATGAGATTAAGTAGAACTGTTTATTCCCAATGCATTATTAATGGACCTTGACATCCAAGACATCCTTAAACAATTGCAGTCCTCGTGGACAATGGGATATACAGTACAGATGCAGCACCAAACATCAAACTCATTTATGAATAATTAGTTTTAGATACATGAGCATCTTACTCAGTATCATAGAAAATGTCGATAGAAGGCTTTTCGTGAAAGCGTATTGTGTTTGAAAATAGATAGATCTGAGACAAAATACCGGCAACAATGACATCTCCTGGTTGATAATATTTATGAAGAATTGGAACAGGATCACCAACAATGCAATTCATATTAGGAGTCTCTGAAATTGCTCTAAACAACAGCATTAAGACCAATACAGAAATCTTCATTAATTTGCATGATGCAATTCCTTCTTTGCAGTCTTTCATTTGCCCAATTTTATCCTGTAATAGATTATTGGCTGAGTAGCACAGCCTAACTTGAATGGTCACTTGCTTGGTTTACAGCACCAACCAAGAATATTAAGAACACCAACATATATACATGTATATATTCTGTTTCTTTATATTATAGAGCAAATAATGACAAGTTAATTCTGTTTGTTTTTAGTTTTGCTGATGGTTGTTGAAACTCCCTTGAGACAAGAAGAGGGAAGAAAAATAATTGGGGTTAATTAGATAATTGCCTGAAAAATAACCCACCTGTTTAGGATTTCAAGTCCTATTGACATATCAGGAATATATTCAATATCTTTCATCAAAACCCATCTCCACCTATTTTCCCTGGATTAGCAAAAAAAAAAAACAAAACCAAAAGAAAATTATTTGCTATAAATAAATAGCAAATAAATGTCTTTGGGCTGTTTGCTAATAAAAAGCCCAAAGAAAAATGCTGGAAATAAAATGTAGGCAAGCTGCAGAAACGATGGTTATTTGCAGGGGTGGGTTTTCTACCTATTCTCTAGAACCAGTTGTTAACATTCTAAGCAGTTTGGGGAACTGGTTGTTACAAGAAATTACTGGTCTAATCCTGTAAGGAAGGCAGGAAGGAAACATTCTGGTGTTGGTTACAGAAACTGCCTCTCTGTTAACCCTTATTACATTCTTGGCAGACTAGACTTCCTGTCTCTGGAGTTTTTGTCCCCTCCTTTGCTGGTACTTTGCTTGTGTAGAGTGACCATTCAAAGTTACAATGGCACTGAAAAAAGTGACTTATGACTATTTTTCACACTTACGACTATTGCAGCATCCACACACTCATGAGAGGCCAGGCAAGGAGATGTGTGCCTTGATGTGAGTGATATTGAGTTGGCCATGCCCAGCCAATAACATGACCACCAAGCCATGTCCACCCAATCACATGACCACCAAGCCACACCCACCAACTAAGCCATGCCCACAAAACCGGTTGTTAAAAAAATTGAATCCCACCCCTGGTTACTTGGTAGCCAGAAACTAGTGACAGCTGGATGTTTCTGCAGTGGCTGACAAAAAGGGTTTGAGTGAGGTGGGTTTTTGTACATTCTTTGGAGCTTTGTGATTGAGATGTCTGTTCCATTGTAAGAATATGTCGTTCTATATTTTAAGTGATGTATCCAGATTCCTATGGGGTCATGTATGTGTCATGGCTGTCTCTATAGGCAAAAGGGGGAGTGCAAATCCTAAATGCTTGTCTGAGCTAATCTTGTCAGCTTTGGCTTGCCTATTGTGTTGCTTATTTGGAGTCCCTTTGCTTTTGAATACATTGGCCCAGTCTTTGTGAATGGATACAAAATCTCTAATCCTGAAGATCAGCCTTTTCAAGTGTCTGCTTCAGGCAGTTTTCCTATGGCAGGAAGAACTAGGGCTGCTTTCTACCTTCATTAAGATTTTTTTCCCATTTCTCCTTTAGAGGAAATATTCTATTTTACCTCTTTTTAATATCAAAAATAAAGAATATTTTAATCTGGCTGGGGGACTTTCTACAAAAGTTTGGTGGATTTCATTTTCTAGTTTTATTGGAGTGAAACTCTTTGGGGCTTGGGGACTATTATCTGTATCTGAGTTGGCAAGCTGCCAATCATGTTTGGGCTTCAGGAGAAAGACCTTTCCTTTGGTGTGTTATGCATGCCCAAACACATGCCCACGCATATCATTCTGAGCTTGGGAACTTTTCTAAATAGTTTTCCTTCCCCACTTTGCTTAGTAAACCGGAGGCTTCCTTTTGCAGCATACATTTTCAATTCTGCAAATGCAGGCATTTAATTGTTCATTTTTAAAGAGCTGTGGTGGTTAGAATGCAGTCTACTTCTGCTGACTGCCGGCTATCTACAATTTGGCAGTTTGAATCTCACCAGGCATCCTTCTGAGGTGGATAATATGAGGACCCAGATTGTTGTGGTATGCTGATTCTGTCAACCGCTTAGAGAGGGCTGTAAAGCACTGTAAAGTGGTATATAAGTCTAAGTGCTAGTGCTATTTTCCCTTTAGTATTGCTTTTGTGGTGCCACCCTTTGCAAATTTCCTTCAGGGAAAACTTTTAAGCATCTTGGATGACTCTCAGCTGCCCCTTCCTAGTATGTAATCTGCATCTTACTGCTAACTTGTCCACAAGCTTGGAATGGTTTGTATGTTTATGTGTATGTGCATTGCATACACTTCAAACTGGCATGTGTTTGCTGAAATTTAATATAATTTGGCAAAGCAGATCTATCAGTTTTGGCATTTACAGGCGTCTTTAGCCTTCTTATATACATATAAATGAGGCAGGAGAAGAATACCATAAACTTTGATGTGATGGACAGTTACAATGAGCAGGATAATTAATGGATTATGTGCCAAGAAACATAGTACTACTCAACTTATGACAACAATCACTTCAGCTGTTAAGTTATATAGCCATCACACTCACTATAATGACCTTTTTTTTTTAACCAGAGTTGTTAAATGAATCACATACATGTTAAGAGAATATGGTTTTCCCCATTGATTTGGCTTGTCAGAAGCCCAATGGAAAGGATGCAAATGGCAGTCACATGAGACTGAGATACTTTTCACTGATGATGTAAAGCTATTCAACACCACTAACAATACTGCTACCCTTCAAAAAGACCTCGACTAAGTGTCAGAATGGTCAAAAAAAATGGCAACTTAAAATCTCAACAAATAAATGCTCTGTCTTACATATTGGCAAAAAAAATCAGAAAATAAAATACAAGCTAAATAGTCAAGATCTTGTTGATGATCCAAACTCTGTCAAGGACCTTGGAGTACTCATCTCAAATTATTTAAGTGCTAGAGCCCACTGTAACTACATAGCCAAAAAGGCATTAAGATTTGTTAATCTAATCCTGCGTAGCTTTTTCTCCAGTAATATCACTCTACTAACTAGAGCATATAAAACATTTGCTAGATCAATACTTGAATACAGCTCATCAGTCTGGAAACCGCATTATGTATCTGACATTAATACAATTGGGAAAGTCCAGAAATATTTTACGAGAAGAGTCCTCTACTCCTCTACTCGTAGCAGAATACCTATGCCACCAGACTTGAAATTTTACACTTAGAGAACCTAGAACTAGAACCTTCGGTTTGATCTATGCATAGTAAATAAAATTATATATTGCAATGTCCTACATGTCAATGAATAATTCAGCTTCAACCAAAACAATAAAAGAGCACACAATAGATACAAACTCAAGGTAAGCCATACCAAACTTGATTGCAGGAAATACAACTTCAGCAACAGAATAGTCAATGTCTGGAGTACTCTACCTGACTCTGTGGTTTCTTCCCAAAACCCCAAAAACTTTAACCGTAGACTGTCTATTACTGACCTTACCTCTTTCCTAAGAGGTCTATAGAGCACGTGCATAAGTGCACCAATGTGCCTACCGTCCCTGTCCTATTGTTTCTTTTTTTCTTATTTGTATCCATTTCATGTATTCATAACCATGTTTATACTTTTACTTGTTATCTAATAATCGCTTGACAAAATAAGTAAGTAAGTAAGTAAGTAAGTAAGTAAATAAATAAATAAATAATACTGCAAGTATCATAAATATGTGCCAGTTGCAAAGCACCCAATTTTAATTGCACGGTTATGGGGATACAGTATTGATTATTACATTCAAAGACCAATTGTAAGCATGTCTGGAGGACTGAGAACTTTACTATTTTTCCTGCTAATAATTTTAGCTGCTAAATTATTGATCTTCTGTGTTTATTTAAGTGTTCCTAATTTAGTTAAGTGTTCCTAATCCTGGATAATAGGTTTGGGCAGGGTTTGCTTGTTTTAAAGTATTTATTTTATTTTTGTAGACTTGTAACAAAGGATTGGATCCAATTTTTTTTGCTGTTGGAGATGCAGATTCAGCATTATAGCATAAATTTATACAGTCCTGACTTATTCTACAATTGAAATATTTTATGTTAATTACATCACTGCTTCAAAATATATGCTCTATTTTTGCTAGATCTTTAGCACATCAACAATCAAAACATCAAGAACACTGAATATTGCAAACACAGAAATGGTATGATTCATTTTTAAAGGAAAATGAATACATTTGATAGGTGAAAACTATAAATGTTAAATTGGAGCATATTTTTTTCTTACAGCCTTACTTTCCAAAACTCATAGAAATAGACAAAGTTCAAGATTTTGAAGAAATTTCAAAAATATTGCTTTGGTTCCTTTGTAAACAAACCAGAGTTCTTTTTCTTTTTTCTTTTGTAATTTTTATTGGTTTTTAAAAACAAACATAAATAAAGAAAACATAAAAACATCAAACTTTCTTCCATAGGTACACAAACAGTGTGCCGGTTGGTTTACAAATCATTTTGTGCATCCATTTTGTAGTCTTCAATTACAGTTACATTACATAAAAGCTCATATTATCAATCAAAAATTTGATACCCTAATATCATTATTGATCAATCATTTGACTATAATTTTATTCATTCATATTTTACAAGATAACCACAATTTACTTAGTTTATTTTATAACAATTAATATTATCCTCCCAAATCTATCCTAAAAACATTTTGTAGATATAATAAAAAAGAAATACATCTTTATATATTTATTATTTTCTAAAAATCTAGATATTTCATTACTGTATTTTATTATCTAACCATTGATAGAAAAGGTCCCAAATTTTATAAAATTGTTTATCCTCTTGTTCTCTAATTTCATATGTCAATCTACTCATTTCAGCACATTCCAATATTTTCTTACTGATTTCTTCCTGTGATGGTATTTTCTCATTTTTCCAGTTTTTAGCAAATACAATCCTAGCCGCTGTTAATACATTTACAATCAGGTATTTCAAATCTTTGCTATATGTTTCAGGTAAAATTCCCAATAAAAATATCTCTGGTTTCAAGTCTATATGTTTTTTTGTCATTTTTTTCCAACTATCCGTGGATTTTAGTCCAGCATTTTTTAGCGTCCGCACAAGTCCACCACATATGGTAATATGAACCAGGTGTCCAATGACATTTCCAACATTTTTCAGATTTGTTCTTGAACATTCTTGCTATTCTTGTCAGGGGGAAATGCCACCTGTAAAACATCCTATACAAATTTTCTTTATAAGCTGTAGACATTGTCATTTTATAATTTTGAGACCACAATTTTTGCCATTTCTCTAAATCAATCCCATATCCAAAGTTCTTCCCCCAAGCAATCATAGTTTCTTTAACTTGTTCTTCTAGTTTAATTTCTAATAAATATCCATATAGTTTTTAAATCACCTTTTCATCAGTATCTGTCAAAATCTTATCTAAGTCAGTCAATTTATCATAGAAACCTTCTGTTTTAAAATCTTTATCATACCTTGAATGTATTTGCGCATATGAAAACCAATTCATCTTTATACCTTGTTCCTCTAGTTTTTGCATCGATTTAAGTTCAGCCTTTTCATTCAATATTTCCCCATATCTAGCTGTTTGTTCCTTTTTATATATTATAGGATAAGAAAATGCTTCAATAGTCAATAACCAGACTGGAATTTTCAAATAACATTGTCTTTTAATCTTCTCCCAATTTAACCACAAAGACTCCCGTATATGATGTCTTCTAAAATAGCCCTGTATTTTAGTTCTATTCTACCATAAAAAAGCATGCCACCTAACAACAAATCATGTCCTTCCAGTGTCAACAATCTAGTATTTCTTAATGTTATCCATTCCTTGACCCACATCAGGTTTGTAGCTTGGTAGTACAACTCCCAATTAGGCAAAGCAAATCCTCCTCTAATTCTAGCATCTTGCAAAAGCTTTAACTTTATTCTCGCTTTCTTACCTTGCCATATATATTTCAACACAATTTTATTTAAATCTTCAAAATAGTCTTTTCCAAGCCTAATTGGAATTGTTTGGAACAAATATAAAATTCTGGGTAGGATATTCATCTTGATTGTTGAAATTCTCCCTATTAGTAACAATTGTTTAGCTTAATGTCCTTTTTCTGTGACATTTTCTGTAGCTCTTTTTCAAGTCTTTTATACTCATCCTCTAGAGCCTTAGAGGCTTGCCTTTTCCTAGTATTCCTTTTCCTTGTATAATCTATTATCAAGCCTCTAGCATATGCCTTCATTGTATCCCATACATCCTGAATTGAGTATCTTCTTTTTTATTTTTTCTAAAGAAAAAGGCCAATTCTCCATCTACTGTGTGAAGTCTTTTTCCTTTAGAATAGTATTATTTAGCATCCATCTCAATCTTCTTTTTTGTCCTTTCCATTTAATTGTCATTGGATTGTGCTCTGCCCAAGTACTTGTTTCAATATTTATTTCTTGAATATTAGATATTAATTTGTTGACATCCATATCATGTCTATTCTGGACCATGATAAATGTCTATTTGAATAGAAGGTATATTGTTTAGTTTTAGCATTTCTTTCTCTCCATGTATCTTTTAAATTTAATTCATCAACCATTTTAAAAAAGGATTTTGGGAGGGTCTTTCTGTTTTGCTTTGTTGTTGTTGCTGTATAGTCCAATTTATTGTCTACAATTCCATTAAAATTTCCCATCATAACTATATTGGCATAGTCCAGTTCAATTATTTTCATATGCGATTTTTTGTAAAATTCTTCTTCTTTGTCATTGGGAGCATAGATTGCAATCAGGAGTGTTTTCATATTATTGTCCATTATTTCCACCATTAGTATTCTTCCATCTTCATCAGTATAGATCAATTTTGCTGGGGTGGTCTCTTTAATATATAAAACCACTCCTCTTTTCTTACATTGGGTCAAGGAAGTAAATATTTTCCCTAATTTTGGCTGTACCAACAATTGTTCATATTGTTTTTTAATATGTACTTCTTGTAGACAAATTATATCAAATTTTAATTTCTCTAATTTATGAAAAGTTTTCCTTCTTTTGGCGCCTGAGTTAAGTCCATTTATATTAATTGTAATCAATTTTTTCTCTTCCATGGTTATATTTTATAGTTGGGTTTAGTAGCTCTCGTAGATCTTGGTTCACATTGTTCTTTGGCTCCCACCTTTCCACCTACTGCGCCTTCTTCTTTTTCAGTCTCCATTTGACAGTCCTCTTGGAATTCAATTAATGAGATCTCTCTTTCTGCCTCTTCCTCTTTCCTTCCAAAAAATTCTGTATAAAATAATTCCGCTTTCTCAACTGAGTCAATTTTATGTCTCTGTTCTTGCCATGTGAACATTAACCCTTCTGGAATCAGCCATCTATAATTCACCTCTTTTTTAAGTAGCATTTTAGTCAGGAATCAGTATTCCCTTCTCATCTCTCTCACTCTTCTGGGTATTTGTTTTAAAACCACAATCTCCTTGCCTTTGTATTTCAATGTTTTCTCTCTTGCCACTTGCAATATTTGTGTTTTAATGGCTTTCTTTGTAAATCTAATATGAACTTCTCTTGGTAAGTTATTTCTCATTGCATATCTTGTAAAAACTCGATATACCTCATCTATTCCATCCATCATCTTCTCTTCAGTTATTTCCAAAGCTTCGGCCAATATTTCTATCATTATCTCAGCTAGATTTTGTCCTTTTTCTTCCTCTATGTTTTGAAATCTAAGATAAAATTCTGATCTGTCCATCTCCCATCTCAGCATACCACTTTTATCTTGTTCAACCACGGTTAATCTGTTATCAATATCACCAATCTTCTTGTCTCTTTGTTTATCTTTTTCTTCAATTTTTTGGAATCTCTCATCATACTTTGACATCATTTGTTGAATATTCTCCACTTTTTCATCAGTTTTCCCTGTTCTTTGTTTGATGTTCTCTATTTTCTTTTCAATAGTCTCTGATCTTGTTTTAATATCTTGGATTCCTTTCATAATCATCTGTAGAGTCACCTTTTCTTGTTCTTTTTCTTGCTTTAACATTTTCTATATTGAACGTTGTCCTCCAGCTGGTGGAGAGGCAGAAGTAGAAGTTGAGGATCCAGGAGCTGTAAGTTTCCTACTCATTTTGAACAATTCAAAATCTTCAGGTTCTTCTAAACCTTAATCCAATTGTGAAGTAGTCAATTATAATTCAGAGTAAAAAATAAAAATGGTAGAGAGGAACAATGCCCAATAGTAATTAAAAAGGGGGGGGGGAGACAAAATTTATTCAAGTTCTTGTAAACCTTAATCCAATCAGTAGTTAAATGAAGAAAAAGACTTTAAAAAAAAAAACAAGAGAAGGGGAAAAATTCTTCAGGTTCTTCAACACCTTAATCCAATTGAAAGGTCTCAAATATAAAAAAAGTGCATAAAAATGAACCAAAAGGGTAGATAAAACAAAAACAAAAAATGCCAGGAAAAAAAGAGAAAAGGCTTTTAAGGCTTTCCCTTTAAAATAAAAAACAAACGTGGAGATTGGACTTCCAAAAGAAAAAAAAAAGACAAAAACAAGCTCCAACCAGGCCAAAAATCCAAATAGTTATTACAAGAATAAAGATTTTGAAAAAAAAAATACAATAAAGCTGGTAAGGAGGGATAGCACAGCTTAGAAAAAATAAAAAGTGCACACTGCATTTTGTTTAGTTATCCAAAGCTCTTATTATAACTCTCTTCTCCAAAGATTTATCACCTTTTCTTTTCGTAAGCTTCAACACCAGGCTCCAGCTGTTGATAGAAATCCAGAAGAGCACCTGCAATAACACTCTCCCATGCTCTTCCCTCTATCTTATCTCATAGCAATGTCCTTGAAAAGGAATCTCAGTTCTTTCTTTCTCAGCTTTCTCAGCTTCATCTGGTCACAGGGAATAAAGCATTTTCAAGCCTCTATTTGGCAGTGTTACAAAGTTTCTTTGCTCTCACTTTCCCCCTCCTTTCCTAAGCAAAACGTAATAAAAATTACCAAAAAAAAGGAAAGAAATATTAAAAAAGAGAAGTAACTAAGTGACTAAAGGGAGCCTCTAGCCTAAAATATTACAAAATCAAAAAGGAGAAAAAATGATAGGTATAAATAAGAAAAGAACCAGTCCAGTTCCAAAATACAAAATCACATATAGAAATCCAGCAATGAAAAAAAAAACTTTAATTTGACACTTCCGTTTAAAATCGCCGCTTAATCACTTCTATCAAAACGTTTACAGATTCTTTCTTTTCCTTAGGGTGTCCTTTCAAGTCTTAGAATAAAAAAGTTCTCACCAAACCAGCACACTTGCTCTTTCTGCTCTCTTCCGTTTCGGAGCTGTCCCAACTTCAGCAGCTTTAATGGCTGCCTCTTTGCCGCTGGCAAGAAGAGCTTCTCCTGGATCTACCAGGGACTTTGCGGTATCCCTGTAATCAACAGGATGCGCTCCTCACTTTCTCTGTCTCTTTGGGATGGTTTAGATCTGTTTGGACTGTCCAGGGGCAAAGATACCAGCAGTGATCTCAGACCTCTGAGATTGCATGCCGTATCGTTGTGATGCCAGCTCCACCCTCCTGACAAACCAGATTTCTTAACATTATATTAAAAAAAGAAAATATACTTTTCAGTGACACTGAAAAAAATGTTGATTTCATTCATACTTTATTCTTGAAATATATATTCAATAGGTAGAAGTTGCAATACTGGCATTGGGAAACCTTCAATCTCAAAAGACCATGGTATTGTGCTCTGAAAAAATATTCTAAAACAGAATTTAGTGTGGTAAAAAGGCCAATTCAAGATTGGCAATCCCTTCCACACTGAGAACAGAAACAATCTGCCTGCCCAGTTTGCAATAGTGCTTCTGCTTAAATAATTAAATAAATAAATGTTTATTATTAAACTTTTCAACTGATGACAAAAGAGATACCATCTTCTTATCAGTATTTAGCTTTAGACCAGCAGACACTTCAAGGATTGAAGAAAAATCCCACAGGACTAGGTTAGACTATGTAATTAACAACTTTATGTAATTAACAACTTTAAGTCCATTTCAGTTATATAGGAGGTACATTATATAAGGACAACAAAGAAACCAAGCCTTGTAAAACAAAAGGTGGTTACTTGAAAATGAAAAATCTTAGTGCAAAGTATTTACTTGTGGTTAACTTTTTAACTCTTCAGTCCCCCCCTCCTTTTTTAGCTGTTCCTTGTTATTTAAATCAGGCCTCATCAGAATAGCGTAACATTTTGGAAAGAAGATGAAAGCCAGTAACCCTCCACTAGAGCACAAAATGGAGAAGATCTCTACAGCCACCACATATTTCCCCTTTGTGCTCAAGTATGTTGGAACAAAGGACAGCCAGACACTGCAAAAGACCAACATGCTGAAGGTGATAAATTTGGCTTCATTAAATGTGTCTGGTAACTTCCTGACCAGGAAAGCCACCCAGAAGCTGATAATTACCAAGAGACCAATAAAACCGAGGACACAATAGAACATGATAGTTGACCCTTCCTTACATATCAATAGAATTTTTTTGGGCAGGGAATACATATCAACATCTAAGAATTATGGAGAGATTGATAGCCATACAGTAGAAATAATGGTTTGAATAAAAGAACAAGAGAGAACAATTGAAAGACCACCCATTTTCTAATTCTGGACCCTGGCTTGGTAGTCATGAAAGCAAGAATTACGATGATAGTCTTTGCCAAAATGCTAGAAACTGCCACAGAAAAGATGATGCCAAAAGTAACTTGCTGAAGAAGACATGTCCATTGACGAGGCTGACCAATAAATAGGAAAGCACAGAGAAATGAGAGCAGGAGGGAGATGAGAAGAATGTAGGTCAGGGTCTCATTGTTGGCCTTCACAATTGGCGTGTCATTGTTTTTAATGAAGAGCCAGAGCATCAAAATAGTAAGAATAAAACTGGTAAAAATATTCCCCAGCATTTCTTCATAGGACAAAAATGTTACATATTTGGGAAGGCAGACATTTTGCTTCTCATTTGAATAATGATCTAGTGGACACTGAAAGCAGTTGTCCATGTCTGTGGGGAAAGAGAAACAGGCTTTTATTCTATATAGAGCTTTCTTGAAAATGATACTGGAATAATCAGATCTGTTTTAACTGTTCATCCATATAGACAACTGCATGATTTACAAACTGGGTACCTCAGTAGATCATCAGTCATGATCACAGACCACAATTGGGCAACCACTCCTCTATGTACTATCACTTACCCTTCTGATTAGAAATCTTCTCTGTTGAACAGGAAGGCAATTATAGCAGTAAAATGGTTTCCCTTCTTTTTTGGCCTTCCGAATTTGATAAGGATTTGATAAGGGCCCTGTAACTTAATTTTATTATTAATTGGGACATTATCACAGATGATGCTTGCAATTATTTATTTAATGGATGTTTTTATAGTTTCAATGTTTTCTAACTTTTTAAAATTTTATTGCTTTTTAGAATATTAAGCCATCAGTGTCACTTGGCTGAGTTGAGCAGTTGTAGAAATTGAATCAATTCAAACATCCATCCATCCATCCATCATTCTGGGTACCTCAACAAATAATCAGTTGTGATCACAGTTAGCAAGTGGGAAACCATTCTTCTAATTATTTTAATTTACCCTTCTGATTAGAAATGTTCTCTGCAGGACAAGGAAGGCAATCATAGCAGCAAAATGGTTTTCCTTCCTTTTTGGCCTTTCTATAACCTGGATAACAATTGTCATTGCAAACAGAAAGAGGCTTTGCCCATAGAGAAAAGAAAGGTTTTCCATCTTGCAAATGTATACATCTACAAATAACCATAGAAACTTGTACTTTCACAGATGAATAATTCAGAAAAAAATATGATAACTTATAATGAAGAATCCTTTAGGGGAAAATTGTTTTTGAATTTTGTTTATGTGTGACCAGAAATTCATGTATAGAGTGATAGCTAGGCAGTGAGTCAGATTAAAAATGACATGATATATTATATATCTGGACCAATCAAATGCCATTTAAATGTCATATTTTGAATTTATTAGCATTTCACAATGATATTTTCTTTATTATTGATTTTCGTCTTTAAAGTTTTCAATTAAAAATACTTCAATTGGAGATGATAACTCAAATGAATGACTATAGCTCCCACATATATTTAAGTCATGATTTTGGATGGAAACCATGGTATAAATGATACAATCAAATAAACATGACATTAACACCTTGACATATTAAGCAAGAAGAGATGACATGCTTGTCCTGAAATATATGATTACTGCATATTGATACGTTATGTAAAAAGCAATATTTGAACATTTCATGTTTTGTTGGATTCTTTCTCCTATGTCTTGTGTTCTGATATTTCTTTTTACACTTTCTCTGCATTTTTCTGAGGTAGTTGAGGAGGAGTTGATTAAAAAAATTCTTTTTTTAAAGTTTGAGTCAAACTCAATGATTTTACAGGTCTTACCTGATTAAACCACTTTGACCAGATTATGTTTTCCTCTGAAATAATAAATGTTTTTTTCTGTGAGAGACAAGGGTTGTATGTCTCCAATTTTGACTCTAAGGAAGGAAAGGTTTGGGAATATTACCCAATTGATAATATCAAATCCAGTTTCCAGTTCTCCATTTTGAATGAAAAAAAACTGTTCCCCCAACACTGTTGTTAAATGAGATTATTTTCACAAAATGGTTGAGCTGAAAAGAGGAGAGGAGATTGCAATCCATCAGGATATATTTAAGGATAGTGGTGTTTGTGATTTAAGTTTTTTCATGCATGACAAATAGACATAAACTGAAAACAGGAATTAAAATAGTGTTTTACAGGAAAAGAAAAAATTTGGATGAATAAAGGCCTCAAGCATTTGTTTGCTGGACACCTGTTGCTATGCAAGGTCATGCCTATTTGTAAATGGGTGTGATCCATGCCTTTATGGTTAGGTCTCAATACAGAGTAACTCTTAGGCAAATAGCTTATCAGAGCTCTCTGAGAAGATGTATCAGTGACTGTCTTTCTACAACTGATCCAACATGTTTCTAATTGTAAAACTGTATTTTTTTGTAAGCTACAAAAGTAATTTTTAAACGCTCCATAGAATAGCCATAAAAGAATTAAGTAGAAATTCAACAATTTAGGAAGGCACATCCTGCTATTAAACTATGTGAACTGTGCAAAACCAACTATGATTTTGTTGACAAATAATTTTAGAATTAGATCATTATTGAGAGTTGGATGGCATCATTTGCATAGTTTTCTATGATATAATACAATTAAGATGTCAGCTCATAAAACATTCCTATGTCTGTTTCCGAGTTGCCATAAGAAGGACAGGGGAACCTGAAGGAGAAGTATGGGAAATAAAAACCAGAAGCACATTCCATGCTTATAAAGATTGTAGCCTAGGGTATTAGATCTTCTGCCCACGAAAATCCTTCATTGGAGAGTGTGATTGATTACACCCAGCCTGTGACCATGTTTCGTTGGAAAATCTGATTTATGACACACTCAGGAGTGAGGGGTGGGAAATAGGGTCATAGGTGATAGTAAATTACATGTGTCAGAGTTGGCTTCATATGGCTTAGTGCTGGACACATTGCTATTAATAAATCTTTTGGATTCTTTTGAAGTTTGGTTCGAGGCTCATGATTTAATTAGGGCAATCTTCGGAACCCTGACATAAGGTTAATGTAGATTTTAAGAATAATTTATTAGAAGTGATCAACTGAGAATATGGAAGAGATATGAATTTAGAATTCAGCCAGAAAATGCCTTTATGGGTCTTGAAATAATTAACATTTTACAAGAAAGAAACTATAGGTAAAGAAAAATGCTTAATTTATCAGGAATTGTTAGAACAAAAACATGGTGAATTGGTCTTCTGATTTCTCTCCAAAAACATCAAATTCTGTCTTCTGCTGCTAATTTCAAATAATATCCTCCTCCTGCTCCTCCTCTTCCTGTTCACCAACCCCCACTCTCTTCTAACACTGATGATGTTATCTGGTTGAGTCATGAAACATCTGCAACTAAATAATCAAGCTCAATAAGCACCAAGGGCCCCACAGTTGTCCTCATTCACAAACTCACTCCCCTTCTACCACTGTGAAAAAGGTGATCACCTGACGGTTTGTGAAGCAATGCTAGCTTTCACAGTTCACATTTTTGGGGTAATATTGGGCTTCAGTTATTAATAACCATGTTTAAGACAATAGAGTTCCTGATGTTTCACCAACATCTGCTATGAATTAGACCCAACTTGCCTCTCAAGATACAGTTCATATTTGTAAACCAGCTTCCATACATGCTCAGCTGATATATACTTTTGAAATTTTAAACTATGGGAGCTATAGTAGTATAGTGCTCAACTACTTTGAAACTCATCAAATTTGTTACTTGCTGAATTTTGATGCCAAAATTTATCCCAATGATCATTGTTTATCTGGTACTCAACGCAAAAACTAGAATTTGTTCTTGTTTGTTGCCTTGTGACACACTACATTAATTTGTATGGGAAAAAATGTTTGGGACTCATCAATTTTGGTACTCATCACACCTTCTGGAACCAATTAACAAAATGGTTCTAGTCACAAAAGAAATATAACACAAAGCAATATGTTTCTATTTAATATAGAATCCCTCCCATGAAACACATTGCTTTTTTAAGTTGTGAAGTCGTGTCTGACCCATAGACAACATTCCTCCAGGTCTTCCTGTCTTCTACCATCTCCCGGAGTCCATTTAAGCTCATGCTGACTGCTTCAGTGACTCCATCCAGCCACCTCATTCTCTGCCATCCCCTTCTTCTTTTGCCATCAGTTGTTCCCAGCTCTTCTCCAGTTAGTCCTTCCTTCTCATTAAGTGGCCAAAGTATTTGAATTTCATCCTCAGCATCTGGCCTTCTAAATAGCAGCCAGGGTTGATCACCTCCAGGACTGACTGGTTTGATCACCTTGCAGTCCAAGGGATTTTCAAGAGTCTTCTCCAGTAACATAGTTCAAAGGCCTCAATTCTTTGGTGGTCAGCCTTTCTTATGGTCCAACTTTTACAGTCATACATTGCAACTGGGAAAACCATAGCCCTGACTCTATGGACTTTTGTAGGCACATTGACCTAATTTTAATCAACTTTAATTATATAAAACATTACCTGCCATAGGTGTTCAGCCAGCAAGCTATGGATTGCTTCACTGACACTCTCGTCTTTTTCAATTGAAATGAAAGCATGTTGTGCAAAGCATCAGCCATGGCATAGACTGCATTGTAAATGCTGTAGCTATGGGAAGTCATGCTAATTTCAAAAATAGATACTGGGAGATTCTCCAGTTTCTCCTTACCAGTGCAGGAGACCCTTTCTTGTCTGTCTATTGTAGACTCCGGAAAGAAACACCCAAAGGCCTCTTCCCCAAAACCCTGAATGAAACCATCTTCTACTTCAAAGTTAGCATTTATCAACTGAAGAAAGCCAGTGAATCTCAGGACCTCCTTTGAGTGAACTGCTAAGGACAGGGCACCATGAAGGAAGTCTATGCCTTCTTTCTTTTGAAAGGGGAATGATGTGAATTCCATCTGAGCTGTCATAATGTAAACCCTTCCTTTTGCCATTATTGATACATCCTCGTAGTTTGACAATGTGGAAAATATTCTAAAAAATATCATGGTCTCAATTTCACCATAAAAAACGGATATATTAGCAATACTTTTAATAATAGTATTTTACTGATTTATTCCCTCTGCCGCCATCTTATCAATATCACTAACTGATGTAATTACTGGAAATCTTTCTATATAGTCAAAGCATATTCCATTCTCAGAAAACATAGGAAGTGTACCCTGGACAAATTTCTCTCCATTGTTATCATTGTCATATAATACCCCAATCCATGTCCACTGGAAATGCAACAGTAACTGGAGAATCCCTTTGTATTGTCTGTGTACATCTGGAAATATCTGATGATAGAAAATACCTTGAGTTTTCTGATTCATCTCAGAAGCAAAGCCATAAGTGAACTATAGCATATAAACAAAAACTGTGTTAGAGAATTAGTAGCTAAATAAATTTTACATATTTAGATTTCCTTTTTATATGAAGGAGATTATGAAATCAAGTTCCCAAATCCTGAAAACTGAATGTGCTGATAAGCAGATACCATAAAACATATAACAGAATTGTAAAAAATGCTTTGGAAAAAATAAAGAAAACCTTTATTTCCTTTTTTTTCCTGTGAACACACTAGTACACATTAAAAAATGGAGTGATGCCCGCTCTGAAAAGAAAATCAAGAGAGATAAACCAAGAATGTCCGGAACTGATCTGAATTTTATTTTTATTTTATTTATTTATTTTGTCAAACGATTACTAGTTAAGAGGTATAAGCATAAGCATGGTTATAAATACATAAAATGGATACGAATAAGAAAAAAAGAAACAATAGGATAGGGATGGTAGGCATGTTTCTGCACTTATGCATGCCCCTTACAGACCTCTTAGGAAAGGGGTGAGGTCAACAGTAGAGTCTAAGGTTAAAGTTTTTGGGGTTTGGGGAAGAAACCACTGAGTCAGGTAGACTATTCCACATGTTGACTACTCTGTTGCTGAAGTCGTATCCTGCAATAAAGTTTGGTTTGGTTCATCTTGAGTTTGTATCTATTGTGTTCTCTTGTATTGTTTTGGTTGAAGCTGAAGTATTTATTGTCAGGTAGGACATTGCAGTATATAATTTTATGTACTAAGATCAAACTGAAGGCGGCATAGTTCTAGACTGTCTAGGTCTAGAATTTCAAGTGGTGGCATAATGTATTCTGCTACGAGTAGAGGAGTGGAGGACTGTTATAAAATATTTCTGGACTTTCTCAATTGTATTAATATCAGACATGTAATGTGAGTTCCAGATTGATGAGCTGTATTCAAATATCGGTCTCGCAAATGTTTTATTTTATATTTTTTATATATTTTTTATTTTTTTATAAAATAAAATAATATTTTATTTTATAGCAAATGAATTAAAAATGAGCTGAATTAAAAATGAGCATGATGACATTATCTGGGATGAGTTCAGTTGGTGTAACATTGCATGTTCTGAAAATGAATAATGTCATGGTTTTTTTGCATGTTGGAAAACAAAAACAAAACTTTTCCATACTATTTTACATATTGGTTCAATTATCACTAAAGGAAAATCAACGTTCTTCACAGGTTTTCATTAACTGTTCATAGTAAAGAGAAAGGGAACACACACACACACACACACACACCTATCTATTTGTTCTCAAAAAGATAGAATTTGAACTTAAAGGCTAGATAAATAGATATAAGTTTAAAGAATTGGAAGAAAGTCTTACTTGTGGAATCTTGTAAATAGATAGGATAGCTGCCATATGGATACAGACTTCAGAATTAGGTCCTCCAATGACTGACACTAGGTTGTTCTCTGTTTCACAGTTGTAGTTAGGGATTAACTTGCCTTGTGTTGAGAATACTTCCATTGAGGCATAATATGTCCAGATTGCAATAAAGTTGCTGTTATGGATATGGGAGCCCAGAGTAAGGTTGGGCAAAATCTGGGGATTTTCATTGATCTCCTTTATAGCAAATGCCAAACACAAAATGTGTTGGTAGAGCTGAGTCACCACACTGAAATGAAAACGAGACATTGATTTGAGCTCATTGGGTTCAGCACAAGAGCTGCACAACTTTTGTTCAACTCATAGCTTTAAATATATTGTACTCATAGCTTCCATCAGATGGTTACTAATGAATGTTGTTGAATTAAAATGCATCTATTTCAGTTTTCATCACATAGCAATGATACAACTTTAAAAGATACTGTTTAATATTAAAAAAATATCCAAGAATTTTTAGATTAGAATCTTTAGAATTCTTTTATTGGCCAAGTGTGATTGGGCACACAAGGAATTTGTCTTGGTGCAAATGCTCTCTGTATACATAAAAGAAAAGATACATTTGTCAAGAGTCAAGAATCATAAGGTACAACACTTAATAATAGTCATAGGGTCTGGGATGTGAGGTGTACAATAAACAATCAAACCATACTAGGAAACAGTCCATATGAATCTTAAGGATACAAGAGACAAAGTTACACTCATATAGTCACAAGTGGAAGGAGAAGGGTGATAAGGAGCGATGAGAAGGTTAATAGTAATAGTAGTGCAGACTTTGTAAATAGTTGGACAATGTTGAGGGAATTTGTTTAGCAGAGTGATGGCATTGAGGGAAAAACTGTTGTGTCTAGTTGTTCTGGTGTGCAGTGCTCTATAGTGCTGTTTTGAGGGAAGGAGTTGAAACAGTTTATGTCTGGGATGTGAGGTGTACAACTAATTCTATACACAATTCAATAGCAATCTTATTATTGGCTTTGTATCTTCTGGGGTAATTTTATCTACATTCCAAAGCACCATTCTGCATGTGTAGAAAAAAAACCAATTATAAATTCAGGGGTCACCTCCATGAGGTTGTTCGCTCCCACATTCCTTAATTTAGTTCATTGATTAAAATTTAGCATCATAATTCTCAAGATTGTCTCTAAATCAGGTTTTTGCAAGACTGAAATAACTAAGCACCATGTTATTGTGACTTATTGGATTTGAGGGAAATTATTGACAATTAGTTCAACTGTTGATATTCATTTTAGAAACAATGAAAATCAGATCTTTAAGTCTGAGTATAAATGACAAAATAATTTTAAGAAAATTGGGAAATGTTATTTTCACAAATATACAGATATTTCATTACTCAGAACAAATATAATTAACTGTGCAGCTGAATCACTCTATTTCTTTTTAAAGAATTGAAATAAAACAGAATACTCCATCAGTTAAAAAAATGATGTCAGAAAGATTTTAATTTAAAAAATTAGGAAATGAATTTATGACTATCCTTGGTGAAATTTAATTAAAAATAAATATTGGATCAACCTCTCATCCTCAGGCAGAATATAATAGAAAATACTGTTTTATTAGATTCCAAAAACTTCCTTCAAAGTAATGTACAGATAACTTAACTATTAAATTGCCTAAAACTAGGTATATGTATAACATTAAATCCCTTCCACAGAATTAACTGAGAATTTGAACTGCCAAAATCATGAAGTCAGAATCATGAATTTATCCATATGAATGAGATTAAGTAGAGCTGTTTATTCCCAATGCATTATTAATGGACCCTGACATTCAAGACATCTTTAAGCAATTGCAGTCCTCATGGACAAAGGGATAAACAATACAGACTCAGGATCGAACATCAAACTCATTTCCAAATAATTAGTTTTAGATACATGAGCATCTTACAAAGTATCATAGAAAAGGTTGGTAGAAGGCTTTTCATGAAAATGTATTGTGTTTGAAAATATATAGATTTGAGACAAAATAGCAGCAACAATGACATCTCCTGGTTGATAGTATTTATGAAGAATTGGAACAGGATCACCAACAATGCAATTCATGTTAGGAATCTCTGAAACTGCCCTAAACAACAGCATTAAGACCAATACAGAAAGCTTCATTAATTTGCATTGGTATTTAATTTTTAACAATTCTGTCAATGGTAATGCAATTTGTGTGAATTTGGGAATAAACTGCCGGTAAATGTTCACGAAGCCTAGAAAACTTTGAAACTGCTTTCTTGTCTTTGGGGCTTTCCAATTGACTATTGCTTTTACTTTATTGGGATCCATCTCTAATCCTTTATTTGATATTCTATACCCCAAATAATCCAATGATGTGCAATGAAATTCACACTTCAAAAGCTTCACATACAACTTAGCCTCAAGTATTTTTTTCAGAACAGTTTGTTCCAATGCCACATGTTCTTCCATTGTTTTAATGTAAATCAGGATATCATCTAAGTATACCAAAATGCCACGATATAAATGTTCTTGCAATATTTCATTTATAAGTTGCATGAAAACGGTGGGTGGTCCCTGCAGCCCAAATGGCATAATGTTAAAGTGGAAGCTTCCAAGGGGGCAATTGAAGGTAGATTTCCACTGATCCCCCTCTCTAATCCAAACCTGATAATAAGTTTCACATAAATCCAATTTAGTGAAGTAATGGCCAGTTGCTAATGTTGCTAACAAATAATTGATTAACAGAAAGGAGTATACATTGTCTACACAAATAGTATTGAGCCCATGAAAGTCAACACAAAGACATAATCCACCATCCTTTTTCTCATGAAACAAAATGGGCAGCTATATGTGATCTCCCTGGTTGAATAAACCCACGAGCCAGATTCTTATTGATGCATTTTCCCATTTCTTCCATCTGCTTTGGAGTCATTGCGTACATTCTTGGTTTTGGAAACTTCACCCCAGTAATCAAATCAATTGCACAATCTGTTGTTCTATATGGTGGTAATGTTTCACATTCCTTTTCACCAAATACATCTGACAAATCTTTATATACATCAGGGTAGGGGTTTGGTTCTAATTCAACCACAGCTGTTACATCTTCTCTATTTTGCATGTATGGAGGAGGTGTAGGGCCAACTATAATTTGTAACTTCCGGAACCCATCCTCCCACCATGTCATGGGTTTCCATTTGTCTAACCATACTAAACCCAAAATGAGTGCTTCCTCCATGTCTGGTACTACAATAAATCATAAGGTCTCCCAATGACTCCCTATCTCCATCTTGACAGGAGTTGTCATTACAGTGGCAGGACCCCCACCCAATAATGAACCACTTGCTCAAATTATATAGGCTTGGGCAAATTCTCCACTGATAACTGCAGTTCATCAACTACCCTTTTACTAATTAAACACCTAGTACATCAGTGTCATCAATGCTCCATACTGACCCCTTATTTTTCTTACCTGATTCTCTATTACTACTGGTATAATAAATGGTCGTACGGGATTACTCACTAAATCTTCCTCCTCCAGACTGTCCCCTCCACTATCATATAGCCCTGAGACTACTCTGGGTGGTTGGCCGTCATGTGTCTTCCTCTCATGACCACTTGACATTACATCTGTACCTGCATTTTGTGATACACATTGAGATCTTTCAGAGCTACCCAATCCTTGTCTCATACCATGTGCCATACCACTACCTTGTACATTACTGCTAGTGGGGCCAGGAACCTGAGTTACTTGCTTTCTATAATCAGTTTCTATAGATGGACACTCTACCGCCCGATGTCCCAAGCCTTGACATTGAAAACATCTCATCAACACTCTTCCTCTACTGTTACCTTTACCCTGTTCTCCCATCCTTCCTCGTGCTGTTAATGCTCCCATCTTCTGTTTTCTGGGGTCTTCGAATGTAGGATGCAATTCCCGTAACCCAACATCCAATTCTACAACCATTTTATACCATTCCCCCAGTTTCTGGGGAACCCCCCTGTAAAGATAAGTTTGCCTCAATGCCTTGTCTAAACCAGATCTAAATCACTAATCAATAATCTTTCAGTCCAGGTGCGCAACCTAGTTGACAACTTTCAAAAATCTCTATTCTACAACAGGTCTGCCCTCCTATCTTAATGACATTAATGCTTCTTCATACTGATGAATCCTTGACCTATCTTCAAACTGAACCCTAAATGCATCCAAAAACAATCCAACATCAATCAATTCCTTCGCATGCACACTGTGCAATTCTGACACCCAATCGGCAGCATCACTTGTTAAGACTGCTGTAATAGTGACTATGATAGACCACTGTGAAGGGTTGCAATTTGAATATAACTTCAGGTACTTCACAACTTGGCTTAAAAATAATGCTAACCTGTCAGGGTTCCCATTGAATGATGTGTTTATAGGAAAAAACGCTATCTAAAGATCCCAATTTGGATCTCAATGATGGAGGTGATGATACATCTGAAAAAGATGATAAAATATAAAGACCTACTGGATGCACAAGGAACTTTAAAATCATGGCAAGATCTCCAAGAACAAGGGCTATGAATTAACAGGTGAGCTTACCTCCAAATACAAATAGATATAGACAGGATAAGAAAGTTTTTGGAATCTACAGTAAGTCACAACAAATAGATAAAATTTTACTAGGTTCAGACAAAAAAAATATAACCAAATTTTACAACTACATATTAGAGATATAATTAGAGGAGGAAGCAGTCAAAGGCAATATGATAGCTTGGAGCAGAAATATAGGATGTAGCATTACTTTAGTAGAATGGGAAAAGGTTTGGACCAGGAATAATAAAATCACAAAGTCATCAACATATAAAGAAAATGCCTATAAAATGTTTTACAGATGGCATCTCTCTCCTTCAAGATTAGCAAAGATGTCTCCTAACATGAATCCAAATTTCTGGAAATGTAAAAAGAAACACAGAATATTCTACCATATATGGTGGTCCTGTTCAGAAGCCCAAAGATACTGACGGAGAATTAAAAAAATTGTTGGAGGAAATCACAGCTGAGCAGATTGAATTAAAACCAGAATTCTCCCTATTAGGGATAGTCAATAGACAACTTCGAAAAAAGCTAAATATATAATATTAGACATACTTACTGCAGCCAGATTAGCTTTTGCACAATGTTGGAAACAAGCTTATCTTCCAACAGAGGAAATGACTATTCAGAAAATAGTAAGCTGTGCAGATATGGATAAATTGACCCTAACACTTAAGGATAAAGAATAATTAGAATATTACAAGAGTTGGAAATGTTGGTATGATTGGATAGAACAAAGATAGATAATATAATAGTAAATATTATTAAACCGTAAAGCAAATTAAGCTACATTGGTAGTAAATATATACTTGCATTAAGATTTAATTATAACTATGACACCAATAATGATAACAAATAAGGAACCACAAACTGTTGATAATGGAATTACCTTTTATTAGGTTTTTTTTTCTTTGTTTTTCTATGTTGTGTATGTGTTTGTTTATTTTAATTGTATATTCAATAAAGTTTGCTTTAAAAAACATCATCATCAGATGGCAAAAGGTTACAGGTCTTTACTTTGAGGTCTCACTGATTTTGCATGGGTAAAATAATAGAAGGTAATGAATTTGTAGATCTCTCAGTTATTTCTTTGATTTATATGCTGCTTACTATTCAGTTCAGGCCTCAATGTGATGTTATAGCATTTAGGGAAAAAAGATGCACACCAGGAGCCCCCCACACTGGATGTTATAATGGAAAAGATCTCCACAGCTACCATATGTTTGCCTCCTGTGGTCAGATAGCTAGGAACAAAGGAGAGCCAAACACTGCAGAAAATCAACATGCTGAAGGTGATAAATCTGGCTTCATTAAAAGAGTCTGGTAATTTCCTGGCAAAGAAAGCTGCAGTAAAGCTGACAAGGGCTTAGAGGAACATGAAACCCAAGACACAGAAGAACATGACAAAGGAGTTTTCATTACATTCCAGAACAATTTCTTCTGCCATTAAGCACATATTGAAATCAAGGAATGGGGGAGAAGTCAACAGCCACAAAGTACAAAGAATTAGTTGAATGAAGGAGCAGAAAAATACAATGGAAATGGACAGTCTTTTCCCCACCCACTTCCTCATGGTAGACTTTGGTTGAATGGCCATGAAAGCTAAAATCACCACAATAGTTTTTGCTAACACACATAATACAGCTAAAGTAAAAATGATACCAAAAGCACTTTGTCGAAGGAGACACGTCATTGTGTGAGGTTTGCCAATAAATAGTAAAGCACAAAACAATGAAAGTGTGATGACCCATAGTCTCTCAAAATAACCCCAAACCCAAAACATACATTAAAGTCCAGTAATGCCTTCAACTTAACTTCACTGTTTTATTAGGCACAGTTTAAAGTCACAAAAGTAAATAATGAGGCAAAAAGAAAACCAAAACAAACCACATTGAAGAGAGTTCTGAAGCAAGCCAAGATAATTAATTATACCTTCCAGGAAGATAACCAAGGAGAGTCCATTGGAAGAATCCCAGGCAAGATAAACCTCTTTCAAAGAAAAAAAACTAAACTTTGACTCCAGCAATTCTGACTATGCAGTTACAAACTTATATACATAGCCCCCAGCTGCAAGCCATGAGGAGAATCCTGGTAATCTCCTCCTGAGTAGACCTCACTTTTCCCTGATTCTCTCCTCCCTGCATAACATAGGATGGAGAGGGGATGGGCCTGGATCCTCCTCTGATTGCTCAGCTGGCCTCTGCCCTTCCCCAGCCTCCTCCACCACTTCTGAAGCCACACTCCCACTCCCCATTGGCTGTTCCTCCTCTTCCACAGAGTCAGCCTCCACCAGGGGCATGACACTATCCCTCCTGCAGGGCCCCCTCCCCCAGTACCAGGTGGATGAGTAAATTGAGGAAACCAAGCGTGAAAGTCCTGGACCAAACGAAGAGCATGAACATCAGTGACATCAACGCAGGTGAAGTCCTCTGGTCCATAACCTTTCCATGCCACCAAATACTGAAATCGGCCTCATGACTGGCGTGAATCTCGGATGCTATCCACTTTGTACTACTCCTCTCCCAGAGGGGCTACTGGGGCCAGTTGTGATGGAGCCGGTCTATGCGGACTGTCTGCCGAGGCAGGGACAAACAGGGAATGATGAAAAACAGGATGGATATGCATGGTCCATGGCAGGGAGAGAAAATAAGCTACAGGATTGATCACTGCCTCGACCAGAAAAGGTCCCAAGTAACGGTGATCGAGCTTTTTTAATGGTCGCATCGTTGGTACATATCGAGTAGAGAGCCAAACCCGATCGCCTACCACAAAAGGCAGAAAATTGCAATGATGTCCGTCTGCAAACCGTTTATAGTCCTCCTTGGCTCTCTCTAGTTGATCACGGACCATGTGGTGCACGGCTTTTAACTCCTGCAAGAATGTATCCACTGCCAGAACAGGGGAATCAGACAGGGCTAAAGGGAAAAGTTGTGGATGAAACCCATAGTTAGCAAAGAAAGGGGACACATGGGTGGATGCATGCTGAACATTGTTATAAGCAAATTCTGCCACCGGCAGCACTTCCACCCAATTGTCTTGTTGAATATTGCTAAAACAGCGGAGGTACTGGTCCAAAATAGCATTTACTCTCTCTGTCCCCCCATCAGTTTCGGGGTGACGAGCAAACGACAGACAAGCCTGAACCTGCAGTTTCACAAGTAGAGTCTGCCAGAAGTGTGCTATAAATTGTACCCCCCGATCTGATACCATACGGTCTGGTAACCCATGCAATCGGAAAACATGGGAGATAAACAACTGAGCCATAATCTTGGCCAATGGAAGACCCTCACATGGAATAAAGTGGGCCATTTTTGTCAACATCTCCACCACCACCAAAATGGTTGTGCCACCATTCAATGGTGGTAACTCAAAGGTGAAATCCAATGAAACTGCCCCCCCGTTCTGGCACAGGCAAGGGCTGCAATAGACCAGGGAGCTCACCAGGAACATACTTGGCTTGGCAACAGATCCCACAGGACGCCACATATCCCAACACATCATGTTTAAGTCTCAGCCATCAAAATGTCCTAGAGATGAAGTGCAGTGTATTGAGCACCCCAAAATGTCCTGCCGCCGGACTATCATGACATTGACATAGGCTAAGGCCATGAAGAGGACCTCCAGGCACATAAATGCGATCATGGAACTGCAACAGGTCCCCAATATGTGCCCAAGGAGTCTCTTGTCTCCCATTCTCATCCAATTCTCGACACCAACCTGCCACAAATGGATCCTGCTGCTGCGGCTCCTGAATCCTCACTTAAAGGTCCACAGGTTCCTCAGTGGCCACAAACTGCTCCAACTGAATCACCATCTGGGGCAAGATTTTTTCCTCCCTTCAGGTATACTTGGGCTTCCGCGATAGGGCATCAGTGCATTGATTCCTTCCACTCAAAACATAGGTCACCCGGAAATTGAATCAAGCAAAGAATAAGGACAATCTCACCTGATGCTGATTTAATATCTGAGCTGTATGTAGGTGTTCCAAATTGTGAAGATCCATCTGAACCTCAATTTGGTGATGAGCCCCCTCCAGGTGGTGCTGCCATGTCTCAAAAGCAACCTTAACCTTAATAGCTCCTTGTCCCAAATCGTATAGTTGTGCTCTGGAGCCAACAACTTCCGGGAATAATAAGCGCATGGGAACAAGGTGCCTGTGGGAGCATAGGCCTGGAGGAGCACTGCAACAGCCACATCGGAAGTATCTGTTTCCACCACAAATCCTAGATCAGGGTGTTTGATGATAGGCTTGGAAGCAAAGGTGACTTCAATGCCTCGAAAGCTGCCTGCTCCTCAGCACTCCAATGGAACTTCTCCCCCTATTTGAGCAGATTAAAAAGGGGAGCAATCAAGGCAGCAAAGCAGGAAATAAATATGCAATAGTAGTTCGCAAACCCCAACAGTCATTGCACATCCTTAACCCTCTGTGGAGGTTCCCCTCCTGCAACGATTGTATATTTTCTGGGTCCATTTCCACCCCAGCAGATGAAATACTATGCCCCAAGAAGTCAATCATGGTTTGTGCAAACCGACACTTTTCACGTTTAGCAAACAGGTGGTTATCACGCCAACGTTGCATCACCAGTCACACATATTGCCAGTGTTCCTGCAGGGAGTCTGAGTAAATTAAAATGTCATCTAAATAAATGACCATGAATTGATCCAACAAATCACGGAAAACATCATGCATGAAATGCATGAACACAGCTGGGGCATTGGTTAATCCAAAAGGCATCGTGGTATGCCCGAAACCTCATCCAGAAAGCTGTTTCCACTCGTTCCCTGCACGAATGCAAACCAGAATGTAGGGCCCACACAAGTCCAACTTTGTAAAGATCTTAGCTTGACAAAGCCGATCAATCAGTTCAGGGATGAGGGGAAGCGGGTACTGATTCCTCACTGTGATTGCATTCAACTTGTGGTAATCACTACACAAACGTTGCTCCCCCAATTTCTTTTTTACAAAAAGCACTAGTGCAGCCAACGTGGAGGTAGAAGGCCAGATAAACCCTTTCTGGAGGTTCTTGTCAATTAAATACCGGCCAACTCTGGTTCCGACAGGGAATATATCCGACTCACCAGCAATTTTGCATTGGGCAACAAGTCGATTGGACAATCATACACCAGATGTGGAAGCAACTGATCTGCCTCCTTCTCCCCAAACACATCAGCAAAGTCCACCAACTCTGCAGGTAGATCCAGGTCCACGGGCATAGCTACACTCCCTGCACAGGAGCGCAAGCAATGGTTGGCACACTTCCTATCAAGGAACTGCACAGCTCCAGATGACCAGACAATCTGTGGATCATGGGCCTATAACCACTCCAAACCCAGCACCACCAGAAAATGAGGCACTGCGGTAACATAGAACATGGTTTCCTCCACATGCTGTCCAATACACACGCAAAGGGGTTTGGTTACAGCAACCGCAGGTCCTGAACGAAGGGGCTGACCATCAATCATCTCTACCATTACTGGCAAGGAAACCTGTTGCTGAGGAATGAACCACTGCTCTACAAAATGAGCATCCATGAAATTGGCTGTGGCCCCTGAGTCAAACCAAGGCTTGGATCTCCACTGCTCCCACACCAGGCACAAACACACTTGCTGTCAGCACAAGATGCTTCACCAATAACAACTGTGGTGGAGATGTCAAAGGTGGTGAGGATGGCAAGGTTGGTGAAGATGACAGGCCTAAAGACTTTACACCCCAACCTACAGACCCCCATAGGTCGAGAGATGCTTGTTTCCTGCCACCACAGGCATTGCTGCTGTGGATGTCTTAACAGGACACTTGGTTACAAAATGGCCTTGATTGCCACAATAGAGGCATAAACCATCATGACAATGTCTATCCTTTTCTACTTGAGTCAGGCGAGGGCAGCCAGCTCCCAACTGCATGTGTTCCTCCAAAGGCACTTCAACCAAGGGCGCCGTCTTGCTGGAAACAGATACGGTCTCTGTCCATTGTTGCACATGTTGCTGCTGAAGTCTAGCATCAATACGAAGACACAAATGCATCAGCTCCTGAAGGGTGTGAGGGCATTCAGTGCACACCAACTCATCCAGGAGCTCCGATGACAAACCCTCCTGGAACTGGTCTAATAGTGCTGCCTCATTCCATTGTACAGTCTGAGCAACCACCTGAAAACTAGCAATATAATCCAAGAGTGAGCCATGCCCCTGCTTCAACTCTCTCAAATGTCTGTTTGATGTTTGGCATCAAACAGGGTCCTCAAACATGGCCTGAAACTGATGGCAAAACTTGGCGTAATTGTCCAACACCTGGTTGCGCTGGGTCAACAGAGGCATCACCCAACGTGCTGCAGAGCGTGACAACAAACTAATCAAAACCCCCACCTTATCCCAGTCAGTGGGAAAGTCCTCAGGCCAAAGGCTCATGTAAAGCTGGCATTGCCCCCCAAATGCTGGAAATTGGGCCAGCGAACCATCAAATTTATCTGGCACTGCCAATGGGCATTTTTGGCGTGGCTGGGCAGCTTGCATTTGTGCCACCTGTGCAGTCAAAAGAGCCACTTGCTGGCTTAACTGGGCAATCTCTGCTCTGAGCTGATCCATGGTCACCCCACAAAAAGCAAAAATAAGTTGAAGGGGTGGCTGGAGTTAAAAAGTGATGACCCGTAGTCTCTCAAAATAACCCCAAACCCAAAACATGCATTAAAGTCCAGTAATGCCTTCAACTTCACTTCACTGTTTTATTAGGCACAATTTAAAGTCACAAAAGTAAATAATGAGACAAAAGGAAAACAAAAACAAACTGCATTGATAAGAGTTCTGAAGCTAGCCAAGATAATTAATCATACATTCCAGGAAGATAACCAAGGAGAGTCCATGGGAAGAATGCCAGCAAAGATAAACCTATTTCAAAGAAAAAAACTAAACTTTGAATCCAGCAATTCTGACTACGCAGTTACAAACTTATATACATAGCCCCCAGCTGCAAGCCATGAGGAGGATCATGGTAATCTCCTCCTGAGTAGACCTTGTTTTTCCCTGATCCTCTCCTCCCTGCATAACATAGGATGGATAGGGGATGGGCCTGGATCCTCCTCTGATTGCTCAGCCAGCCTCTACCCTTCCTCAGCCTCCTCCATCACCTCTGGAGCCACACTCCCACTCCCTGTTGGCTGTTCCTCCTCTTCCTCAGTCAGTCTCCACCAGGGGCATGACAGAAAGCAGGAGAGAAATGAGAAGGATATAGGTGAGATTTTGGTTGTTGGCATTGACTATGGGGGTATCCTGGTACTTAATGAAGATACCCAGAACCAACACTATTATAAAAGAGGAAGAAAGAGACTAAATGGCCAAGATTGACCCCAAAGTGTCCTCATATTTCAGAAATGTTACAGTTTTTGGAATACATGAATTCTGTTTTTTGTTTGGATACTGATCTTCTGGGAATGGAAAACAGTCATCCATATCTAGGGGAAAAAAGAATCAGGTTAGAAAAACAGTTGTTCTAAAATTGAACTGAAAGGACTAGAAAGTAACATTACAGGTTCATCAAGATTTGATAAAAATAGGAAATATTTTCAGGAGCAATTCAGTCAAAATACTCATCATTTATTAACATTATTTTTTAAAAATATTTGTAATAGTGAGAACAATAAACTAGTGCAATGCCTTGCCTTCAGAAGTCATGGGTGCTCCATGACTGTAGACTTTTAGAAGGAGATTGGACAGCCACTTGTCTGGATTGGTATAGGATCGCCTGCTTGATCAGGGGGTTAGACTAGAAGATTTCTAAGGTTCCTTCCAACTACTGTTTTAAAATCTTTCTGAATAGATTCTAATTGTTTGTACATAGTGGGGGGCATGCACGACAAATTTATTTTACATACGTTTTGTCTCTCCGTGCCATAATGTATTTGTTCATATATCTATAGATAGGTACATGAGCCACGGTGGTTCAGTGGTTAGAGTGCAGTACTGCAGATTACTTCTTCTGACTGCCAGCTGCCTACAATTTGACAGTTCAAATCTCAGCAGGCTCAAGGCTGACATAGCCTTCCATCCTTCTGAAGTGGATAAAATGTAAAACCCAAATTGTTGGAGGCAATATGCTGACTCTGTAAACTACTTAGAAAGCAATATATAAGTCTAAGTGCTATTGCTACAGGAACATATCATCTTATTTGAAATTGTTTTATCTTTTTTTTTTTGGTTGATATGCTGGTAGTCTTCTGAAGCAGGCATTGTGAATTTGATCTCAGTTTCTACACAGTCTGAATATCAAATATCTCAACATCCCACCACTGCCATTATGTGAGCTGCCCACAAAAAATACAGATTTTTTTTTTCAGTGTGAGAAGATAGTGTTAAGATCTGTAATTAGGTTGTAAATTTACACTGTACCTATACACTGTGAAAAAAATGGCTGCATAGAAGTGAATATCTACAGCAGATAATATCTGAAAACTGTATTGCTTATTTTTCATCACTCACCTATCAAATTGGAAATCTTCCCTTCTGGACAGTGAAGACAATCATAACAACAAAATGGCTTCCCTTCTATTTTGGTCTTAGCCATAGGGCTATAGTTATTACACAGAGAAAGTGGCCACACCTGTTCATAAAGGATAAAAGAGAATGCTTTGCATTTTCCAAGAATGTGAGATTATACAGTAGTTACTTTTTTCAAAGCTCCCAATTTGTATCAGGTTTGGTGCAAAGCCTTTGTAAGTGGTATCAATGAAAAGAAGAAAAAAAGGAAGAAAATGTCATGAGATTTATAGAGCTCCCACTCATACCCTTTGTCATGTATTTTTGATATATAAGCCAAGCTCATCTTCTGCTGATACAAAATGCATCCATGTAGTTTGCTTGGCAGTGGGATTGAAATAATTTACCTTGTTCTTTGTGTTTTTTCAGCTTCCTATAGCCTTATAATTTTCTAATATTCTGGTTACTACTAAGACAAACCACATGGTTTAGCTTCTATCTCCACCAACACAGTTCTGTTAGTTGCTAATTTCTGATGTGATTTAACATATGTTTTGTATAGCGCTATTGATTATATAACTTAGAGGTTGTTATGGAATAGGTTCAAATATTTTTCCTAATTTTTAGATTTATTTGGATTGTCCTTTGTCAGATCTGTGTATCTATCATTTCTTCAATGGAAGAAGAAAAGGGGAGGGGGTGATAAAGAAATCCTTTTTGATGTAACCTGAATATATTTAATCTTATATCAAATTTGTATAACCTACACATGATACAATGGATGGATGAAACCCACATGGCCGGAACCTATCACCTCTGAGAGAGACAGCCAGGAGATGAAGAGACCATAAAAATTCCACAGTGAGATGTGTCCTGGGAAACTCTGAAAAAGATTGTTCTAAAAAGAGGGTGGGGGGAATTAACATGTTGGCTCTTTGTTTTACGAAATACAGATCAAGATAAGGGGAGGGGTTTTAAACTCCTTTAACTATCTCTGCATGCCTAAGAGACCTTAGATGCTGCTTTTAACCCCTACATGAATTGTCTCATCTCAATAAAGGATTCCTGTTGATACGTTTTGATACATTTTCAGAAGTTCATTCTAGTTGATTGAATGGGAAAAGTTCGGTAGCCTGACATCCTTTTTAACATTGTATAATGATGTAAAAGCTTTGTACAATGGTTGTCATTACCTCTGAGGATTTGTCTTCTTTTTTTAACTTGAAGGCAGTATAGCAATTAATCTCCCTACAACATTAATAATTATGTTTTCCCTGGCATTTGTTTTAGTATTTTAGATATGAGAAAATCATACAAAATCATTAGAACTATCCTACAGATCACATCTGCTTGGTTAAACATCGTTAACTTGATCCTGGATTATCCAAACCTGGTTAAATCTGCTTGGCCAAATGATGGCTTCTTCATTAATTATTAAAATGTCCTCTTGGAAAGTCATAGAATGTATTCCTCCAATTTTGACTTTCAGAAAGGATTTGTTTGGAAATGTGACCCAATTGATGATATCAAATCCAGCCTCTAGTTCTCCATTTTGATTGAAAGATAATGCTTCTCCTGCTACTGCATTATTCATTATTGAATGAGCTGCTTCTTACTATTCGATTGAGCTAAAAAATGAAAACAAAGAATAAAAGAGGACATAGAAACAGTATAAAAAAATCCATGCTAATTCATGCATTGCAACCTTGGAACAAACTTTCTTCTATGTCTGAGATATATTAACATAATGGAAAGAAAAAAAAGCTATATCACTTGAGACCTCACCTTTCATGGATGAAGTCTGAGAAGTTCAGTGTCCTACTTTGCCTATACTTTCTCTATTTGAAGGTTGAAAGAGCAACACATAATGCTTGTGCCAAAATGTAGACTGCATTATAGATTGTATAGCTGTGGCCTGTCATGTCCATTTCAAATATGGATACAGGGAGGGTCTCTATCTTCTCTTCCACAGTGCAAATTGGTTGACTGTCCATTATATTGTAGGTTCTCTCATTCACCAGTGAGTTTAGGAATGCACATCCAAATGCCTTACTCCAGAAAATCCTAATAAAGTCATCTTCTTGGCTGAAGTTTGGTTTTGTTGTCTAAAGAAATTCCTAAAACCCTAGGACCACTCTTGAATGAACTGCAAAGGAAAGAGCACCGTGGAGAAAATCTTCCCATCTCTGGAAGGGGGGACATGTGAAATCCATTTGAGCTGTCATAATCCATATTTTAGCATTTTTTGTAAAGGTATCTCTTCAAATTTTGACATACTAGGAAACATTCTCAAAACTATCATTGTAAAAATTTCACCTTCAACTAACACTGCATTGGCAGTGCTGTTCATGATTGCACAGTACATTTTCATCCCTTCTTTCACTGTATCAAGAATATCAGTGGAATAAGAAACAATAGGAAATCTTTCAATGAAGTCAAAGCAGATTCCTCTCTGGGCAAACATGGGAACCACATTTTGTACAAACTTATCCCCATTGTCATTATTCACAAATAAGACCCCAATCCATGTCCACATAAAATGCTGAAATAGCAGAAGAATTCCCTTATACTGATGGTCCATATTTGGAAACATTTGGTGATAGAAACCAGTCTGTTTGTCCTTATTTGTCACTGGAGCAGAGGCATACATCAACCGTAGAAAATACAGAAGAATTAAGAAAGGAGACAACAGGCTTTGATTTTTTTTTTTAAAAAAAAGCTTGTCAATATACAGTATATATTCTAGTTATAGTGCACAAAGTAAAAGTTTTCTTCCATTTTTGGAATAACAGACCTGGAAGGGATATTTGGAGGTCTTCTAATCCAACTCCCTGCTCAGGAAACCCCATGCTGTCTCACTGCTCAGAAAACTCTATACCATTTCAAAGACATTGTTCTCCAACCTCTTCTTAAAAACTTCCAGTGTTGGAGCATTCACAATTTATATGAAGATGGCAGTGCCCAACTAGGAAGGTGAAGCTCTTGCTCCTGGAGCACTATCTCCCTATAAAGCCACCACCTACACCAGAAATCACTTTTAAAGCTGCTGCTTGCACCAGTAACTGTGAGTAAACCTGATCCCAAAAAACAAGCCCAAAAACGCTGGATTCTGAAGCCGTAGAGCCCTAATAATGCTAGCAGAGCTCCTGCTAATTGATCCGGAGCCCTCCTCTCCTTCCCCAGCAAAGTGAAGCTCTTTCCATCGAGCCCTATGGTGGAGCTCTTGAACTGGATCACTTGGAGTCTGCAGAGTACAAACAACGTACCTTCATTTAAATCCCTCACACAGCTGATAGAAGTATCTTCCATGCCAGACAATGCATTCCCATTAATATCCCCCACACAGTTTCCCTGGAGCCACATCGGACAGCTGGCAGGGAGAAACAAGGAGGGAGGAGAAAGCCCTGAGGCTCTTAGGAGCCAAAAGTAACCCTGGATGGCTGAAGAATGCTTCGGTTGTCGAGAGGAGAGGACAGACTCCTTGACTGACCTGAAGAAAACCCCTCCATCCGAACTAAAAAGAGAATTGCCAGCATAGCTAAATCAAAACCAGTAGGGCAACTGAGACAGAAGTGAAAAAGAAAGGAAAGATCTTGTAACAGCGTGCTTAGTCTTGGTTAGAATCACTCCAATTTCTGCAGTGGAATTTTCCTTGGAAAGCGGGACTCAAAGGAGGAAAATAACTGTGATTAACGATCTGGAGTGCCTGTCAGATTTAGTTAAAAAAAAAGTATTGCAACTAGAAGTAACTTTAAAAGTAAAGGACAGATTGGATTAGTTAACCCAAATTTCTGGACTGTATTTTTAGTACTATTCAACTTGAAGAACTTCAGGAAACTATTGCAAAACAATCTTATTCAGAGACATATTGATTGTAGTTAAAGTGTTTTAATTCAGCGAGTTTTGCTCTCTTTCAAAAATCCAGCGTGCTTTGAACATCCTGTTACAGCCTATTGTTTACAGAGTAATAGCAGCAGCAATCAGAGCAATAAACTCCTCTCACCCAGTCTATCACAGCTGCTAGTAAAACAAACAACCCTTTCCTTGAAGACTCTCAATACTACCTCATTACTTTAATCAAACACCCATTAATTCATTACCTCAAAACTTACAACTTTTCTACCTCATCAACTATATCAATGATTAGATAATCAATTTCTATAAAACATTTTATTAATAGTCTAATTGATTTATTGTTTTAATTTAGTGTGATTAGAGTGTTTAGTGCAAATAGTGTGATTACTGACTAGTTTAAAAGATCAAGATTCATGTAATTTAATTGATTAGTAAAATCAGTGATTTAGTGAATTTAATTGAACAGTGTGACTAATGATTAGTGTAATTAATTGATTAGTAGTTAGTGTAATTAGTTGATTAGGTTGATTGTTGCTTAGGAAAATTATCCGACTAGAGAGATTACTGCAATTGATTGATTGGTGTGATATTGGCTATATTGTTTACCCAAAATTGTTCCATTAATTAATTCAATCAACGTACTATCTTAACAAACCTACCATGCCAAGAAAAAAATCCAATGCCAAACCACAACCTAAAGAGAAATTAATCCCCACCAATGAACCACAAGACTCCTGCACATGCCTTAAATGCTACAAAACTCTAAAGGATAATGAAAACTCCATCAAATGTTCTCTGTGTAACAAATACGCTCATCATGACTGCTTGGGATTACCCAAGCAAATGATTCAATACCTAGAATCATGCAATGAGTTTCCATGTCTCTGCAAATCATGCAGACCCAAACTGGATCTGTTCGAAAGAGTTGATACCTTTGAAACACAATTAACGTCACTTGACACCATAGTAGCATCCCTGGACGCCTTAAAAGAAAGATTATCCAACCTCGAAAAAAAAGACACAATGCAAAAACCTGAACATCCAATAGCTACAAACCACATCTCTACCCAACAACCACAACCCAAACCACAACCCAATCCACAAAAAAACATAACCCAGACAAATATTGATATCCCAATCCTCATCATAGAAGCTGTTGAGCGTGAATGGAAACGTCCAAATGCCATCTTATTTGGTCTAGAAGGCATCAATGATAATGATGACATCACAACTGTCCGAAACATCATCAGTGATTATCAAGCATCAACCATCTCCCCTGATGAAATACTTGACATTTCCTGCATTGGCCAAGAGCTCAAAAACAGAGACGGCTCTGTGACCCCACGCTTCTACAGGGTCATTTGCAAAAATGAATCAAAAAAATGCAAATTCATTTACACTATAAATTCACTCGCCAAAACCAACACCAACCATAAGAACCTCCGTTGTCGCCCTGACCGAACCATACAGCAATGTGCCCGCTCCCGTGTACTCCGCACTGAACTCAAAAAAACGTCTAGACAATGGAGAGAAGGACCTGTACATTGACTACCATGCTGACTGTATCAAAAGTAAGTCACACATCCCGCAACTCAGCTTTAACCTTCAACCACAACCCTACCTCAACCAATCCACCATCACCCAAGACTAGGCACGCACGCCCCTAACTACCTCAATTCCAACTACTGCTGGCCTTAAATGCAAGCTACTCAATGCAAGAAGCCTTGTAAATAAAATACCTGAATTTTTCCTCCTACTAAATATGGCTAAATTCAACATTATATTTGTCTGTGAAACATGGCTCAACGCATCTCTCCCTGACTCCATTACCACAGTAAGAGACTATCATGTTTACCGATCAGATCCTGAAATTTGTAGAGGAGGTGGTGTGGCTATCTTCTATAAAAAGTCCTTACATCTAAAAAATATCCAAGTTACCCAGGAGCTTGCTCTTCCTGAGACCATTATCTGTGAACTATCCTTAAATATCACAATTCAATTCTTACTATGTTACAGAGCACCTGATTATGACATCGAACATGTAAACAAGCTAAATACACAACTAACACGGGCAGCATCCTGCCCATACCCTTTTATCTTTCTTGGTGATTTCAATCTACCTCATATTGACTGGACCCTAAATGAATGCACAACTGAAACCATACACGCAACCTTCTACAATGCTGTTACAAGTCTGGGACTGGAACAACTAGTAACCAACAACACTAGACTAAACAACTGCCTCGATCTCATCTTCTGCAATAGTTTGAATTTAACTTACGGAATACAAACTAAAGAACCCTTTTCCAGCAGTGACCACAATATGATTGACTTTTGTCTCAACATACATCCACACAAAAACCACAACAATGATGTAATCCCCAATTATAACTTCAAAAAAGGCAACTATGATCTTATAAACAACGATCTCTCATCCCTTGATTGGAAATCTCTATTCACTGGATGCAATACTGTTGAAGACCATTACAACATATTCTTACTTGAAGTCAAAAGAGTCATCAAACTATATGTACCAACAACAACTCCCAAAACAAAACAAAAAAACAGGTTACCCATAACAATAAGGAAACTTCAATCCAAAAAGAGATCACTCTGGTGGAAAAACAAATCTGGTCACGTTGCCAATTTCAAAAGCCGCTACAAAAATTTATGCCACCAGATAAAGACCAAATGCACCAATTATCACATTAAACAAGTGGAAAACCTTCTAAGCACCAATTCCACCCGTGCTTTTTACAATTTTGTAAACAATAAACTAAAAGACTCAAGGTCCATCCCACCCCTGATAGGACCTAATGGTAAAGATTACAACGATGACACCATTAAAGCCAACATCTTTAACACATTTTTCGGCTCAGTATTTGTAAACAGCAATGGATCATGCCCAGTATTTCCTAGCTGAACCACAGATAACTACAATGATCTAATACATATTGATTTTATGGAAGATAATGTTGAAAAAGCACTTCGCAATCTAAAACCATCTCTATCTATTGGACCGGATGGAATATGTGCCTACTTCTTAAAAAAGCTATCCACTGCCATAGCTGAACCTCTAAGCATAATCTTTGAAAAATCTTTCAGGACCAGTTCCTTGCCTAACCTATGGTCACAAGCCACGGTCATCCCCATCTTCAAAAAGGGAGACCCCAGCCTAGTTGAAAATTACAAACCAATCTCCTTATGCTGCGTCACCTGTAAAGTCATGGAATCAATTATTAACCAATCCATCACCCTCCACTTAGAGACAAACAACCTACTCTCCAATAAACAATTTGGTTTCAGAAAAAAACTATCCTGTAACCTGCAACTCTTACACTGCAAAAACATATGGACGACACAACTCAACCAGGGCAAAGCAATAGATGCAATCTACATAGACTTCTGTAAAGCCTTTGATTCAGTGGTACATGACAAAGTACTCCTAAAAATAAAATCCTATGGTATCTCTGGACAACTGCATAACTGGATAGAAGCATTCCTGTCAAACAGACAACAAATGGTCAAAATTGGAAGCGTCCTATCAAATTCTGTACCTGTCAGTAGTGGTGTCCCCCAAGGCAGTGTTCTAGGACCAACTCTCTTCATACTCTACATAAATGACCTCTGTGATCATATTAAGAGCAACTGCGTTCTTTTCGCTCATGATGTAAAGCTGTTCAATACCACAGACAATACTGCTACCCTTCAAAAAGATCTTGACTATGTATCAGAATGGTCAAACAAATGGCAATTTCAAATCTCAACAAATAAATGCTCTGTTTTACATATTGGCAAAAAAAATCAGAAAATAAAATACAGGCTGAATAGTCAAGACCTTGTTGATGATCCAAACTCTGTCAAGGATCTTGGAGTACTCATCTCAAATGACCTAAGTGCTAGAGCCCACTGCAACTACATAGCCAAAAAGGCATTAAGAGTTGTTAACCTAATCCTACGTAGCTTTTTCTCTGGTAATATCACACTACTAACTAGAGCATACAAAACATTGGCTAGACCAATACTTGAATACAGCTCATCAGTCTGGAACCCACATCACGTATCTGATATTAGCACAATTGAGAAAGTCCAGAAATATTTCACAAGAAGAGTTCTCCATTCCTCTACTCGTTGTAGAATACCTTATGCCACCAGACTTGAAATTCTAGAACTAGAAAACCTTGAATTATGCCGTCTTCGGTCTGATTTAAGCATGGTATATAAAATCATACATTGCAATGTCCTACCAGTCAATGAATACTTCAGCTTCAACCATAACAACACAAGAGCACACAATAGATACAGACTCAAGGTTAACCACACCAAGCTTGATTGCAGGAAATACGACTTCAGCAACAAAGTGATCAATGTCTGGAATACTCTACCCGACTCTATAGTTTCTTCCCCCAACCCCAAAAACTTTAACCTTAGACTGTTTACTATGACCTCACCCCTTTCCTAAGAGGTCGCTAGGGGGCGTGCATAAGCGCACCAACGTGCCTACCGTCCCTGTCCTATTGTTTCTTTTATTTTTCTTTTATTTTTCTTATATGTACCCATTTCATGTATTCAAAACTATGTATACACTTATACTTATTATCTTGTAAACAATTGACAAAT
Source organism: Pseudonaja textilis (assembly GCF_049901715.1). Classification (NCBI taxonomy): domain Eukaryota; kingdom Metazoa; phylum Chordata; class Lepidosauria; order Squamata; family Elapidae; genus Pseudonaja; species Pseudonaja textilis. Next base: position 114,595,332 of record NC_142008.1, read on the forward strand.
CAAATAAATAAATAAAATAAATAAATAAAATTTCTGGAGGCAAGTTTTTTCAGTGATTAATTTTTCTAACCCCCAAGAAATTCTCCTTAGTTCTAGGTTGCTTCTTTCCTTGATTGGTTTCCATCCATTGCTTCTTGTCCTGCCTTTACAGGTGCTTTGGAGAATAGTTTGACTCTCTCTTCTTTTTAGCAATCCCTGAGATATTGGAACACTGCAATCATGTCACTCCTAGTCTTTTTTTAATTTCATTTGGCAGTTGTGTTCTTCTAATTCTTCCAAGGATGAACTTTTAAGATTAGCTATGCACAATTTACCAATCTTTGCTTGTCTTAATATTGCTTAGATTTCATTTTGGAGTCCTATGCTGAATTTATTCTGAATTTATTTAGACATTTATTTTAGTCTATTAGATCAGGGGTCGCCAACCTTTTGGATCTCAGCGACCACCAAACTCATACTTTTAAATTCCGAGGACCATTAATACGAAATTTTAAAAGCTAATATATTTAATATAATGTTCTATGTTAAATATAAATTATATATATGTGGATCTTTGGTTATTCGGGTTTTCTCCCATGTAAAATTGGAAGTATCCTGGTGACGTTTTGACAAAATCTCATTTATCATCTTCAGGCTTGTGTCTTCAGCTTTGTGCTTCTCGGGGTAATGTGAGCTTGCAGCTGCTTCTTCCTTTTAACTGCTAGTGGGAGTGTGACTTAACTGGGTTGGGGTTTGGCTGTGTTCTGATTGGTTGGGGGGTTGGCTGTGTTCTGATTGGCTGGGGGTGTGTTCTGTTCAGGTGGGGGCTTGGTTGTGCTCATAGTTGCTGTAGGATTTGAGTTGGTGAGCTGTGATCCTGTTGTTTGGTTTTGCATTTGTGGTCATGCCACATCTTCATGGTGGGTGTCCGTTCGCTTCATGTATGGGTCGGAGGGGTTTGAAGCAGGTAGTGATGTAGCTACGGTACGGCTTCTGGTTTGTGGTCGTGTCTCATCATCTGTGTGGGTGTGGGTCTGTTTTCTATGTGGAAGTGTGGTGGTAGCATGTTGTGTGGCCCTCATGGGTGTGGGTCTGGTGTCATTCTTCATGTTAGATATTTGTTTGTTAATGAGGGTGGGTTTCCAAATGGCTGGTAGGCAGGAGGTATCATCTTGTTTATTCATGTTGTGTGGGCATTTTTCTATCTCTATGGCTTCTCTGATTATTCTGTTGTTGAAGTGTTCAGTTTTGGTGATAGTTCTGGTATTTTTAAAGTCAATCTCATGTCCTGTGGCTTTGAGGTGTTGGACCAGGGAAGAGGTCAGTTCTTCTTTTTTGATTGAGTTCTTGTGTTCTTCAATGCGTGCACTTATTTTTCTGTTGGTTTGTCTGATGTATGTGGTGGGGTAGGTGGTGCATGGGATTTTGTATACTCCTTGGTTTTCTAACTTGATTTTGTCTTTAGGATTTCTTAGGATGGTGGATATTTTTCTGTTTGTCCAGAATGCTGTTTTATGCTGCCTATCAGCCATTTGGAAACCCTCCCTCATGAAAAGACAAGTACCTAACATGAAGAATGACACCAGACCCACACCCATGAGGGCCACACAAGATACTACCACCACACTTCCACGTAGAAAGCAGACTCACACCTACACAGAAGATGGGACATGACCACGGACCAGAAGCCTCACTGCAGCTGCATCACTACCCGCTTCAAACCCCTCCGAGCCATACATGAAGTGAACTGACACCCACCATGAAGATGCAGCATGACCACGAATGCGAAGCCAAACAGCAGGATCACAGCTCAGCAGCTCAAATCCCCCAGCAACTAAGACTAACCTGAGCACAATCAAGCCCCCACCTGAACAGAACACACCTCCAGCCAATCAGAACACGGCCAACCCACCAACCAATCAGAACACAGCCAAGCCCCCACCCAATCAAGCCACATCCCCACTAGCAGTTAAAAAGAAGCAGCAGCTGCAAGCTCACATTACTCTGAGAAGCACAGAGCAGAAGACACAAGCCTGAAGATGATGAATGAGACTTAATTGAAAAGTTGCCTACATACTTCCAATCTTCCCCAGGAGAAAACCCGAATAACCAAAGATCCACATACAAATACCAGGAGAACCTCAGAAAACAAATATTTATTTTTATTTTTATTTTTATTTTTATTTTTATTTTTATTTTATTTTTATTTTTATTTTTATTTATATATATATATATATATATATATATATATATATATATATATATATATATATATATATATATATATACACACACACACACACACACACACACACACACACTGTGCTATCTTGGTTCACTTCCTTCCGCTGCGGCTGATCTCAGGCAGTGTTGATAGGATCCAGCCTTCGCCCACTGCTTTACGGGGTTCCACAGGGCTCGGTACTCTCTCCACTCCTGTTCAACATTTAAATGAAGCTACTGGGTGAGATCATCTGTCACCATAGACTGAGGTATCACTAATATGCTGATGACACTCAGCTGTATGTCTTGGCCCATGCTGAGTTAAGTGTTGCTGTGCCCTCCTCTCACAGTGCCTGGAGGCTCTTAGGGGCTAGATGGGGAGCAATGGGTTGAAACTAAACAAAACCAAGACCAAGTGGCTATGGGTTTGGAGTTTGTTTACTCGGGGAGAATTACCACCTTTGGCCCTAGATGAGGTGGCATTACCTCAAACAGACTCTGTGCGTAATCTAGGGGTTTTCCTGGACTCACAACTTCTGCTCAAAGAGCAGGTGGTGGTTGTGGCTAGGAGGGCCTTTCTGCAACTGCAAGTTGTGCACCAGTTATGCCCTTTCCTGGTCCAATGGTCCCTAATCACAGTCACTCATGCTCTAGTTACTTCCTGTCTTGATTACTGCAATGAAATCTACATGGGGCTGCCCTTGAAGAACATCTCGAACCTCCAGTTGGTGCAAAATGCAGCAGCCAGATGGTTTTGTGCAGACCCTAGTATGCATATGTATCACCTCTCCTACAGGAACCGCATTGGTTGCCGATTTGCTTCTGGGTGCAATTCAAGGTGCTGGTTGTTACCTTTAAAGCTCTTCATGGCTTAGGACTGGGTTATCTGAGGGAACATCTCTTGCCCAATACATTAGAGCAGGGAGGCAGGAAATGTTATTCCGTTATTCCTTGTCTGGCCTTCAGGTGCCTTGGAAAAAGCTTATGCCCCTCCTCTCTGCAGCAGTCCCTCAAATATTGGAAGATTGCTATTATGTCTCCCTGATCCTTCTCTTCATTAGACTACTAGCCATGCTCAGTTCTTTCAACCATTCATCATATGTTTTAGCCTCCAGACCCCTAATCATTTTGTTTGCTTTTCTCTGCACTCAACATATTTCTTATCGTGTGGTGACCATAACTGGTTGGTGTCATCTTTAATGGTTCCTGGCCACTATGTTTTTTTGTTTCCTTTTACCACTAACTCATCAAAACATAATTACTTTTTCTAGTGAATCCACCTGCATGACATGGCCAAAATAAGTGAGACACCCCTTCAGTCTGTTGTCTTTTTTAGATTATGCAAGTATTTTGGCACCATGAAACACCCTGGTTTGGTTAGATTTCATATTGTATGAGAGCCAGCTGATTTTACCTGATTAGCTGATCCATAAAGAGGAAACAGATCACGGGTGGGATGCAAATATTTTACTACCAGTTCTGTGGGTGTGACTAGGTGGGCAAGGCTAGGTGGGCGTGGTCACGTGAGTAGATGGGCATGACTTCTTTTTTTTCCCCACACTCCTTTTTTTTTTGCCTCCTGGGCCACAAGCAAGCCTCCTTGGAGGATATTTTTGTTCCCATGAGACTTCCCTGAGGCCAGAAGGCAAAAAATGAAGTGGGGGGGAGGGTCAAACTCCCCTGCACAGTGAAGAAGGGAATATTTAAAGGAAAGCCACTTTGCCACCAATTGCTATTAAATCTATTTTAAAAATTAGAAGGAGAAAGGAATGTGGGGGAAAATGAGCTATTGGGCAGTTTCAATTTACAACTACATTTTCTTTTTTGCTTGTAATACAGACAGAGAAATCAGATTTTAATGAAAATTTTGCATCAATTGTATTTAATGTAGCATAACAGAAGTAATTGCATTGTTATTTATTTGTATCATGCCTTCTTTACTTTTACAAATAATTCAAGGCAATGAACATGTCCAACATACCATCCTCCTCCTATTTTCCCCACAGCAACAACCCTGTGAGATGAGTTGGACTGAAAAAGAGACTGACCAAAGGTCATCTAGCTATTTTCCTGCCTAAGGCAGGACTCACAGTCTTCTGGTTTCTAGCCTAGTGCCTTAACCACTACAGTAGACCACACTGGCTCTATGTATGCTTGATGTTTTGAGTTATTTATAAAAATAATAAAGGCAGAATTTAAAAAAAAAATGCTAATGCAGTTCAGCTTTGAGTGTGATGTTGTACTAATTCTTAGTCTATATCTCCATCAGAGGTGCTATTTGTTCCATACTAGCAGGCTTGTAGGCCTGCATTCCTATTGGTCTGGAAAAGCCGGGCCGTGATTGGACAAAACTAAGCGTTCTTATTGGTTCTTATTCGGCTGCCGTGATTGGGTAAAACCAAGTGCGGCAAGCTCAAATGCATGTCATAGGCTCTATAAAAGGAGCTGCCTTGGCTGGGAGTCTTGTCTCGGTATCTGGTTTCCTAATAAAGAGCTGTTCTCACTACTTCAAGTCTCGCCTCTCCTTGGGACCCATCGCCCAGACTTAACACTGGCGATGAAGGTGGAATACTGAGACAACAGAGCTGACTAGCACGTGGCAGAGAGTGCATAGATGACCTACAAGATGGCCAGCAGTGCCGTGCCACCTGCACCATTCAATCTGGCCAGCGAGGACTGGGAGTCCTACATTGATCGTTTCCAAATGTTCTTGGAATCAAACAACCTGAAGGACGCCACTGGCAGCAAGAAGCGAGCGGTTTTTCTAACACACTGCGGACCCGCCATTTTTAAAATGGCCAAGGCGCTCGCAAAGCCAACAGGCATCAAAACCATGGATTAGGATACCCTAGCTCCCATCCTCCAGAACCACTACGCCCTGGTGGTGCCGATTCTCATCCGTCAGCATGACTTTTACCAGAGGGATCAGCACGAGGGCGAGAGCGTTGGAGAGTTTGTAGCCGACCTGAGGGACCTAGGAGGCTTGTGCGGATTCGCCAATCTAGATGAGGCCATGTGTGACCAAGTCGTCCTCGGACTGAAAGACCCAACTCTCCAAAGCAGACTGATGGCTAAAGGAGACATCTCCCTCGCTGACGCCGAAGCCGAAGCCACCACAGCTGAGGCCACCCGTAAGTCAGCGGCACAAATGTGACGTTCAAATGGAAATGACCGCCAACCCATCAGTGAGACAGCAACTGCAGCAGACAAACACGCAGCATCCACCCACCACGGCGACATCGAATCCCCCTCTGACAGTGAAGAGGAAGAAATTCACAGACTTCAGTCAGAACGCGAGCGATGAGACTGGTGCGGTCGTAAGTCGAGTTATCAATGTGCTGGCTACGGAGGAAATCACCCGGGTTCTGAATGCAAGTTCTTGGACGCTGTTTGCCGTTTTTGCGAAAAGCAAGAGCATATTGCCAAAGTATGCCATAACAAATGAAATTCCAGCCCCCGACGACAGGGAAACAGCCCAAGAAGAAGAGATGGCACCCCCACCATAAACTGGGACTGCCATAATGACAGCCGATGGAACCGGGACAGCTGATCCAGGAAGTTCATTGAGGCACCCAGAAGAGAAGAAATGCACCAAACAGTCACCATCGGCCACGCTTCATCAATAGACACACGAAAGATACGTGTAGAGGTCAACATCGAGAATCAGCCTTGCACCATGGAGGTAGACTCTGGTTCCTCCCTCTCTATGGTTTCCTGGAGGACCATCAAAAGACAAATTCCCAGCATCCGCCGCCAAGAGCTTAGGGACCAGAAGCTAATATTAAGAGACTATCAAAGTAATCACATTCCGGTCGTTGGCACTGGACATTTTCAAGTCTCGTTCAGAAACCACACCACCATCCTACCACTCACAATCGTCGATAAAGACAGACCCAGCCTACTTGGGTTGCAGTGGTTCGCACCATTGGGGATCGAGATGACAGGCATCAACCACACAGAAGATGGGAACTGGGAAGAAACTCTCACCCAGGACTTCCAAAAAGTCTTCAGTGAACATCTAGGCAAGTACAAGGGGTCTCCTATCTCCTTTAATCTCAGCCCTGACATTGCTCCCATCCGTCTCAAGCCGCGCTGAGTGCCTTTTGCACTCAAGCCTAAAATAGACGAACAATTAGACAAACTAATAGCACAAGGAGTATTAGAACCCATCGATCATGCCCATTGGGAGACCCCAATTGTCACCCCCATCAAACCCAATGGCTCCCTGAGAATTTGTGGTGACTACAAGGCCACCCTCAACCATGCATTGCAGCAGAGCTCCTACCCGGTGCCAGTAGTCCAACATCTCCTGCACTCACTAGGGGGTGGCAAGATCTTTTCAAAGCTCGACCTGGCTCAAGCTTATCAACAACTGCCAGTCGATGTTGAAACCGCAGAAGCCCAAACAATAGTGACACATAGAGGGGCGTTCAAATGTAACCGGCTCCAGTTTGGGGTCAGCGTCACACCGGGCATTTTTCAAAGTCTAATGGAGAGATTGTTGCAGAGAATTAAAGGAGTTGTGCCCTATTTAGATGACATTCTGATAGCAGCCCCTACCAAAAAACAATTGGAAAAATGACTGAGGGCAGTCCTACAGAAATTCAAAGACGCTGGCCTCAAGGTGAAAAAGGGAAAGTGCCAATTATGCACTGAAAAGGTTGAATTTCTTGGCTACCTCCTTGACAAACAAGGAATTCACCCCACAGATAAAAAATTGAAAGCCATCAAAAATGCCCCCAGACCAAAGAACAAAACAGACCTCCAAGCCTTCCTCGGACTCATTAATTTCTATAACATTTTTCTACCCCAGAAGGTGACTGTCACAGAACCTCTGCATAGACTCCTTGATAAAAAGGCTTCCTGGATATGGGGACGGCGAGAAGAGCACGCTTTTCACCAGATAAAAAACCTTTTGACTTCAGATGCAGTCCTCATGCGATACAATGAAACGCTACCTCTGATTGTTACTTGCGATGCATCACCTTTCAGGGTTGGCACCATCCTGAGCCACGTTTTATCAAATGGAACGGAAGCCCCCATTGTATTCTTTTCCAGAACATTGTCCAAGCCCGAGAGGAACTATAGCCAGCTGGACAAAGAAGCCCTCGCCATCGTTTCAGCAGTAAAGAGATTCCATTTATGGTAGGACATTTTCCATTATTACAGACCATAAGCCCCTACTTGGCATATTGGCGGGTGACCAGCCCACTCCACACATCTTGTCACCTAGAATGACAAGATGGTCTGAATTTCTTGCCCCTTATAATTACAAATTGATACATCACCCTGGCAAGACAATCTTGCACGCTGACGCAGCGAATGGTAGAGCTGAACGCATGGTTCAATTTACAAAAAAAACTCTGCATGAAATGGAACATGGCAACATCCATGAAAAGATCACCAGGATGCTTCTTCTACAACATATCACACCAAATACCATCACCAACAAGAGCCCAGCAGAGCTATTAATGGGCAGAAGATTCAGGTCACCTCTAGACTGCCTGAACCCTGCTTACATCCCAGAAAATCCCCTTGGTTCCAGCAGCAAGCACCATGCCTTCAAGGTAGGAGACACTGTATTTGCCAAAAACTTTACAGGGGACCCACTTTGGATCCCTGCAAAAATCACCCAAGTCACAGGCCCCCGCTCCTACCGGCTAGAGACCACCGATGAGAGGTCATGGAAACGTCATATTGACCAGCTAAGATCCAGGCTGGCCGCTTCCCCCCTCATAGACTCTAACCAAGAAATTAGGGGGTGGGGGGAAACCTCAAGTTCAGAAAATGAACGAACATCTGTACAAGTAGAACACCCCCCACAGACATTAAACAAAAACAACAATACTTACCAGCCAGAAGGGAGCCGTGGCAGACAGGCACTTCGCCTGGAAGCAGTGGCCGGACAAGCTCCACCAGCTCAGAGAGCCCAGGTGGGAGCAGCAGAGCAAACGGCTCAACCGACCCAGAATCACCAGGCGGGAGTTGCCGCCAGAGGACCGGCTCACCCTTCCAGGCAGTTCTATCTTGCAGCTTGAGAGTGATGCAGAGCCCATCCGAACCCAATGCTGAACAGAGACACTGTGAACTGTGCAAGTCTAGTAGGCAGGTACGAAGACCCGCCTACTTGCTTGATTACGTTACCCCGCCCCTTGGACAGAACCAAGAGGGGAGGGTTGTTTCATACTAGCAGGCTTGTAGGACTGCATTCCTATTGGTCCAGAAAAGCCGGGCCGTGATTGGACAAAACTAAGCATTCTGATTGGTTCTTATTCGGCTGCCGCGATTGGGTAAAACCAAGCGCGGCAAGCTCAAATGCATGTCATAGGCTGCCTAGCCACAGCCAGCTCTATAAAAGGAGCTGCCTCAACTGGGAGTCTTGTCTCGGTATCTGGTTTCCTAATAAAGAGCTGTTGTCACTACTTCGAGTCTCACCTCTCCTTGGGACCCATCGCCCAGACTTAACAGTATTCCCAGAAGATTCTGACCAGTTCAGGAGAACCAGTAGTGGAAATTTTGAATAGTTCAGAGAAACCAGCAAATACCACCTCTGACTGGCCCCCGCCCCCATTTATTATATGGCTTCCGAGTCCCAGCTGATTGGCTGGGTCTTCTTTTGTCGCCCAGTACAGGAGAAAGGAGCTGGAAATCAGGTTAGGGAGATGGGGAGCGGGAGTGGGATTCAAATGTCTTAACAACCAGTTCTGTGGGTGTGTCCTAATTTGTGGGTGTGACCAGGTGGTCATGTGACTGGGGTGACTGTAGCTAGGTGTCCATGTGACTGGCAAACCAAATATAAGTGGTCCTCATTTAACGGCCCATCAGGTGTATCTCCCTCAGGGATTTGTCCTGAGACATTCCCTGTCTCGCCATTCTGATGGGTCAGGTAGATGTGACTGGCAAGAGACATTATGCTATTATTGGAAAGAAATATAGCCCAATTTCTTTTTAGGGAGTTTGCTAAATTCCTGTACAAGAGACAACAATAAGCAAAGAGTTATTGTTAGAACATTGAATTGTTAACTAGGGCATACAAAACCTTTGCCAGACCAATTCTTTTTTTTTTAATAAAAGTTTTATTTAAGTTTTCACAAAACATACAAATACAAATAAAATATCTTTTTTTTTGAGAACAGTGTGCCTCTGGGTTATCACTTTTCCATACAGACATAAACTCAATACATATTTATCTTGTACATTCCAATCCATATCTTATAACTATTTCTGCATTTTTTCAATAGCTTTTCCCTTTTTTTTTTTACTTCCTATAGCCTTATTTTAAATTATCTCATTCCTTTCTTTATTCAATTACATAGCTTTTCTAATTTTTAAAATCTTTATAATCAATGTTTTTATACTTTCATCTGTCCTGTTTAGAATTTCATATTATCTTTTCTCATAAAACAAATTTTCCCCTGTAATTACTAGACTGGAGTGTAACACCTTTGTATCTTTTTTCAAATTTTGTTTAAAAATTTAAGTTACACCTTTACAGTTATTACATTCATTTTTTAACCTCTATTTTATAACACATATCTATTTTTAATCAAATTCTGCTTGGTACATTCCCTTAAAATACACACTAAATTCTTAAAAGAAAAAAGTACCCTGTTTCTCCAACAATATGGCCTCCCCCAATAGGAAGTCCCAGCATGTTTTATAGGCATGAAATGAAATTAAGCCCCTCCCCAAATTAAGGCCTATATTAAAACATGTGAAATGGGGGGTGGTGGCAGGGGTTTGCTGTTAGGAAGTACTTTTGTTGCACACCCAGATATGGTGCTGCCTGCGTTGACCCTGATACAAAGTGCCCCTCCAACACCGAAGTCAACATCCAAGCCATTGCCGCCCCCCTGCCCGAAGATGCAGGAGGTGGGAATTAAGTCTCCCCCCAAAAGACGGCCTAGCTATTTTTTCAGGGCTCAAAAAAATAAATAAAACCTGGCCTTATTATATGAGAAACACGGTATATATGTATACATATCTATGTATATATGTATAACAATAGTAAATGGAATAATTATTCTATTCAAGTACAGCTTTGCCATTAATATTAATAATAATATTTTACATTTCTATTTCTTTTAACAAACATTACCTAGTAATATCGGTTGTCTTTCACTTTAATCATCTATATTTCATATTTGACTTATTACTGTCTTTAAATAAACAAAACAATAGTTATTAATGGTAGTCAACAAAGTTATTATTCTTATTCAAGTTCATCTTGTCAACTGATAAAATCTTCCATGTTTCTTTTCAGTTTTTTTAAACTTTCTTTTTAAATCATTGAGAGCCTTATTCTCTTTACAAACAAATATTCCTCTACACATCAATAGAATTTTTTTCTATCACTTCAATCATCTACCATATTTTCTAACCCTTTTCTATTTCTAATATAACAATACTATCCCATGCACCCTTGCAGAATCTCTCCTTAAGTTTTAACCATTGTCTCTGTGTCTTTTAAGTAGGTTTATACCTTTAATTCTTGTACACTTTTCCTGTACCTCTATATATTGTTTCTGTCCTTGATAGCTTCTTTTCCTTTCCCTTTTCCCTCTCTTCTTCTCCCTCCCTTTTTATTCCCTTTTCTATCTAATCCTCCCTTCTGTGATCCTCCCTTCTGCTTCTTCCTGATATATTCATTACTTTTCAAATTACTCTTTATTTTGGTTGTAACTTCAATGTTGAGGAGAGCCAATGTTGATGGCTCCCCCTTCTTCACCACCTCTATGAGGTGGCTTCAGCCCCGAATCCAGGCAGCTCAGGGCACTCCTACAGCAAGCACAGATCAAAACCATGCACAATCGTGATTTTGGTCCGTCTCTGAAGAAATCTAAACCGGAAGAGCTGCCAGACCAATTCTTGAATACAGCTTGTCTTCCTGGAATCCACACTGTATATTAAACATTAACACAATTGAGCGGTTTCAGAAGTATTTCTCAAGAAAAGTACTCCACTCCTCCATTCACAATAGAATTCCCTGTACCTCCAGACTTAAAATTTTGGGCCTGGACAATCTGGAACTGTGTTGCCCGTTGTCCGATCTGAGCATAGTTCACAAAATTGTCTGCTACAATGTTTTACCTGTCAATGACTTCTTCAGCTTCAACCACAATAATACATAGGCAAACATTTGATACAAACTCAACATAAAATGCTCCAAACTCAATTGCAGAAAATATGACTTCAGCGACAGTGTGGTGAACGTCTAGAATGCCCTACCTGACTCCATTGTTACAGCCTCAATCCATCACAGCTTCAACCTCAAACTATCTACCGTGGACTTCACCAAATTTCTAAGATGTCCAAAAAAGGGGTGTGCATAAGTGCACCAGAGTGACTACCACTCCTCTCTTACTGTCCGCATTTATCTGTATTTACTTCCTTTGTTCTTGTTTATGTTCATACTTATGTTTGACAACCAAATACTAAATAAATAAGCAAAGAGGAGAAAAGGGGTCAATCGATTTGTGTCCTACATTGGCAGGCAAATAAAAGTTGGCTGTTTCAGAATACCATCATTGTTGCCATCAGAATTCTTCAGCTAGTCAGTGACAAAAGTACTTGTATGAAATATTGTTCAATTGAAGGGGCAAAGTAAAAAAATCAGAATAATATTTGGTGAAAACAATTTTAATTGACAGATGTAGAAACTATTCTGTTTATTTAAAATATTCAAGTTTTTAAGTTGAGCATTGAAGCACCCTGGATTTTGAATAAGAAAATAAAGAGATATTGAAACAATTTGGATCCTACCTTTCTGAACTGGGTTGGCCAGACAATGTCTTTTTGGAAATAGTCAACCTTTGGTTTAAGGGTGCTTGTGGGTCTAGCTTTAAAATTTTGACTCTAAGAAAAGACTGATTTGAATATGTGATCCAGTTGATATCAAATCCTCCTACCAACTCTCCATTTTGGTCAAAAGAAATAGTTCTTCTGCTGCCATCATTGAATGAAACATATCTAAGAAAGTGATACATCTAAATGAGAGTAAGAGAAGAACATTTTAATCCTTTTTATTGCAATTTTAATGCTATTTATAAACTATACATATTAATTCTTGTGTATATGGAGACAGACTTTTTAAGTTTAATAATACAATGACATCAGAGCACATTGTAATTTCCCTAATTATGTAAGTGAAAAAAGGGGGAATATAAATTGAGAGAGAGAGACAGAGTCGGAGAGACGGAAAGAGACAGAGGCAGAGAGAGAGACAGAGAAACACACACACACACACAGAGCGAGAGCTAGACAGAGAGAGAAACACACACAGAGAGAGAGAGAGAGAGAGAGAGAAATACACACAGAGAAAGAAGACAAGAATAGTAGCTATTAACATAATTCAAGTACTTAAAAATATAGGAAATTGAGGTCCCCAACTGTTAGTGTTTGGGGATAAACCCCCAAGCAGAGTATGCAGCAGCAGTCAAGCCAGGCAGGCAAATGAGAGAGAGAGTGGGCCCAAGAGTATACACACACTGGAAACAAAAACACTGTTTGTGGTTTTAAAATAGTTATTTAATTCACACAGAGATTAAGAAGTGTCATTCAGTCCATATATCATTATCCAGTATATCTATCCAGTTACCTAGTCTTTTAAACAGTAAATACAATGTCTTTATCTGCTTGTTAATCTTCTTCTTCTGATAACTTTCTCTCAAAGACAATGCTGAATCCACAGCTCACCAAGCAAACAGTCCTTGTGTTCAGTAGAGAGAAGTATCTTGCACAGTAGACATCTCATACAGGAGGAAACAGTAGGCAGACAGACAGCAGATAGACCAGAGACCAGTAACACCAGGAACTCGAGACCAGGATCAGAAACCAGGAAGTGTTACGTGTCTCTCACTGCCTCTTATTGCAGCTTACAACCGCACCCATAATTATGCAATGACATTGCAGTTTTGAGCTTAAAGTTGCAAACACTTATGCCTAGGTTTTATATATTCATTCACCCAAACCAGTTGGTGTATCCATATACCCAACACCAACCATTTATCTTGCTTCTTTTAAAAATATCTTATAGTTCACTCTCAGCTTATATCAAATATGTGCTATTCAATGTTTAAAAGATCTATTATTCAATGAAATTCCCATCACATCACTTCACTAATATGATTAACAAAAAATCAGTGTGCGGTAGCTCTTGTTCTGGACACCATTTTTTTTAAAAAAAAGATATTGTGAATTTTGTAAGCTTGCATCTTTTAATAAAACTTAAAAATCTATTTAAATAAAACATGTTGATTGGAAAAAGACCCTTTTAAAATCCTTCTAATTTTGGCCAACAAAAATAACAAGGTTCGCCTCTTATAACTGTCTGTTATATTAAGTAATTGTTAAGATTTTATATTTATCCAATTTAATATTTCATCTCAGAGGGTGGCAAATCTCCCTTGAAGGCAAAGTGGGTTCAGGTATTATTACTTGCATCATGTATTATTATTTGCAAAGTTAAGCAAGCAAGAGATGTATCTTAGATGGGGAAGCTGAAAAAAAAAAACTAACAACCTGCAAAAGAACCTCTCTGACCTTTCACTATGAAGCTGTGGCTATGTCCATAAAAAATCCATTTCATACAACCCTACATAACCGCTAGAGAGCATAACAAACCTTGTCTAATGTAACTGATAAAACATAAATATAGGCAAGAAGAAATATAGACACTAACTGTTTCAACCTAGGCTCTAGGGCAGGACCTAGCTTAGAATCTTGGAAATGCTACATGCACTTTGTAGTTCTACAGAAGATCATTGGATACTTTCGTGGCAGTGTGTACATTGTTGGGAAGTTTAAAATGATTCCCCCAAAAGACAATAAGAAATTCCACGTTGTTGCCTATATGGATATGAATATGGAATCAACAGAGATAAAGCTCAAATCAAAAAGCATTGTATCTTGATCTTGATGAAGCATAACCATTCATTAAAATTCTATCATCATATCATAGAAATATGTTGGATAAGAAAATGTAATCACCAATATTTCAACTCTACCTAAATGTAGTATAAAAATCTTCTCATCTACCAAAAAAGGGGTCCAGCAAAAGGATTCAGAGCATTTAACTACTTAATTGGTAAATGGAAACCAGTAAAATGTGGTCTAAAGATTAAAACAAACAGAGCATACTTATTTCATATGATTTAATCTTTCAGAATGAATTTTAGAAGATTGGCAATCACTCACAAAACAGCCAGCCCAATCAATATTCAATCCCACAACTGATTCATGGCAATTCTCAGTCAGGGAACTAGTATTTCAGGAGCAAATGCTCAATACAAATCTGAGTCTACATAGTAAAAATATAAACTGTCCGAATTGCCAGTGCAAAACTATCTACGTGCCTCTTTCTCTTAAAAGCAACAAACTCTAAAAGTGTATTTAAATTGACTAGGAGCGGGGCAGAAATCCCATTCATCAAGGGAAAACAGAAACAAAAAGTTTATTGTTGCCTCCCTGTGAATTGTTCAGTTTGTCTCTGCTGAATCAAAGTCTGCTTGCAAAAGGAAGAGAAGAATAGTTGGTTTCCTCTGTTCTTCAACAGGAAGTTGAATCTGCCTGCTAGCTCCAAAGTTGGTAATCTTTTCTTGAGAGGAAGGAATGGGCTGTGATTCACCCCTCTTTGATGACAAAATGCAAAAACAGCAAACACTTTAAATCAGCCATCTCCATAGAAATGGGCTGTGTTTTTCCTCCCTAAAGAGAGATTTTCAATATTCAACCAACGATTTAAAGAAAGCATTTTCTAATTCTACCTCAATACCTAATAATCAATTTCTAAAAATAATTAATCAATTGTTTAATTGATTTATTTTTTAATTGATCAGTATGATTAGAGTGTTTAATGCAAATAGTGTGATTACTGATTAAGATAAAAAAAATCAGGCATAATTTAATTTAAATGATTAGTAAAATTAGTGATTCAGTGAATTTAATTGAACTGTGTATTTAACAATTAGCGTAATTAATTAATTAGGCTGATTGTTGCTTAGCATAATTACTTGTCTAGAGAGATTACTGTAATTGATTAATTGGTGTGATATTGGCTATATTGATTACCCAAAATTGTTTTATTAAGCAATTAAATCAATGTACTAGTTCAATAAACCCACCATGCCGGTAAAAAAATCTAATACCAAACCACAACGTAAAGAAAAAAAAATCCCCACCAATGAACCACAAGACTACTGCACATGCTTTATATGCTTTGTAACTCTAAAGTGAAACTCTAATGTAACTCTAATGAAAATTCCATCAAATGTTCTTTGTGTGAAAAATATGCTCATCGTGACTGCCTGGAATTACCCAAGCAAATTATTCAATTCCTAGAAACATCCAATTATGCATTTCCATTTTTCTGTCCACCATGCAAACCCAAACTGGACAAACATGTAGCCCTGTTTGAAAGAGTTGACTCCATAGAAATGTGAATATCATCCCTTGACACCGTAGTAGCATCCCTGGACACTTTAAATGAAAGATTAACTAACCTTGAAAAAAAAAAGAAGACACAACATAAAAACCTGAACATCCAACAACTGAAACCTAATCCAATAGCTACAAACCAACGAACGCAACCTAATTCACAAAAAAACATAAATCCAACAAATAATGATATCCCAATCCTCATCAGAGAAGCTTCTTGAAAGTCTCAACTGATGGCGCTCCCACAACTTCCGAGGGCAAGCAATTCCATTGGATGATCATTCTCACTATCAGAAAGTCTCTCCTTATTACCAGGTTAAATCTCTCTTGTTCAGTTTCCATCCATTATTCCTCGTCTGGCCTACATGTGCTTTAGAAAATAGCTTGACCCCTTCCTCCCTGTGACAGCCCCTCAAATACTAGAAGACTGCTATCATGTCTCCCCTGCTCCTTCTCTTCACAAGCCCAGTTCCTGCAACCATTCGTTGGATGTTTTAGCCTCCAGTCCCCTAATCATCCTGGTTGCTCTTCTCCATATTTTTTCTAGAGCCTCAACATCTTTTTTATAATGTGGTGATGAAAACTGGATGCAGTACTGTAGGTGTGGTCTTACTAAGGCTTTATAGAATGGTATTAGTATTTCCCTTGATCTTGACTGTATCCCTCTGTTCATACAATTTAGGATTGCATTAGCTTTATTGGCGGTGGCTGCACATTGCTAGCCCATATTTAACTGGTTGTCCACTAAGACTCCAAGATCCCTATCACAGTTACTGCTATTGAGCCTGGTTTCACACAGTCTATATGTATACTTTTGCTTTTTCTTGCTTAAGTGTAGGACTTTACTTTTCTCTACACTGAATTTCATTTTGTTAGATACAGCCCAGTGTTCTAGTCTGTCAAGATCAATTTGGAGCTTGAGGCTATCTTCTTGGGTGTTAGCTATTCCTGCCAGCTTAGTATCATCTGCAAATTTGATAAGTTCCCCTTCTATTCCCTCATCTAAATCATTAATGAAGATATTGAAGAGTACTGGGCCTAAGACAGAACCTTGTGGCACCCCACTGTTTAGTTCCCTTCATGTAGACTTAGATCCATAAAGGACTACATGTTGAGTATGGTTTGCCAGCCAGTTATGAATCCATCTAGTAGTGGTGCTATCTATTCCACTTTTTTCTAGCTTACTCAGAAGTAGGTTGTGGTCTACTTTATTGAATGCCTTGCTGAAATCTAAATATATCATGTCCACAGTATTTTGCTGGTCTACTAATTTAGTCACTATGTTGAAGAATGAAATAAGATTGGTTTGGCATGATCTGTTTTTAACAAACCCATGCTGACTGCTAGTTATTACTTTACTTGTTTCTAGATGTTGGCAGATCTGTTTTTTATTATCCTTTCCAGTATGTTCCTGGGTATTGATGTTAGGCTGATTGGTCTAGAGTTTCCTGGATCTGTTTTTTTTCCCCTTTTTTGAAGAAGGGAACCACATGAGCTCTTTTCCAGTCTTCTGGTAGTTCCCCGGTGCTCCAGGATTTTTGAAAGATATGGTGCAGTGGTTCTGAGATGATCGCTGCCAGCTCCTTTAAAACTCTGGGATGTAATCCATCAGGCCCTGGTGATTTGTTTTCATCAAGATCAGACAGGTGTTCTCTTACTATTTTTTTTTTTGCTTACTTTAACTTTTATTTCTGGTCTGTCTTTTACAGTTATGTTTTTGGTGGGTTGAGCTATAGTTTCTTTTTGCATGAAGACAGATGCAAAGAATGAGTTAAGCAGTTCTGCTTTCTCTCTGTTGCCTGTTACTTCCTTGCCATCTTCTCTTTTTAGTGGATCAACTGTTTCCTTGATTTTTTTCTTGTTATTTATATGTTGGAAGAAACTTTTTTATTATCTTTGACTTTTGTTGCAAGTCTTTGTTCGTTCTGAGCCTTTGCTATACTGACTTCGTCTTTGCAAATTCTGGCTATCTGCTGATATTCTTCCTTAGTTGTATGTCCTTCTTTCCATTTTTTGTTCTTGTCTTTTTTTTCTTTCAATTTGCCAGAGAGATCTTTGTGCAGCCATGCTGGTTTCTTCTTGGATATCTTGTTTTTCTTTCTCAGTGGTATTGTGCTGGTCTGGGCTTCTATGATCATACTTTTCAGAATTTCCCAAGATTCTTGAGTTGTTTTCCCCTTTAGGATTTTCATCCATGGAATCTTTCCCAAGTTCTCTCTGAGTTTATTGAAATCAGCTCTTTTAAAATCCAAGACTCTGGTGTCATTATGTTCTGTTCCTTGTGTTTGTATTATGCTGAATTCTAGTATGACATGGTCACTCTCGCCCAAGGTTCCTGCAGTTTCAACTCCCTCTATCACTTCTTCTCTGTTTGTAAGAAATAAGTCTAGTATGGCTGTCCCTCTAGTTTCACCCTCTACCTTTTGGACAACAAAGTTGTCAGCTAAGCTCGCTAGGAACATTTGATTTCTCACTTGTTACAGAATTAGTTTTCCAATTGATATCAGGATAACTGAAGTCTCTCATTACTATTGTTGTGTGTTTCCTGCATATGTTTGTTAATTGGTTGGCAAAAAGGACATCTATTTTATTCTGCTTGATTGGGTGGCCTATAATATACACCTATGACCATGTCATTCTTTTTTTCTTTTATATTGACCCATATGCATTCTGCGAGGTTTTCATCTTTGGTTTCATGTGTTTCTGTAGCAATATAGTGGTCCTTTACATAGAGTGCATCTCCACCTCCTCTTTTATGGGGTCTGTTTTTTTTTAATAGTTTGTATCCTTCTACCAGTACATTCCAGTCATGGGTTTCATCCCACCAAGTTTCTGTTATTCCAACTATATCATATCTACCTTCATATATTCGTAGTTCGAGTTCACCCTGATTGTTCCCCAGACTTTTGCATTTGTATATAGTCACTTGAGATCTTTATGTATGACAATGTGTTTACTGTCTACATAACCTGTGTCGTGCCTGCCTGTCCCTACTTTCTTGCCACCTGTTTGATTAGTGCACATGGTATGGCACTCAGTATTAAATGCTTGGTTTTGGTTGGCATCAAGGTTGATAATCTTACCTGCACAAACATCTGTTTTGCATGCACTGGTATCCTTATTAGTTTTAGGTTGCTGGGGACAGAAATGTTCTGAATCCATTAATTCTCTTCCCCGCTGTTCAGTTTAAATGTTTATCCAGGAAATCTGTGAATTTAATGCCAAGTAACTCAGTGCCTTTCTTCGATGGATGAAAACCATCTCTTTTGTACAGTTTTTCATTGGACCAGCTGCAGACATCATGACTAATAAAATCAAAGCCTTCCCTTTTACACCACTCCTTTATCCACACATTAAACTCTGCTACACGCTGCCCTTTCCCTTTTTCTTCCTTGTATACTGGTAGAACTTCTGAAAAGATAAGCCTACAGTCCATATTACTAAGTTCATACCCCAAGCTCTGGAAGTCTTTCTGAACAGAAAGTACATCCTTCTGGGACAGATCATTTGTACCAAGATGTATAATAGCATCAACATCACAGCCCTTGCTGGCATTCTTGACTATCTTAAGAATATGCTTCTTGTCTCTCCTGGCAGTAGCACCTGGTAGACACCTGACCTCTTTCAAAACCTCAATATTATTTCCTAAATTTACATCCCTTACAATTGAGTCCCCAATCAGAAGGTGGCTTCTCTTTTTGGATGCCTTGCTCTTTTTGTGTGACTGGTGCATAATATCTGATTCACACTTTCTCCTTTCCAAAGTAAGTTCTTCTTCTAGGACCATGATCCCCAGGTTACTTAAGTTATCATTATCACAACTACCTTGACCTGTCACTTTAGTGTCCCTATTAAGATCAGCAAGGGCATTGTATCTGTTATGCTGGGACACAGCAAAAGTTTTGCGTTTATAGTCCACAGCTCTCACCCAGCCAGATCCCATGGTTTTCCATACTGCCCTTTTCCTGTAGGATCTTTGTGGTAGTGGGGGCTGGTAGCATGGCAGCTCAATAGATGGCTGGTTTGGTCACCTAATTTTTGCTTGGAGAGCACAGATTAGAGATTCTAGAGAGGTAATCTGTCCATGTAGACTGGTAATTTTTTTTACAAAGAGGAGAGTATCCAAGTTTAAAAAGAGTACTGTGAAAGACAGCTGTGAAACAAGCATTACACTGAACTAACCTGATCATTTTGAAATAAAATAAAATCACAATCTCAAGTGTACTTACTCTAAATGACTTATTGGTATTCTTGGTTTATAGTTATATAGCCGCCATCTTTTTCCTTTCTCCTCCCCCTCTGCTTCCTTCACAAGCAGCCAGCAGCTCCTTCAACAACCTCTGGGAATTTGAAATGCAATGGAAGCAATTCAAACTGCTTCTCTTTTTTCTGCTCACCCTCTGCTTCCTTCACAAGCAGCCAGCAGCTCCTCCCACAACCTCTGGGAATTTGAAATGCAATTTGAAATGATGTCGAGCATGAATGAAAGCATCCTAAAGCCATCTTATTTGGTCTAGAGGACACCAATAACAATGATGATATCACAATTGTCTGCAACATCATCAGTGACTATCAAGCATCAAACATCTCCCCTGATGAAATACTTGACATTTCCCACATTGGCCGAGAGCTCAAAAACAGAGACGGCTCTGTGGCCCAATGCTTCTGCAGTCATTTGCAAAAAATGAATTAAGCAAACATAAATTCATTTATATTATAAATTCACTCACCAAAAACAACACCAACCATAAAAACCTCTGATCTCATCCAGACCTAACCTTACAGCAACGTGCCCACTCCCGTATATGATGCACAGAACTCAAAAATCATCTAGACAATGGAGAGAAGGACCTGTACATTGATTACTGTGCAGACTGTATTAAAAGAAAGTCACACAACCCACAACTCAGCATCTAACCCTGCTTCAACCAATCCACCATCACCCAAGACGAGGCACGCACACACCCAACTACCTCAATTCCAACTACAACCGGCCTTAAATGCAAGCTACTCAATGCAAGAAGACTTGTAAATAAAATACCTCAGTAAGTGACTATCATGTTTACCGATCCAATCGTGAAATCCGTAGAGGAGGTGGTGTTGCTATCTTCTATAAAAAGTCCTTACATCTAAAAAACACCCAAGTTACCCACGAGCTTGCTCTTCCTGCAACCATTATCTGTGAACTGACCTTAAATATCACATTTTAGTTTTTACTATGTTACAGAGCCCCTGGTTATGACATTGAAAATGTAAACAAGCTAAATACACAACTAACATGGGCAGCATCCTGCCCACATGCTTTTATTTTTCTTGGTGACTTCAATCTACCTCATATTAACTGGACCCATATTAACTGAATGTACAAGTGAATCCATACATGCAAACTTCTACAATGCTGTAACAAATCTGGGACTGGAACAATTAATAACCAACAATACTAGATGTAACAACTGCATTGATTTCATCTTCTGCAATAGTTTGAATTCAATTTACGTAATACAAATTAAAGAACCCTTTTCCAACAGTGACCACAACATGATTGACTTTTGCCTCAACATACATCTACACAAAAATCATCACAATGACAAAATCCCCAATTATAACTTCAAAAAAGGCAACTATGATCTTATAATTAATTATTTCTCTTCCCTTGATTGGCAATTTCTATTCACTGGATTCAATACTGTTGAAGACCATTACAACATATTCTTACTAGAAATCAAAAGAGCCATCAAACTATATATACCAATAACAACTCCCAAAACCAGGAAAAAAAGATTACCCATAAGAATAAGTAAGTTTCAATTCAAAAAGAGATCACTTTGGAGAAAAAACAAATCTGGTCACGTTGACAACTTCAAAAGCCATTACAAAAATCTATGCCATCAGATAAAGACTGAACGTACCAATTATCACATTAAAGAAGAGGAAAAACTTCTACACACAAATTCCATCCACATTTTCTACAATTTTGTAAACAACAATCTAAAAGACTTAAGGTCCACCCCACCCCTGAAAGAACCTAATGGCAAAGACTACAACGACAACACCTTTAAAGCCAACCTCTTTAACACATTCTTTGGCTCAGTATTTGTAAACAGCAATGGATCATGCCCAGTACTTCCTAGTCAAACCACAGACAATTATAATGATCTAATACATATCGATTTTACAGAAGACATTGTTGAAAAGGCACTGCACAATCTAAAACTATCCCTAACTATTGGACTGGACAGAATATGTGCCTACTTCTGTTTTTTTTTTTTTTTTTTAAAAAAAACAAGTTTTATTGGTTTTTAAAGACAAACATAAACAAACAAAACATAAAAGCATCCAACTTTCTTTCATAAATGTACAAGCAGTGTGTCGGTTGGTTTACAATTTTTTTGTGCATCCATTTCATAGTCTCAATTACAGTTACATTGCATAATAACTCATAGTATCAATCAAAAATTGAATACTTATACTGGTGCTTCCGGGTTGCCAGGCTTCGGCGACAGCAGGGAGTTACGTTTCTCCGCGATCCCTGCTGTGCTCGCCGTCTTGGTGCCTCCGATCCAGATGGATTTGGAGGATAAGGCTGCCCTGTAGAGGCAGCCAAAGATAGGGAGGATCTGGGAAGGGGTTTGGGGGTGTCGCAGACCCCCACCTCATCCAGCTTAACCTCCTTTTTTCAAGGCAGTGTAGCGGCGGTCAGTCATGACCGCCACAAAGAAGCTGGCAGCTGGAAAAGATTGCGCTGGAGGAAGGAGGAGAAGGAAGATCTAAACCGTGAAAGTGTTGGCTGTACCGGGAAAATAACAGCTTCTAAAACCCTGGAGTGGAATTGTTTATTGCCTGAAAGATACATTGTATCCCTAAGAAGAGAGACAGTGGCGGAGAAAGCTGCTAAAGGAAACCTTTTTTTTTCCTACTTACTCTCCCACCCCACAGAAGCATCAAATGCAGAACTGGAAAATGCATTGGGCACCGAAGACATTTTAACCTGAAAATTATCAGAGAAAGGACTTTGGACTTTGGACTTAACATCCTCAGAAATTGGAAAGCCCGCATTGGAGGTATGGATTTCTGAGCGTTTAAAGGGAAATTGTTGTTGTAAGTGGGGGGAAAGGAAAAAAAACTTTTTGGAGCAGAGCTTGAAAAAGGAGGAGACTACCTAGAATTTTAAAGAAAGATACATTTTAATGGGAACCTTTTGATCAGTCAGTAACCCCATAAAGAGAAATTGAAGAGGGTAAAAAAAAGTATTGAAAGAAACAGTGATTTGAACCTTTTCGTAACTTTGGAATTCTTTTGGAATTACTCTTGATTAAAAATATTTGGGTGGTTGTTTTTGAAGAAATCTTTCTCTTCAGGATGGCATTGCTTTCGGATGAATTAAAAACTCAATACCAAAAATATAAGAAAGAAAAGCAAGATGGAAAAGATTCTTGGGGCACTCATTTTCAATTTTTAGAAATGGCGGTACGTACCTATGAAATATTGACTACGCAGCAGGATGACTGGAACAAAGAAGAAGAAGAAGCCATTTTGGATGAGCAATGGGTTCACTTTGGGGAGGAGGAGGAAGAGGAAAAGAAAAAGGGGATTTTAAGGGTAGAGAAAACAATCCAAAAAGAGAAAAATGAGATGAAAGCTGGATATAAGGTTAGAAAACAACAGAAAGTGAGTAAGCAGAAGAAGAAAAGTGGGGAGGAGAGACAAGGGGGGAAAAAAGGCAAGGAGAAAAATAAACAAGTGAGAAAGGAGGGGATGAAAAACCTTAATGCTGGGAAGCAAGACTCTAAGAAACAAAATCTATTTAGAGACAATGGGTAAATTTAAATGAAAAAGGGATTCTGGAAGGTACATAAAAGTGTGATTTTCTATGTGTATTCAGAGTAGAATGTGTATTAGTATGTTTGATTTGCTCTTTTATGGTATTCCTGGTGGGTTATAGGCTTACATTTTGTAATTTTAGCCTATTTGCTTTTCTCATAAAGTTTTTTCTTGTGTAATTTTAGAATGTACTAACCAGAATCTCAATATAATTTAAGAGTTATATTAAGTATTGTGAAGTTAGGGAAAAGAGTTAAAGGTGTTACTCCAATTAGTCTACAGGAGAGTATATTTAAAGAAAAAAGATGAATGGATAACTGTAAAAGAACAGACAAAAAATGGTAAGTACTATGAATTGTATTGAGATAAGATAAATAAAATATAATTAAGAAAGATAAAAGAGGGAAGAAGTTATACAGAAAATTGAAAATGGTAATAAGATATGGATTGACATATAAAGTAAATATTGTTTTTGAATTTGTGTCTGTGCGAAGAGTTTTAACCCGGGATTAA
Organism: Pseudonaja textilis; assembly: GCF_049901715.1. Lineage (NCBI taxonomy): Eukaryota > Metazoa > Chordata > Lepidosauria > Squamata > Elapidae > Pseudonaja > Pseudonaja textilis. Next base: position 114,619,302 of record NC_142008.1, read on the forward strand.
GCAGCTTTCAGAAATGAGGTTTTTTATGTTCTATGTTATGTATGTTTTGTCTATTGTTTTTTATTAAAGGCAAAAAATTTGATTAGTAAGAAATATAATCTGGACAACAGAATGAAAAGGAGAAATTGGGATAGGATATGAAGATGAGCAGATAATGTAAATGCACATATTACACTTGGCACGTTTTATTGGTTCTTCCAGAAAGATTCTTTATTTTAATATGCCTTGACTGTTTATATGTTTTGTAAAGTCAACAAAATTTGTTCTTTTAAAACAAAAAAAAAAAACAAAAAACAAAAGCCAAAATAAGTCAGAGGAAAATAGAAGTGTGATGATTGAATAGCAGATAAACTAGAAAAGTAATGTTATCGAATAAGAGTAAAGAGAAATAATGTGAAATTTGTAAAAATGAAATTTATATGTTTACATTGAAGAGATAAATTAGAAAAATGTGATATAAAATAATGTGTTATCTGCTTTGTAAAGATCTATGATGGAAAGCGGTTTTTTTTTTTTAGTGTTTAATGATGTTTTGTCTTGTTTGTTTCTTGTTAAAATTAATAAAATTTGTTTCAAAAAAAAATTGAATACTCTAGTATCACTATTAAGCAATCATTTGACTATAATTTTGTTCATTCATACTTTGCGAGATAACTATAATTTACTTAGTTTATTTTATAACAATTCATATAATCCTCCCAAATCTATCCTAAAAACACTTTATAGATATGATAACAAAAAAAGAAATACATCTTTATATATTCATTATTTTCTAAAATTCTAGATTCTATTATTGTATTTTATTATCTAACCATTGATAGAAAAGGTCCCAAATTTTATAAAATTGTTTATCCTCTTGTTCTCTAATTTCAAATGTCAATCTACTCATTTCAGCACATTCCAATATTTTCTTAATAATTTCCTCCTGGTATTTTCTCATTTTTCCAATTTTTAGCAAATACACTCCTAGCCCCTGTTAATACATTTACAATCAAATATTTTAAATCTTTACCATATATATCAGGTAAAATTCCCAATAAAAATATCTCTAGTTTCAAGTCTATATGTTTCTTTGTCATTTTTTCCAACCACATGCGGATTTTAGTCCAGTATTTTCTAGCGTCCGCACAAGTATGAACCAGGTATTTGATGACATTTCCAACATTTTTCGGATTTATTCTTGAACATTCTTGCTATTCTTGTCGGGGGGAAATGCCACCTCTAAAACATCTTATTCAAATTTTCTTTATATGCTGTTGACATTGTCATTTTATAATTTTGAGACCACAATTTTTGCCATTTCTCTAAATCAATCCCATATCCAAAATCATAGCAAGCAATCCAAGCAATCATAGTTTCTTTAACTTGTTCTTACTCTAGTTTAGTTTCCAATAAATAACCATATAATTTTTTAATCACTTTTTCATCAGTACCTGTCAAAGTCTTATCTAAGTCATAAATTTGTCATAAAATCCTTCTGTTTTGAGATCTTCATCATACCTTGAATGTACTTGTGCATATGAAAACCAATTCATCTTTATACCTTGTTCCTCTAGATTTTGCATCGATTTAAGTTCACCCCTTTCATCCAATATTTCCCCATATCTAACTGTTTGTTCCTTCTTATATATTATGGGATAGGAAAATGCTTCAATAGTCGATAACCAGACTGGAATTTTCAAATAGCATTGTCTTTTAATCTTCTCCCAATTTAACCACAGAGACTCCCGCATGTGATGTCTTCTAAAATAGCCCTGTGTTTTAGTTCCCTTATACCATAGAAAAGCATGCCACCCTGATAGCAAGTCATGTCCTTCTAGTGTCAACAATCTAGTATTTCTTAGTGTTATCCATTCTTTGACGCACATCAAGTTTGTAGCTTGGTAGTACAACTCCCAATTAGACAAACCAAATCCTCCTCTAATTCTAGCATCTTGCAAGAGTTTTAACTTTATTCTCGCTTTCTTACTTTGCCATATACATTTCAACACAATTTTATTTAAATCTTCAAAATAGTCCTTTCCAAGCCTAATTGGTATTGTTTGAAATAGGTATACAATTCTGGGTAAGATATTCATCTTGATTGTTGAGATTCTCCCTATTAATGACAATTGTAGATTTTCCCATTTCGTCAAATCTAATGCTATCTGTTGTTTAAGTTTAATGTAATTGTTCTCTTTTAATGTACTACATCTTGCTGTCAAATGTATCCCCAAATACTTAACCTTGTTCGTGACTTGAATTTTCAATAGGTCTGCTAGTTCTTCTTTTTGTCTTAGTAACATATTCTTTGTCAAGATCTTTGTTTTATCTTTATTTATTTTCAAACCAGCCACCTTACCATATGCCTCTATCTTTTCCAATAATTTTGGTGCTGTTTCTAAAGGGTCTTCCAAAATAAAAGCCAAATTGTCTGCAAAGGCTTGCAATTTAAATTCTTCCTTTTTAATTTTCATTCATTTTATACTCTTATCATCTCTAACATTTCTATTCAACACTTCCAAAGTTAATACAAATAGCAAAGGTGATAGTGGGCATCCTTGTCTTGTACCTTTTCTTATATTGATGGGATCTGTCAATTCTCCCTCTATCATTACCTTTGCCGTTTGCTTATGGTATATGACTTCTATTGCTTGAATGAATTCTCTGGTGAAACCCTTCTGTTCCAATAATAATAGCATGAATCTCCAACTCACATTATCAAATGCCTTTTGTGCATCTAAAAATATCAAAGCCATTTGCCTTTCGGGGTGTGCCTCATAATATTCCAAAGTATCCAAAATTACTCTCATATTATCTTTGATTTGTCTCTTTGGCAGAAATCCATTTTGATCAGGATGAATAAAATTATTTAAGTATTTTTAAAATCTTTCTGCCAAAATTGATGTGAAAATTTTATAATCTGCATTTAGTAAAGAAATAGGTCTATAATTCTTAATTTGCAGTGGATCAGCCTCTTCTTTTGGAATAAGTGTAATATAGGCTTCTGTCCATGTTTTAGGTATCTTCTTCTTTGACATAACTTTGTTCATGACTTCTAGCAATGGAAGGCTCAGCAATTCTTGTAATGTTTTATAAAATTCTGCCGGAAGCCCATCTGGACCTGGTGCCTTTCCATTATTATGCTTCTTAAGTGCTTCAGTTAATTCCATCATTGTTATATTACTTTCTAACATTTTTTCAGTCTCTTTAGATATCTTAGGTAGATTAGCATTCTGTAAGTACTGTTTGACTCTTGCCTCATCAATATTCTCTTGCTTATATAGTTGCCCATAGAAGTCTCAAATAATTTCCTTTTTCTCCTTATTGCCGTAGTATACTTGACCTTGATCATCTATTAACTGCAATATTTTCCTTGATTCTTTCTCCTTTCTCAATTTGTATGCTAACCATCTACCTGGTTTGTTTGCATCTTCAAAGTAGTTCTGTTTAGCACTTCTAATTTTCTGTGCTAATTCTTATTTCTCTATTTGACCCATTTTGTGTTTAATTATGTCCAATTTTAGTTTAATGTCTTTTTTCTGTGGCGTTTTCTGTAGTTCTTTTTCAAGTCTTTTATGCTTGTCTTCTAAAACTTTAGTGGTTTGCCTTTTCCTGATGTTCCTTTTCCTTGTATAGTCTATTATCAAGCCTCTGGCATATGCCTTCATTCTGTCCCAAACATTCTGAATTGAAGTATCTTCTCTTTTATTTTCTCTAAAGAAAAAGGCCAATTCTTTCTCCATCTACTGTGTGAAGTCTTTTTCCTTTAGAATAGTATTATTTAGCGTCCATCTCAACCTTCTTTTTTGTCCTTTCCATTTAATTGTCACTGGATTGTGGTCTGCCCAAGTACTTGTTTCAATATTTGTTTCTTGAATATTAGATATTAGTTCTGTTGAAATCCAAATCATATCCATTCTGGACCATGATAAGTGTCTATTTGAGTAAAAAGCATATTGTTTGGTTTTAGCATTTCTTTCTCTATATATATCTTTTAAGTTTATTTCATCTGTCATTTTAAAAAAGAATTTAGGGAGAGTCTTTCTATTTTGTTTTGTTATTGTTGCTGTATAATCCAATTTGTTGTCTACAATTCAATTGAAATCTCCCATCATAACTATATTAACATAGTCCAGTTCAATTATTTTCATATGTAATTTTTTATAGAATTCTTCTTGTTTATCATTCGGAGCATAAATTGCAATCAGGAGTGTTTTCATATTATTATCCATTATTTCCACCATTAATACTCTTCCACCTTCATTAGTATGAATCAATTTTGCTGAGATGATCTCTTTAATATATAAAACCACTCCTCTTTTCTTACATTGAGTCAAAGAAGTAAATATTTTCCCTAATTTTGGCTGGACCAACAACTGTTCATATTGTTTTTTAATTTGCACTTCTTGTAGACAAATTATATCAAATTTTAATTTTTCTAATTTATGAAGAAATTCCCTTCTTTTTTTTTGAAAACAGTTTTATTAATTTTGACAACAAACCAAAATACATAAAACATAAAAACATCATCCTTTCCTTCATGAATTTACAGACAGTGTATCAGTTGGTTTATCACTTTTTTGTGTGCATCCATTTCATAGTCTCCATTGTAGTTATATTGCATAATAGCTCATATTATCAATCAACAATTATATAGCCTGATATCATTATTAAACAATCATTTGACTATAATTTTATTAATTCTTACTTTAGAGAGATAACTATAGTTTACTTAATTTATTTTATAGCAAATCATAAAGTCATAGCAAGTCTATCTTAATAAAATTTTATAAAGATAATATCATAGAAAAAAAAGGAAATATGTATTCATTGTTTCCTAAGGTTTTAAATATTCTATTATTATATTTTATTATCTAACCATTGATAGAAAAGGTCCCAAAATTCATAAAATTGTTTATCTTCTTGTTCTCTAATTCCAAATGTCAATCTACTCATTTCAGCACATTCCAATATTTTCTTAATAATTTCTTCCTCTGATGGTATTTTCTCACTCTTCCAATTTTTAGCAAATACAATCCTAGCCACTGTTAATACATTTACAATCAAATATTTCAAATTTTTATTCTATGTATCAGGTAAGATTCCCAATAAAATTCTCAACAGCATATAAAGAAAATTTATATAAGATGTTTTACAGGTGGCATTTTCCCCCAACAAGAATAGCAAGAATGTTCAAGAATAAATCTGCAAAGTGTTGGAAATGTCATCAGATACCTGGCTCATATTACCATATGTGGTGGACTTGTGAGGACGCTAGAAAATATTGGACTAAAATTCGCATATGGTTGGAAAAAATGACAAAGAAACATATAGATTTAAAACCAAAAAAATCCCTTCTTTAAACAGCTGAATTAAGTCCATTTATATTCATTGTAATCATTTTTTTCTCTTCCATGATTATACTTTGTAGTTAGGTTTGGTAGCTCTCGTGGATCTTGGTTCACGTTGTTCTTTAGTTTCCACCTGTCCACCTACTGCGCCTTCTTCTTTTTCAGTCTCCATTTGGTCCTCTTGAAATTCAATTAATGAGACCTCTTTTTCTACCTCTTCCTCTCTCTTTCCAAATAATTCTGCGTAGAATAATTCTGCTTTCTCAATTGAATCAATTCTATATCTCTGTTCTTGCCATGTAAACATTAATCCTTCTGGAATTAGCCATCTGTAGTTCACCTCTTTTTTCAGTAACATTTTAGTTAAAAATCGGTATTCTCTTCTTATCTCTCTCACTTTTCTGGGTATTTGTTTTAAAACCAGAATCTCCTTGCCCTTATATTTCAATGTTTTCTCTTTTGCCACTTGCAATATTTGTGTTTTAATGGCTAGATTTTGTCCTTTTTCTTCCTCTATGTTTTGAAATCTGAGATAAAATTCTGATCTGTCCATCTCCCATCTCAGCATCCCACTTTTATCTTGTTCAACCACTGTTAATCTGGTATCAATGTCTCCAATCTTTTTGTCTCTTTGTTTATCTTCTTCAATTTTTTGGAATCTCTCATCATACTTCACCATCATTTGTTGAATATTCTCCACTTTTTCATCAGTTTTCTCTATTCTTGTTCAATGTTCTCTATTCTCTTTTCAATAGTGTCTGATTTTGTTTTAAGTTCTTGGATTCCTTGCATAATCATCTGTAAGGTCACTTTTTTAAAACAAATTTTATTAATTTTTAAAAACAATACACAAACAAACAAAACATAAAATATAAAAACATAAGACATCTTTTCTGAAAAAACAAATAAAACATCTTATTTAAAGACAGCATAGTTCCAAATTATCACATTTCCATACAAGCACAATTTAATATGCATATTTATCTTATATATTCAACTTCATATCTTTTCCCAACTTCTCTCTATTTCTCCCTTCCTTCTATTCAAATATATTTCTTTTGCCTTAATTTGTATATATTCATTGTATCTCTCTGTCTTATTTGCAATTTCATTATTCTCTTCCAACATTCTTCTAGAGTTTTATTGATCCAAACATAGACAAACAAAACACAAAACATAAATACATAAAACTTCTTTTTGGAAAGCGGCTTAACCCCGGGTTACATCTTTTTGTACAGACATAAATCAAATTCATGCTCACTCAATATACTATTTCATATCTTATTTAACATTCTATATTTTCTATATATTTTCTCTCCTCTATTCACTCTCTCAATTCTATTTTATTTATTTCATCTCAATTTAAATAATTATACTTGTATCATTTATCCGTTCTCTTTCAATTATTTATTTATCTTTTCTTTCTAATACAATATTTCTCCTGTAATCACTGGTTGAAGTATGACAACTTTTTATCTTTCCCCTAAATTTAACACTTAAAGTAATACATACTTTCCATACTGATTCTGCTTAGTACATTCTAAGTACTACGTTTTAGAATAGTGAAACAAAAAAAAAAGTAAAATAAGTTTATAATATAATAAAAACAATGTTCCAGAGGAAATTAAACTCTATTGTTAAATCTTAAACATTTTTATGCCTTCCCTTTATTGTATTATTAACTCATATGATATTTCAATTTTCTAACTCAATTTCAAATACTAATATCTACAATACAGTCTTATGTACCTTTGCAGAATCTTTTTTTTAATTATATTTTACGCTTTGTCTCTGAAAAAAAACCTGTTTTTTAACATCTTGTTTTAAACCTTTATGACTTCTCTTTCCTTTTCCCTTTCCTTTCTTATCAATTCTAGCCTTTTTGCCCCCACATCTCTCAAACTCCACTCTCTTGGTCTCCTCTCTGTTGTATTTCTCTTTTCTTTTGCTTTCTGACATTGTATCAATTTTTCACCTTACTTTTCCCTTTCTTGGTTGCTTTTTTAAGTTCTGAATTCTCCATTTTCTTTCCCCCCTTTCTCTTTTCTTCCTCAACGAAGATTATTTGTCCATTAAAGATGGCTTCTTCTTCATCCCAGCTTTCTTGTAATTGTATTTCCTGGTAGGTAGAAATCGCCATTTCTAAAAAGTGAAAAATAGATCCAGAAGATCCTTTGCCTTCTTGTTCCTCTTCTTTTAACTTTTGAAATTCCATTTGCAATTCTTGAACAGATAATGCCATTTTTATTTTTATTTTTTTTAAAACAACCCAAGTGTTTTTAATCTTTCAAGAAATAGTTCCCCAAAGTCACAAAGCAGTCCAAATCAAGACAAACTATTTCATTAGCACTTTCTTCTTTTTATATTTTCTCTTCCTGGGGTAGAATTCAATTACACAGTTTCAAAATAATTTTTTAGAAGTCTTACTCCATTTATTTCTGGTCTTAAACTCAAAGCAGTCTCCTTCAGTACAATCTTAAAATATATTCTTTATCTCTTCCTTCCCACTTATAGCAAAAAAATAATAATAATTTTTAATTCCAATGTTCCAAAATCTTTTATCCCCTTGGCTTTAATTTTCAAGTTTAATTACCTTCAGTGCCCAAGCAGGTTTTTCAGATTTCCATCTGCTATTTCCATAGGGAAGGAGAGTGAGAGAAAATAACTTTCCCTTTCAAAACTTTCTTCTGCCGCTTTAACAGTCTTCTTGGGAAACAATGTATCATTCAAAGGATTAAATTTCCAGGGTATTTAGAGGTTCCTTGTTGTCCAGGTTCAGCCAAAAAACGTTCACTTTCTCCAACTTCCTCCTGCACAATCTTGTCCTGCTGCAGGCTTCTTTGTGGCAGCCATTGCTGACCGCCGCTCCACCACCTTGGGAAAAGGGAGTTTAGCTGGCTGAGGAGGGAGTTTGTGATACCCTCAAGCCCCTATCCGGATATCCCCTATCTTCCATTGCCTCTACGGGGCAACCATATCCTCCAAATCTGGCTAGATCGGAGGCACTTCAGTGGCGAGCACAGTGGGTACCGCGCATGATCGTGGATTCCTGCTGCCGCCAAAGCCTTGCAGGAAGTCCAAGGTCACTTTTTCTTGTTCTTTGTCTTGCTTCAACATTGTCCGGATTGAACATTGTCCTCCAGGTGGGGAGGCGGAAGTAGAAGTTGAGGAGCCAGAAGCTATAAATTTCCTGCTCATTTTAAACAATTGAAGATCTTCAGGTTCTTCTGAACCTTAATCCAATTATGAAGTAGCCAATTATAATCCAATATAAAAAATAAAAATGGTAGAGAAAAAAATTTCTTCAGGTTCTTCTGAACCTTAATCCAAATGTGAAGTAGCCAATTATAATCCAAGATGAACAATAAAAATGGTAAAAGGAAAAAAGCCCAATAATAATAAAAAAAGAAAGGAGAGAAAATTTCTTCAGGTTCTTCTAAGCCTTAAACCAATCAATAGTTAGTGAAAAGGAAGGGAAGAAACATTTTTTTTAAAAAAAAAGAACAAAAAAAGAAAAGGAGAAAAAGAGAAATTCTTCAGGTTCTTCACCAACTTAATCCAATTAAAAAGTCTCAAATATAGAAAAATAAAAACATAAAAATGAACCAAAAGTATGGATGGAAACAGCAAGAAATCCCAGAGAAGAAGGAGAAGAAAAAAAAAAAAAAAAGGGGGGTTGAGGCTTTCCCTTTAAAATAAAAAGCAAAAATGGAAACATTACAAAAATAAAGGCTTTTTTTTTTTTAAGGAGTACAATAACGCTGATAAGGAGCGGTTGCACAACTTAAAAAAATAAATAAAAAGAACACACTGCACTTTATTTAATCATCCAAGACTCTTATTATAACTCTCTTCTCCACAAACTTCAAAACCAAGCTTCAGTTGTTGATAGAAATCCAGAAGAACACCTGCAATAACACTCTCCTGTGCTCTTCCCTCTATCTTATCACAATGCAATGTCCTTGAAAGGAAGTATCTGATCTTTCTTTCCCAGCTTTCTCAGGTTCGTCTAAGATATTTTCAAGCCTCTAGTTTGCAGTGTTGCAAAGTTTCTCACTTTCCCCCCTTTTCCAGGCAAAACGTAATAGAAGTTAAAAAAGAAAAAAGAAATATACAAACGAGATGACACCTCCCGCCTTCCAGCCATTTGGAAACCCGCCCTCATGAACAGACGAGTACCTAACATGAAGAAGGACACCAGATCCACACCCATGAGAGCCACACAAGATGCCACCACCACACTTCCATATAGAAAACAGACTCCCACCCATTCAGAAAATGAGACATGACCATGGACCAGAAGCTGTACTGCAGCTGCATCACTACCCACTTCAAACCCCTCTGAGCCATACATGAAGCAAACTGACACCCACTATGAAGATGCAGCAGGACCACGTACTAGAAGCCAAACAGCAAGATCACAACTCACCAGCTCAAATCCCCAGCAACTAAGACTAACCTGAGCACAACCAAGCCCCCACCTGAACAGAACCCGCCTCCAACCAATCAGAACATGGCTAACCCCCAACCAATCAGAACACAGCCAAACCCCCTACCAATGAGAACACACCCCCACCCAATCAGAACACAGCCAAGCCCCCACCCAATCAAGTCCCACCCCCACTGGCAGTTAAAGGAGGAAGCAGCTGCAATCTCACATTACTCTGAGAAGCACAGAGCCGGAGACAGAAGCCTGAAGATGATGAATGAGACTTCATCGAAACGTTGCCTAGATACTTGAATCTTACGCGGGAAAACCCGAACAACCAAAGATCCACATACAAATACCCGCGAGAACCTCAGAAAATATATATATATATATATATATATATATATATATATATATATATATATATATATATTAACTAAACGGAGCCTCTAACCTAAAATGTTGCAAAGTCCAAAAAGAGAAGAAAAAATAGATGTAAATAAGAAAAAAGCCAGTCCAGTTAGCAAATGTTAAATTGCGATAGAAGTCCAGTAATAAGAAAAATAAAATAAAAAGCCAAGCTTACTTTGACGTTTCCGTTTAAAAACCGCCTCTTATTCCATTCTGTCAAAACTTTTACAGATTTTTCCTTTTCCTTAGGGTGTCCCTTTAAGTCTTAGAATAATGATAAAAAAGTTCTCACCAAACTGACACATTTTCTCTTTCCAGTCTCTTCCGATCGAAGCTGTCCCAACTTCAGCAGCTTTGATGGCTGCCTCTCTGCCACTGGCAAGAAAGGTTTCTCCTGGATCAACCAGGGACTTTCTGGTGTCCCTGGGATAGGCAGGATGTGCCCTTCACTTTCACCATCTCTTCGGGACGGTTTAGGTCCATTGGGACTGTCCAGAGGCAAAAAGATCGGCTGCAATCTCAGACCTCCAAGATTGCATGCTGTATCGTCACAACATCAGCTCCACCCTCCTAATATGTGCCTACTTTTTTAAAAAGCTATCCACTGCCATAGCCGAACCTCTAAGCATAATCTTTGAAAAATCTTTCAGGACCATCTCCTTGCCAAAACTATGGTCACAAGCCATAGTCATCCCTATCTTCAAAAAGGGAGACCCCAGCCTTGTTGAAAATTACAGACCAATCTCCTTATGCTGCATGACCTGTAAAGTCATGGAATCAATTCTTAACCAATCCATTATCCTCCACTTAGAGACAAACAACCTATTCTCTAATAAACAATTAGGCTTAAGAAAAAAAAAACCACTATATAACAAGGCATTAATGAAAGCTAGATTCCTGACATTCTGGTCTGAGGCATACATCTCATTAATCTCAAAAGATGGCACCAATCAACAACTAGTCTCAAACCATAGGCCAATCTGGTTGCTAAATACGGATTATAAGATATTCATGACAATATTGGCAGAAAGAATGAAACCGATTTTGAGTGAAATTATACATACAGACCAGAACGGTTTCCTGCCAAATAGACAAATTAAAAACAATATTAGGATAGTACTAAATTTGATTGAATACTACGAAGTACACCCAGAAGAACAGGCAGTTTTAATTTTCCTAGATGTGCAAAAGGCATTCAATAATCTTAATTGGCAATTCATGTTATATCAAATTTAAAAAAAACCTGAATATTGGCACCAACATAGAAAAAACATTACAAGAAATATACTCAAATCAAAAAGCGAGTGTGTAACTAAATGGAGATTTAGCACAGAAGATTTTGAAATAAAACAGGAGAAAGATTGCACTCTTTCTATTTATATTTCATTGGAAATTATTAAAAAGTAGAAACTACTGATAATTCTCACAGGTACCAAAATTATTTAGAAATTTTAACTTTCAAACAATATATAATGTGGATCGGAAACAAATCACTCCATCCAAACAGATTAGACTTAAGGAAAATAGTAAGCTGTGAGGAATTATTAGATAGTCAAGGGAAATTAAAATCAAATCAAGAATTAAAGGAAAATGGGATTATAATTGATTGGTGGACATATTTGCAAATTCAGAATAAGTACAAAAAGGTTCAAAAGATTTTGGCTTTGACAAAGGGCAAAACCAATTAGATAAAATTTTAATGGGACTAGAGCAAAAATTTATAACCAAAATATATAAATACTTATTAAACTTTATTAAACTTTAAAATGGAAGAGGAAACAGTGAAAGGTACAATGATTGCATGGGCGTAGAACTTCAGTTACAACATAGAACTAGGAGAATGGGACAAAATATGGAATGTAAATTATAAGCTAACTCTATCCTCAGTATATATAGAAAATCTATAGAAAATGTTTTACAAATGGTATTTAGCCCCAACGAGATTACCATAAACCTACCTCAATGCAATCCCTAAATGTTGGAAATGTAAAAAAGTTGATGGTACATTTTACTACGTGTGGTGGTTATGCCCCAAGACCAGGACATTCTAGACCCAAATTAAACACCGGCTACAAGAGATTACTGGTTACCAGATTGAGCTCAGACCGGAAATTTTTCTCCTAGGAATCATCAAAGATCGAATACCAAAAGAAATAAAATACTTATTGCTGCATATTAAAACAGCTGCCAGAATAGCCTTTGCACTAGTATGGAAAAAACCCCAATGTTCCTAATGAAGAATTAATAATACATAAAGTAACAGAAAGTGCTGAAATGAATATGTTAACGTTAAAATTGAAAGAAAGAGATGACTCTGATATTTTTTTTAAAAAAATTTGGAATAAATGATATGAATGGTTAACAAACAGAACTAAGAAATAAGACAAGAAATCAAACTGTAAGAATCCTTGAGAGTAAAATGTAAATCTGTAAATTATACAAGAATATAAGAATAAAAATTATAGTTAAAGTTATTATCCAATATTAGACAAACATAATTTTATGTGTTAAGATATTTAATTTAAGAACCTGTATAGATGTCAAGAATGCTGTTGAAACTATGATATTTTATGATGTTACAAAGGAAATTCAATAAAAACATTTGAATAAGTAAATAAATAAGCAAAGAGGAAAGAAAGGGTCAATCAATCCATTTGTGTTCTATGTTGGTAGGCAAATAGAAGTTGACTGCTTCAGAATACCATCATTGTTGCCATCAGAATTCTTCAGCTAGTCAATGACAAAAGTACTTGCCTGAAATATCGTTCAATTGAAGGAGAAAAGTAAAAAAATAGAATAATATTTGGTGAAAACAATTCTAATTGACAGATGTAAAAACTATAATACGTAGTTCTTAAGCCTCTAAGTTAAGCATTGAAGCGCCCTGAATTTTAAATAAGAAAATAAAGAGATATTGAAACAATTTGGATCGTACCTTTCTGAACTGAGTTGGCCGGACAATGTCCTTTTTGGAAATAGTCAACCTTTGGTCTAAAGGTGCTTGTGGTTCTAGCTTTCCAAATTTGACTCTAAGAAAAGACTGATTTGAGAATGTGATCCAGTTGATGATATCAAAGCCTCCTACTAACTTTCCATTTTTGTCAAAAGAAATAGTTCTTCCGCTGCTGTCATTGAATGAAACACATCTAAGAAGTGATATATCTAAATGAGAGTAAGAGAAGAACCTTTTAATCCTTTTTATTGCAATTTTAATGCTATTCATAAACTACACATATTAATTACTGCGTATATTGATGCAGACTTTTTAAGTTTATTGATACAATGACATCAGAGCACATTGTAACTTTCCTAATTATATCAGTGAAAAAAGGGGAATATAAATTGAGAGAGAGACAGAGACAGAGAGATGGACAGAGACAGAGAGACAGAAACAGACACACACAGAGGGAGGGAGGGAGGGAGGGAGGGAGAGAGAGAGAGAAAGAGAGAGAGAGAGAGAGAGAGAGAGAGAGAGAGAGAGAACAAGAATAGTAACTGTTAACATAATTCAAGTACATAATATAGGAAATAGGCAATTGAGGTCCCCAACCATTTATCTTCATTCTTTTAAAAATATGTTATAGTTCACTCTCGGGTTATATCAAATATGTGCTATCCAATGTTTAAAAGATCTATTATTCAATGAAATTCCCATCACATCACTTCACTAATATGATTAACAAAAAATCAATGTGTGGTAGCTCTTGTTCTGAGCACCATTTAAAAAAAAAAAAAGATATTGTGAATTTTATAAGCTTGCATCTTTTAATAAAACTTAAAAGCCTATGTAAAAGTCGGAGCAGAAATGTGGGTCGGAGCATTACCCTAGCAGAATGGGAAAAGATCTGGAACAGGAACATTAAGATCACGAAATCAGCAGCTTATAAAGAAAACTTATATAAAATGTTTTATAGATGGCACCTGCCCCCTTCGAGATTGGCGAAGATGCACCCCAACACGAGCCCCAAGTGTTGGAAATGTCAACACATAGAAGGTACCTTCTTTCACATGTGGTGGTCATGCAAGGAAACCCAGAAGTACTGGCAAAAATTAGGCACTGGCTAGAGGAAATAACCATGGAACAAATTGAGTACAAACCAGAGTCCTTCCTTCTAGGAATTTTGATAAACAAATATCCAAAAGTCAAAGTATATTACAATCCACATCTTAACCGCGGACCAGACTGGCATTTGCCCAGTGCTGGAAACTACCCTCTATCCCCACTGATCTTATGGTTATTCAGAAAATCTTACAATGCGCGAAATGGACAAACTAACCCAAGCATTAAAAAAAATAAAGAATCTTCAACCTATTATAGCAATTGGAATCCTTTGTACATTTGGCTTAATCAAAGATAGATCATCTCTAAGAAAATTAAGGCCGAGGCCTCCGAGGCAGAGAGATAAAGAAAAGCACTGCCGACGATAGTCTGGAAGAAGAAAAGACCTTACAGACAGTCACAAAAATATGGTTTTATTATAATTGTTTTCTCTACTTCTGTTTTCCCCACTTTCCCCCCACCCTTCCCTTCCCTTTCCCTCTTTCCTCTCTCAAGCTTTCCTCTCTTTCCCTCTTGGCCCATGCCAAGACCTGTTCGTCTTTTTGTTGTATATACTTTGTAGCTGTGTTGTCGTTGTTTTTTAAAAAGTAAAACTAATAAAGTTTATAATAATAATAATAATAAAAAGCCTATGTAAAAGTCTTTAAATCTATTTAAATAAAATATATTGTTTGGAAAATATCCTTTTAAAATTGTTCTAATTTTGCCCAACAAAAATAAAAAGATTCTCCTCTTATAACTGTCTGTTATATTAAGTAATTGTTAAGATTTTATAGTTATCCAACTTAATATTTCATCTCATCGGGGTGGCAAATCTCCCTTGAAGGCAAAGTGGGATCAGGTATTATTATTTGTATCATGTATTATTATTTGTAAAGTTAAGCAAGCAAGAGATGTATCTTAGATGGAGGAAGCTGAAAAAAAAAACCCTAACAACCTGCAAGAGAACAAATATCAAACCATCTCTGACCTTTCACTAAGAAGCTGTGGCTATGCCCATTAAAAAAAATTCAGTTCATACATCCTACCTAACCTGAAGAGAGTATAACAAACCTTGTCTAATGTAACTGATAAAACATAAATATAGGCAAGAAGAAATATAAACACCAACTGTTTCAACTTAGGCTCTATGGCAGACCTAGCTGAGCTTGGAGAACCTTGAAAATGCTACATGTGCTTTGTAGTTGTGGAGAAGATCATTGGATATTTTCATGGCAGTGTGTAGATTAGGAAGTTTTAGAAGAAGACAATAATAAATTCCACATTGTTGCCGATATGGATATGAATATGGAATCAACAGGGATAAAATTCAAATCAAAAAGCATTTTATCTTGATCTTAAGATGTAGCATAACCATTCAACAAAATTATATCATCATATCATGGAAATATGTTAGTCTAATCCTAAATAAGGGTTAGTCTAATCCTAAATAAGAAAATACAATCATCAACATTTCAACTCTATCTGAAAGTAGTATAAAAATCTGCTCATCTACCCAAAAAGGGGTCTAGCAAAAGGATTCAGAGCATTTAACTACTTAACAGGTAAATGGAAAGCAGTAAAATGTGGTCTAAAGATTAAAACAAATAGAGCATACTCATTCCCTATGATTTAATCTTTCAGAATGATTTTTAGAAGATTGGCAACCACTCACAGAACAATCAGCCTATACAATATTCAAACCCACAACTGATTCATGGTAAATGAAACTGGAGCTTAAACCCTAACTTTCTGCACCTTCAGCATTTAGTCATACTGTCCACAAGACCACAGAGATGTCTTCGGACAATGCTGACAATATTTGGTACTAATTACAGTCTGCTTGTTTGTTAATTTAAAGTTGATATGCCACCCATCTCATTCCATAATTCTATGAAAATAAATAAAACAAATTAGGGAAGTGGCAGGAATTGGATAAAAGGACCTTTATAACAGATAATCGCGGTTGGAATGGACCTTGTAGGTCATCTAGTCCAACCCCTTGCCCAAGCGGGAGACCCTACACCATTTCTGACAAATGGCAGTCCAATGTCTTCATGAAAGTCTCAAGACAACTTGCTCCCACAACTTCTGAGGGCAAGGTGTTCCATTGGTTGAGTGTTCTCATTGTCAGAAAGTTTCTCCTTATTTCCAGGTTAAATCTCTCCTTGTTTAGTTTCCATCCATTATTCTTTGTCGGGCCGACAGTCACTTTAGAAAATAACTTGACCCCTTCCTCTCTGTGGCAGCCCCTCAAATATTGGAAAACTGCTAGCATTTCTCCCCTGGTCCTTCTCTTTACTAGACTAGTCAAGCCCAGTTCTTGTAACCGTTCTTCATATGTTTTACTCTCCAGAACCCTAATCATCCTGGTTGCTCTTTGTACTTTTTCTAGAGTCTCAACATCTTTTTTATAATGTGGTGAACAAAATTGGATGCAGTTCTCTAAGTGTGGTCTTACTAAGGCTTTATAGAGTGGCATTGATCTTGATTGTATCCCTCTGTTAATACAATTTAGGATTGCATTAACTTTTTTGGCTGCTGCTGAACATTGCTAGCTCATATTTAACTGGTTGTGCACTAAAACTCCAACATCCCTCTCACAGTTACTGCTGTTGAGCCTGGTTTCACCCAGTCTATATGTGTGGTTTTGGTTTTTCTTGCCTAAGTGTATGGCTTTTCTTTTCCCTACATTGAATTTCATTTTGTTAGATACAGCCCAGTGTTCTAGTCTGTCAAGATTCATCTAGATCTTGAGCCTATCTTCTTGGTGTTAGCTATTCCTGCCAACTTAGTATCATCTGCAAATTTGGTATGTGCATTGTTTTTTACATTGTAGATCAACATTTCACAGTCTCTATGGAGATTCTCAGTCATCCTGGTCATGGTGGCCTCAAAGGTGGTTTTTGAAAAGGCAGCTGGATTTTGTTTTTCCTTCAGGTAGATATTTCATTTCTCACTCAAGAAGCTTATTCAGTTCACTGCAGTTTCTTGTCTGTATAATTTCCAACTCAAGCGTAATTACTTCTACAACTTCCTAGAGAATTTACAAATCTTTAGCAAAACATTAAACCAGTTATTAGCAGTATTTTCTTTTCTGGATTATATTCATCATTAAGGCCAGATAGCCAATGATTATTTCTTCAGATCAACATATCCAATTCAACCAGATATGTATATGTGAACGAAATCCTGAAAAAAGATCTTCACTGAAGATGGCAACATTTGTGGCATCAATACTAATGATATTGGTGTTTGAAGAAATCAATAGCAGTCTTCCTGTGAAATGCCCCATAGGTCTTCCTCTTGCTATTCTTCACAAGGATTACCACCCTGGTGACTAATTATTAATACAGCAATCTTCTAATTGCAGATTTTTTAACTCAGAACAATCAGCATATATTAGCCTTGCAATTTGCTGTAAAGACAATTAATGAAAATTTAAGGATCTTACCAAACACCACACTGGGTTTCCATGTGTTGAACAGCAATTTCCATTCCAACTAGACTTTCTGTGTCTCACTGGAACTTCTCTCCACACTGGGCAAGTTTATCCCTAACTACTAGTGTGATGTGCAGGGTAATATAGCATCAGTTATTGCTGATGTGTGTCACTAATGCTGATGTGTATCACTTCATGGCAATCATTTTGTACATCTACAAGATTCCGCAGGTGAGTTGTCCTCATGAAATATAATTTATCAAGCAATATTTTTGAGATATGGTCTTGATACCTTTAAGGAAGTAGGGTGGAAGTAAAATTTGACTTGCTTTCCAAAGGACCAGAAGACAAGATATGAAGCAATGATTGGAAATTAACCAAGTTGAGAAGCAACCTAATACTAAGAAGGAATTTCCATACAATGAGAACAATTAATAAGTGGAATGACTTTCTTCCAAAAGTTTTGGATGCTTCATAGCTGGATATTTTTAAAAAGGAGACCCAACAGCCATTTGGCTGAAATGAGCAGGGTGTTGGAATAGAAGATCTCCAAGGTCCTTTCCAATTCTGTTATTCTGTTAAAAGGGATAGTGTTGTTTTAAAATAAAGCCATGTTCAGGAGAAACTCTGTCTTCATTGCTGATATTGGCTTATGAATAATCATTCACCAAGTCATGTTTCTTAGCAAATGTTGCATGAGAAAGATTTGAGTAATCCATATTACATCTGCCATAAGGCCCTGGTTTTTCTATTCACATAGATTAAGTTTTAAAATAAATGGTATATTCTTTCATTTCTGAGTAGGTAAATCAATATCCATTATACTCAAAAACCTCAAATTATCAATGAATTTGAATGAAGTCTGTACTGAAAAACAGTTAATGCTTACACATATGCCTAGAAGTATGCTGAAAGTGCTCAACTTGGGAAAATATTTCAGAGGCATTTCCTTCTTAACTATATTCTTTGCTATATTCTTTAGTTGACCTATGGGTCTCTGCTAGTGATGGATAACATATCCCAAAAAGTTTTCCTTCACCAGATGTTTCCAGACATCAACCAACAATATAAGAGGATTCTCCAGCTATTGCTCTATTTCCAATGGACATGGATTGGAGTGATTTTAATTATTGATGTCAGTGGAGAAAGATTTGTAGAAAATCAGGTGCCCATGTTTGCCCAAGCAGATACCTGCTTTGATTTTATAGAAACATTTCCACAAATGAAATTTTCAAGTGAAATCTCTGAACTGGTTATGGAAGGAGAGAAAAGAACTAGGTTCATTATGGAAGCCACTGCTAATGTAGTAGTTGTACATGGAGAAATTCAAAGAATGGTGGTTTTAAGGGCAATGCTTCATATCTCTGAATTTGAAGAGATTCCAATGAAAATGAATTTATGGATTTTCATAGCCCAAATGGATTTCACATCAATGTCTTTCAAATGAAGCTGGACCATTGACTTCATGCATGGTGCACTCCATTTTGCAGTCCACAGTGAGGAAGTGCTGGGATTTCAATAATTTCTTCAGCACAGGAAGCTGATACCTAAACAGGAATATGGTTTTTCTAGGGATTTCTGGAAAACGGCATTTCAGTGTTCTTTCCCCACTGTTCCTGGAGAAACAACGAATGAAGACATTTGCACTGGAGAAGAGGACCTGGGTCAACTTCCTGGGTCAATTTGTAAAATGAGCATGACCAACCACAGTTATAGCATTTATAATGCTGTTCATATAGTGGCAGAAACATTGTATGCTGTACTCTCATCTACAGTGAAGAAAGGAATAAGATGGGGTAAGCAGAGACAGCAACATCTCAGTAAACAACTTTGGCAGGTAGTTTTGCCAAGAATATTAAAAAAAAATCCCTATAGTCACAGTTTTGTTTTTTCCAGTGAGGAATTCCTAGTCCAACACATGAAAGCAACAGGTCATAGCATCGACTTCAATGGCACCAAAACCCTAGCCGCTATAGAAAACCCCAGTGACAGAATTATCAGAGAAGCCATAGAGATTGAAAAAAGACCTGAAAGCATGAATAGAAGAGATGATTCCATCAGACTACCAATTATTTGGAAGCCTGCACTCACAAACAAAAAAAATATCCACACCACAAGCCAGGCAAACACCTGGGCACAAACAGATCCAGCCTGATACCTCCAGCTCAAACATACCCCAATCAGGCACCCAGATAAAACCTAGCTTCCTAATAAATGATAGCCGTCCATTTACTCAGAGCCAAGCTGCACTAAAAGCCTCCAATACAGGAACACAATGTTGCCAGCCAATCAAGACAAAAAAAGCCACAAAACAGACAGAAGATATTAGAAACACCAATCAAGCAGAACACAGCAAATTCCAAGACCAATAAACACAGACCAAGATCCCCAACCAATCAGGATGAAGAAAAAACCATTCTGGCACAGCAGTAGGCTAGCCCCAAATTTAAAACTGAAATGGCTGTGAATGTCTGACTCACAGATGAACACAATACAGAAGTCTGATGATGGCAGATGAGATTCTGCCAAAACGTTGCTACAACTTTAAAAGCACAACTATAATGACGTAGGAAAATACCCGAACAAAGCTGAATACCATATAGTGAATATGTGTCCAGGAGATCAGTATCCAAACAAAGACCAGAATCTCTATCTTCCAAAAGATATCAGCTTCCTCTCATTCGAAGAACCTTTGGGAATCACCCTCACCCCTTTTGCCCTTTTCTTTTCGTTCCTCACAACTTTTGTGCTTCACCTTTTCATTAAGTACCATGAGACTCCCATTGTCAAAGCGAACAATCAGGACCTCAGCTATGTTCTTCTCATTTCCCTTTTGTTTTGCTTCCTTTGCACTTTGCTCTTCATTGGACAGCCCACAAAACTTATGTGTCTCTTTCGACAAACTGCTTTTGGCATAATCTTCTCAATAGCTATTTCTTCTGTTCTGGCCAAGACTACTGTTGTGGTCCTTGCCTTCATGGCAACTACACCAGGAGGTGGGATGAGAAAATGGTCTCACAAACACCTGGCCAGCTGCATTGTTTATTTTATTTATTTATTTTTTATTTATTTCTTTGATTTGTCAATCGCTTACAAGATAATAGATATAAGTGTCATGTCTCCCCTTTAATTGCACGTGAGCAAAATGAAATATAGCAGTTCCAGAAATATCACAAACCAAAAAGCAAACCCCCACAAGAGGACTGCTGAGGTATTTTCAGTCCTCAGCAATAAATTCAAACTCTGTCCAGCAATCCCGATGTGGCTAAAAATCTCAATGCCTCAAAGAGTTCTCTTCGTGTGTTCACTCCTATAAATCACTTTGCTTCTGGCAAATTTCACCAGCCAAGCCGTTTCCTCTTATCCTCTATGGGGTGTGTTAATCTCCTTAATTAGTCTCTGTCTATTTCTCACATCAAGCCAGGATCTCTCAAAGTTCTCTTCTTCACTGGAAAACTCTCACCTGTTTTCCTGGCTAGCTATTCCCAGCTGCTGCTCAGTCAAAGGGAAAGAACCGGAGGTCAAAGGTCCTGACAACTCTACTAAATCAGGTTCATCTCTCCTAGTTAAATCCATTTCCTCATCCTGGCTAACATCCAAGTCACTGAGCAATGCAGGCTTAAATTCCACTGCCAGATCCTCTTCATTCAAACTCACATCTGCCAACGGAGCAGATTACAATCTCGGAGTCACAAAATATAAGTATATACATAATTATGAATACATGAAATGGGTGCATATAAGAAAAATAAAAGAAACAATAGGACAGGGACGGTAGGCGCGTTGGTGTACTTATGCATGCCCCCTACAGACCTCTTAGGAATGGGGTGAGGTCAATAGTAGACAGGCTAAGGTTAAAGTTTTTGGGGTTTGGGGAAGAAACTACAGAGTCAGGTAGAGTATTCCAGACATTGACCACTCTGTTGCTGACATCATATTTCCTGCAATCAAGTTTGGTGAGGTTAACCTTGAGTTTGTATCTATTGTGTGCCCTTGTGTTGTTATGGTTGAAGCTGAAGTATTCGTTGACAGGTAGGATATTGCAATGTATGATTTTATATACCATACTTAGATCAGACCGAAGATGGCATAATTCAAGGTTTTCTAGGTCTAGAATTTCAAGTCTGGTGGCATAAGGTATTCTACAACGAGTAGAGGAGTGGAGAATTCTTCTTGTGAAATATTTCTGGACTTTTTCAACTGTGCTAATATCAGATACGTAATGTGGGTTCCAGACTGATGAGCTGTATTCGAGTATTGGTCTAGCAAATGTGTTGTATGCTCTAGTTAGTAGTGTGATATTATCAGAGAAAAAGCTATGTAGGATTAAGTTAACAACTCTTAATGCCTATTTGACTATATAGTTACAGTGGGCTCTAGCACTTAGATCATTAGAGATGAGTATTCCAAGGTCCTTTACAGAGCTTGGATTATCAACAAGGTCGTGATTATTCAGCTTGTATTTTATTTTCTGATTATTATTATTTTTTGCCAATATGTAAGACAGAGCATTTATTGGTTGAGATTTGAAGTTGCCATTTGTTTGACTATTCTGATACATCATCAAGATCTTTTTGAAGGGTAGCAGTATTGTCTGTGGTATTGAACAGCTTTACATCATCAGCTAAAAGAACGCAGTTGCTCTCACACTTCCGGTTGTCGGCTTTGCTAACAGCAGGGATTCGCCTTCTTCTGCGATTCCTGCTGTGCTAGTGTTTGGTGCCTCCAATCCTGACGGATTTGAGGCTAAGGCACGCCTGTTTGGGCAGCTGAAGAGAGGGGGATTCGACGGGGTGAGGGGCATCGCAAACCCCCCCAGCCGGCAATAACCCCTTTCTCAAGATGGTTCCAGCGGTGGTCTTTATGGCCACCATAAAGAAGCCGGCAATTGGATCAAGAATGCGCAGGAGGGAGAAGGAGTTTTTTTTTTTTAAAGAAAGTTTTTTCTTGGTTGAACTGGGACCTTAAGGATATATTTAACACCTGGGAAAGTAATGACTTGGAAGCTATTGTTCCCGATTGATGTTTTCAGCTGCGAAGAAAAGTGACGAAAAGGGGAAGTTACTCTCCCTCCTTATGGAATTAACAAATGGACAAGGAAACCAGCCTTTTGGTAGAAGGTAAAACCTAAACTCCTTTGTTATACATGGGAAGGGAGAGGCTTGGGAAAACAAGTTCTTACTCTAAGACTTTGCTGGAGGAGATGCCTTGAAGATAAAAAGAATTTTTTTTCCCTAATTTGACTTCACCCCTAGAAGACAAACTGTAAAAAGAAGAAGCTTTTACTCTGCCTGGATTGTTTGATGACTGTGGGACTTTGGGACGTTTGGAAACTGTTTTAAGCCTTGAAATAACTGATTGGTTTAAGAAGAGGATACAGAAAGAGAAGAAGAAACTTTAAAATGGCTCTATCTCTTGATGAACTAAAAAAACAATATCTAAAAACAAAGAAAGAAGGCAAAGATGTTATGGAAGAAGCCCTTTGTTTCCTAGATATGGCGCTTGCTATGTGTCAGCAAATTAAACAGCAGCTGGAAGAAATTGAGGAAGAAGAAGCCATTTTTAATGAACTAAGCGGTGTGACTAAGAAAGAAAGGAGAAAGAGAGGAGCGAAAAGGAAGGACTTAAGAAATAAAAAAATATTTATGAAAGAGAAAAAGAAGATGCAAAAACAACAGAATGCTAGAAAGCAAAAGGAAAGAGGAATGCAGAAAGGGGAAATTAAGAAGACAGAGGTTTTGAGAGGAGGGGGTAAAAAGTTTATGTGGGCTAAGAAGGAAAGGGAAAAGGGGAAAAAAAGTTACAAAGATATAAGACAAGATGGAGATAAGGAAATTTTTTTCAGGGATAATGGGTAATATATGGGTTTTTTTAAAAAGGGGGGATTCTGCAAAGTACACATGAGTATTGTAATAGTGGTATTTGTATTATAAGTAGATAACCAGAACTTTTAAGATCTAATAAAAGGCTAAAATATCAAGGTATAACTTTAAAAGGTTTAATAATGAATGATAATAAGTTTTAATAAAATACTAAAGGGAATGTTTAAAATATTAGTTTGAATATAGAGTTTAATGGATTAATGTGTTGATTGTTATGGATTTATTATTGTAGTATTGGTTTTTGAAATAGTAGAATGTACTAAGCAGAATCTGATTGGGATTTAGGTGTTATTTTAAATTTTAACTTAGGGGAATGATAGAAAGGCATCATACTCCGATTAGTGATTCCAGGGGAAACTATTCTTTCTTAAATTGGAAATGAGACAGATGTAAATGGAGAAATGGACAAAGATATAATTTTTTTTTTTTAAAAAAAGCAAGATTAATATATAAAACAGAATTAAGATGAGGCAAAAGTGAAGAGGAGTTATATAATAGATATAGAATGGTAAATAAGATGGGTAATGGTATATAAGAAAAGCGTGAATACAATTGAGTCCATATAAAAAGAGGTAATCTGGGGCCAAGTTACTTTCTAGAAGAAAGCTTTATGTTTTTTATGTCTGTGTTTTATGTGTGTGTGTTTAATTAAGAATTAAATAATAAAATCTCGGAAGAAGACTAGATGAGAATAATTATAAACAAGCCAGAGGGAAATATAAAGTTGATGACTGGATAGTAGATAAATCAGAAAGGAAATATGATTGAATAATGATTAAAGAGAAACAATGTGGAATTTGGTAAAGGGAATTTATGTGTTTATATGGAAATGGGATAAATTATAAGTATGTGATATAAAGCAATATGTTACCTGCCTTGTTAGGATCTACAATGGAAAGAGGTTTTATGTTTTTAATGTTTAATGATGTTTTGTCTTGTTTGTTTGTTTGTAAAATCAATAAAACCTGTTTAAAAAAAAAAGAACGCAGTTGCTCTTAATATGATCACAGAGGTCATTTATGTAGAGTTTGAAGAGAGTTGGTCCTAGAACACTGCCTTGGGGAACACCACTATTGAAAGGTACAGATTTTGAAAGGACACTCCCAATTTTGACCATGCAGTTGTCCAGAGATAGAAAAAAAGAGCAGAGATGTTATTTCTTGCTCCTTTAGTCAAGACTTGATTTATAGCCTATGGTTGGTCACTGCTCCCCCCTTTCCAGATGTTGACATGCACTCCCTGATGGAAGAAATTATCCTGGAGTGTAATGAAGGATCTGACACTATGCTTTATATTGTCTTGGGCTTCCTCGGTTTTCTGGCTACCATCAGCTTCACAGTGGCTGGCCAGGAATCTGCCTGACAGTTTCAATGAAACAAAGTTTATCACCTTCAGCATGTTGGTCTTCTGCAGTGTCTGGGTGTCTTTTGTTCCAACTTATTTAAGCACAAAGGATAAATATATGGTGGTCGTGGAGATTTTTTCCATCTTGGCCTCCAGTGCTGGCTTATTGCTCTGCATATTTTCCCCAAAAATGTATATTCTTGTACTGAAACCTGAGCTGAACTGCAGGAAGCACTTAAGGAGAAAATAGCACTAAACATTATCTTAGATTCTTACCTCAAAGAGGTCTACCAAATACTGAAGCAAATACTTTGCTGGATGCTATCAGGACAAAAAATTAGGGTCATGTATCAGTGGAAACTCTTTAAATGCTTTTTGTTGCTGTGCAATGTGTGATTATTGTGGATGTTTTATTACTTTTGTCAATCATAGTTATTGCAAGATTCCATTAGAAATGTTTTAAATAAAAAAGAGTGGTGAGATTGGATCAAATTTGAAATTATGATAATAAATAAATATTAAGAAATACTTCAGCATATCTAAAGAATTAACCTGCCTCACTCTTTCCAACTGAAAGGGCCTACTTCAGATCCCATTAGCCAAAGAATTTCAGCT
Source organism: Pseudonaja textilis (assembly GCF_049901715.1). NCBI lineage: Eukaryota > Metazoa > Chordata > Lepidosauria > Squamata > Elapidae > Pseudonaja > Pseudonaja textilis. The sequence goes on from NC_142008.1 coordinate 114,644,797, forward strand.
GATGGGATTAAGGGAAGAATACTTTCTGCTATGGCCCCTGCATTATGTAACAGATTCTTATCAATGGTGAGATCTACACTAATACTCCTGTTCTTCTGGAAGAATCTAAAACCTTGGGTCTGCTCCTTGGTCTAGGGCACTGACTGTGGTCCACTACAATGGGGATGGGTGATGGGTAGAGAAGATTGTCTCCTCCAGGCTGCCCAACATCTTAGTTTGTAAGATGGGCAACATACAAATAAATAAATAAATAAATAAAATGATTTTCAGCTAACAAATTATCTATTACTCAAATGAAGATGGTCATATTCAAATGAAGATGGCAAATGATGGGAGATGCTATAACTGCATGTCAAATCATCATTATGCCATTCATTATAGTTTGATTAAAATTGATATTGCCTCTTTTCATTTACTTGCATGTATCTGACAGATTAGCAGACACAGGGGTCGCCAACCTTTTGGACCTCAGAGACCACCAAACTCATAATTTTAAATCCCAGGGACCGCTAACCCATTCTGTGGGCATAGCCTAATTTGTGGGTGTAGCTTGGTGGTCATGTTACTGGCTGGGCATGGCTTGTATGTAAATATTATAAATATTTATATAAATATTGAATTTTTTATAAAAAACAGAGCAACTTTTACCCAAAATCAGGCAAAGTAGGCAGGCAGATTGAATTGCTTACAGAATCACAGATTCATTCAGAAATCTATCTATCTGCCATTGACTAGCTCAGTCTGTCACATAAAATTTGCTTGCAAGCAAACTCACAAAATTAACTCACAACACACCATGTATGTAAATGTTGATTTTTTTTTATTTAAAAAAGAGCAACTTTTACCCAAAATCAGGCAAAGCAGACAGGCAGATTGAGTTGCTCACAGAATCATTCAGTGATCTATCTATCTGCCTTTGGCTGCTCAGTCTCTCAAGTTTGCTTGCCATGAGTCTGCACTGAATAATAGAACCTTCAGTCCTAAGGGAGGTTCAGCTGTGCTTAAAAGTAGAGTCAAAGATCTAAAGACTAGCTAGAAAGCAAGAAATCCAACCATTTCCTGATTCCTAGCTAATCAAAATCTCCTGGCCCAGCAGAACATATGATGGTCCGAAAAAGGAAAAATAGTAATTTAGCAGGTAAGTTTGCTGGGTAAGGAGTGAGTGGGCGGGAAGGGTTCCCATGGCCCATGTGGGTGGTGTAGCCTTGTGTTTCTGCACAGCCTGGATTAATTGCCTTGGGGGGCTGCTCTAGGGTGAGATTTCTCTGTGGCCCACCAAAATTTTCTCACGGCCCACCAGTGGGCTGCGGCCCATCAGTTGGCAACTGCTGGTGTATATCATCTGTCATATTATGGGAATTTAGTTTATGGATGGATGGATGGATGTAAGGAAGGAAGAGAGGGAGAGAAGGAGGGTGAAGGAAGGAAGGAAAAAAAGAAGGAAGGAAGGAAGGAAGGAAGGAAGGAAGGAAGGAAGGAAGGAAAGAAAGAAAGAAAGAAAGAAAGAAAGAAAGAAAGAAAGAAAGAAAGAAAGAAAGAAAGAGAGAGAGAAAGGGAGGAAGAGGAGGAAGGAAGAGAAGGCCTGGTGTTTTTCTGCAGATGCTGTTTGACAACTTTGAGGGGAATTATCCTATTCAACAGACTCTGATAGGGATAATACTGAGATAATCTGAAGGATTCACTTGGTGTTTCTTCCTTGAACCAATGTCATCTTGTAGTTCCTATTTAATTAGTTTATTTATTTTTAATGGTAAGTACAGTTTTCTCTTTTCTTTCTCTTTTCAGTACTGATGTCAGCATTCCAAGTAATGCACCCATAGAAAGAAAACTGAGGCAGGCAAGTTCCTCAAAGAATGATTTATTGGATACATCATATTGGCACAAACTGTGGAAGCCAACTCTGATTGGGAACCATTTTCCCATGGTTTTCACCTAATTAAAAGTAATAGTTTTCTTTCCCCTCCCCCGCGTCATTGGTCACATTGTCTAATCCAAGTACTGGGCATTTAGTTACTGTCTGCCTCTGGCCAGCCAGCAGTGCAAATGTCCTTGATTCCCACAGGAAAACTTTATTGTTTTGGCTACAAAACCCCATCTAATTATTTCCCCCCCTCCCACTGGTGTGTGGCAACTCTAAAGCCTTCAAGATGGCTTCAGACAGGCTCCTGTCAGAGTTGACAACTGATTGTTTATTTATTTATTTTATTTTATTTGTCAAAAGCTTACAGTATAACAAAAACAAGAATATACGTAAGTTTAAATACAAGAAATAGGAACTAATAATTGGGAACAATAGGACAGGGATGGTAGGGACAATTGTATGCTTATGCATGCCCCTTATAGACCTCTTAGGAATGGGGTGAGGTCAATAGAGGTTAGTTTGAGTGTAAAGGAGTGGGGGTTTGAGCAGGTGACAACAGAATCAGGTAGTGAGTTCCAGACATTGACCACTCTGTTGCTGAAATCATACTTCCTGCAATCGAGTTGGAAGTGGTTTACATTTAGTTTATATCTGTTGTGCACTCTAGTGTTGTTGTTTTTAAAGCCGAATTATTCATTAACTGGTAAGATGTTGAAGCATATGATTTTAATGTAGCATGCTTAAGTCTAATCTTAGTTGACATAGTTCAAGGTCGTCTAAGCCAAGAATCTTAAGTCTGGTGCTATAAGGTATTCTGTTGTGAAAAGAGGAATGTAGTACGCTTCTGGTAAAGAACTTCTGGACTCGCTTAATTGTATTTATGTCAGAAATACCGCATGGATTCCAGACAGCAGAGCTGTATTCGAGTATTAGTCTAGCAAAGATTTTGAATGCCCTAGTTAGCAAAACAGTATCACCAGAGGAGAAGCTTTGTAAAATTAAATTTACAACTCCTTTTTGGCAATACTGTTGCAGTGAGCTTTGGCCCTTAGATCATTCAACTCCAAGGTCCTTGACAAAGTGAAACAGTTTATGTGCCATGAAATAATTTTGAACTCCCAGTAACCACATAAATAGGGATTTTCTAAGACAACCCTAATCTGTGATTGCCCTAATCTGTGACTTCAGGCCTCATCACTATTGTAGCTAAGTGTGTCTTGCTCCTGGTTATTTTGTTTTTCCATTTTCTTCCACACTTCCAAGCATTAGAGCCTTTTCCAAATAGACTTTTCAATATATCTGATTAATAAGCTTGTGACAATCTAGTAACTTTGATGATAGGTCAGGGGTCCTCAATTCCCATGCTGTGGCCACAGCCCATTCAAAACCAGGCCACAGAAGTGTTGGCAATTGTGCATGTGCATGCAGCTCCACTTGCATAGGTGCCGGGAACATGTACCTGCTGCTTATGCAAATGGAGCTGTGTGTGCATATGTGCTAACTTGCCACTGTCCCTCCCCCACTGGACTGAAAAGCCAGAAAGATTGGGGACCACTGTGGTAGGTGACTACTTGGAGCATGATAGGATAAATGTGTTTGGGTTCCAAGTGATGCACACATAGCAAACAAAACTCCAAGGCAGGAAAATTCCTCAAATAATAGTTTTATTATGTATATCTATTGGCACAGATATCCATTGGCACAGATCTGATGAAAACTGACTCTAAATGTTCCTGCAATTTTCACCTAATTAAAAGTAAATCTTCCCAAACAAACAGTCACATGGTCCAATCAAGGTGCTGTCTGGTTGCTGGGTAATATCACCCCTCCTCTCTCTGACCAGGTATGAGAATGTCCTTGGTTCCCAAGAGAAAGTATTTTGTTTTGGCTACAAAACTCCAGCTATCTAGAAAACCCCAGTTTGCAAGGCTTTGGCAGTGGCAGGGATTCGCGATCCCGCGCGATCCCTGCTGCACTTGCTGCCAAGGTGCCCCCGATCCATTTAGATTTGGGGGATATAGCTGCCCCATAGAGGCAGCTGAAGACAGGGGGGATCTGGATAGGGGTTTGGGAGTGTCGCAGACCCCCTCCGCAGCCGGCAAAACCCCCTTTTCCCAAGGTGGAGGAGCAGTGGTCAGTAATGGCCGCCACAAAGAAACCTGCAGCTGGACAAGATTGTGCAGGAGGAAGAAAATTGGAAGAGTCGTGAAAGTGGTTTTTGACCAGGATAAAGTAAGAGAAAGTACCCTGGAATTTGAAAGTTGCCAAAGATAAATTATTTCCAGAGAGAGGTACAAACGGCAAATGGAATTCTAAAAGGGAAAGTTTTTTTTTCTTTCTTTTCACTCTCCTTCCTAATGTGACAGTGGATGGAACTATAAGAGAAATTGGAAAGCCTGCATTGGAGGTAATTAAATGCTGAAGGGATAAGGATTTCTGAACATTTAAAAAAAAACCTTTTTTGCTGTGAGTGGGAAGGGAGAGGAAAAAAATTGGAGCGGAATTTGAAAATAAGGAGAAGATTGCCTAGAATTTCAAAGAGTTATTAAACATTACTAAGACTTCTAAAAGATATATTTTAAATGGAACTTTGTGACTAAATACTAACCCCAGAAAGAGAAAGTGAAGAAGGAGAAAGTACTTAAAAGAAACAGCTTATTTGGATTGCTTGGTGATTTTTGAACTTCTGAGAACTACCTTTGATTAAAAGCACTTGGGTGGTTGTTTGGAAAAACTGTTTCTCTCTATAATGGCATCACTTGTGGAGGGATTGAAACTTGAATACCAAAAATATAAAAAAGAACAAGAAGGGAAGGATTCTCTTGGCACTCTTTTTCAATTTTTAGAAATGGCGGTTTGTACTTATGAAAAGCTGACTGTGCAACAGGATGACTGGGATAAAGAAGAAGCCATTTTTGATGAACAAGTGACTTTAGTTGGGGAAGGAAAGGAGAAAGAGGAAAAGGAAAAGGGGACTTTAAGATCTGGAAAAACAACCAAAAAAGAGAAGAATAAGGTGAAAAGTGGATACTATGTTACAAAACAACAGAAAGGAGGAAAGCAGAAGAACAAAAGGGAGGTGGAGAGACAAGGGTAAAGAGGGAAAGGAGAAGAATAAGCAAGGGAGAAAGGAAGGGATGAGAAGCCTCAATGGTGGGGAGCAAGATGCAAAGAAACAAAAGTCTTTTAGAGATAATGGGTAAACTTTATTGAAAAAGGGATTCTGGAAAGGTACATAAGATTGTATTTTTATGTTTGTACTTAGAAATAATCTTAGAAAATTGGAAACAATATGTAATTTAAAATGTGATAAAATATTTAGTGTAACTTGGTGAAATTTTTGTCAAGAAAAAGAAAGCAATGAAATTAATGGGAGAATTGGAGTAGGAGAAGGGGGAACATTTCAACGAAACAATGATTTAAAATATGTGATGTGTGTGGGGGAAATAACTACGGAAAGCATAGTGTTCCCATAAAGGCATGCTATTTAATTGAAATGGGTAAAGTGTTTAAGATATAAATGAATATTAATATTAATGATTAGATTGTGTTATCCCAGTGAATTTTTTTTGTGAAGAAAAAGAAGGCAATGAACTAAATGAGAGATTTGAAGTAGGAGAAGGGGGAACATTCTAATGAAATGATGATTTAAAATATGTGGTGTGGGGGGGAAATAACTATGGAAAATAGGTGTTCCCATAAAAGTATGATATTTAACTGAAAAGTAATGTGTTAAGTGTTTAAGATATAAATGAATATTAATATTAACAAATAGATTTGTATTGGCATTGATAATATTGTATAATTTTAGAATGTACCAAACAGAATCCCAATGTAAGCTATGTATTTTATATTAAGTATTATAAATGTAGGGGAAAGGGATAAAGACGTCATACTCCAATTAGTGTACAGGAGAAGTTTTGTTTAAAGAAGAAAGATAAATGGAGAGCTGGAAGTAGAACAGACAAAGAATAATAAATATTATGATTTGAAATGAGATGAGATACAATTCTACTGGAATCCCATCTGGACCAGGGGATTTATTATTACTTCGATTCTCCATTGCAGATTTCAACTCAGACCATGTAATATCCTTATTTAATAATTCTTTCTCTCCTTCCCCTATTGTTTTATCATTCGTATTCTCCAGATAAGTTCTTATTTTGTCTTCATTGATTTCTTCTTTTTTATATAATTTTTGAAAATAGTTTAATATAATATCTTTTTTCTTCTCAATCTCATGTTGTGGTATGCCTTTCTCATCTATTAGTTGGTGTATCAGTCTCTTTTCTTTTTTAAGTTTATAAAATAGCCATCTTCCTGGTTTATTGGCGTGTTCAAAATAATTTTGTTTGGACCTTCTCAAGCTAACTTCTATTTTATCTTGTTCAATTAAATTCAGCTTATGTTTGGCTAATATTAACTGGTTTTGTATTCCTTGGATCTTAGCGGTTTTTTGTAATTGTATTTCTAAGTCTTTGATTTGTTGCCGTAATACGTTTTGTCGGGCATAAGTTCTCTTGTTTCTCATAGCAATATAGGAAATTGTTGTACCTCTTATAATTGCTTTCATAGTATCCCAAATATTCTGTTTTGAAGTTGTTTTATTATTATTATCTTTTAGGAAATAGTTTAGCTCCTCTTTCAGCTTATTAATATACTCTTCTTCATTTACTATTTGGGTGTTTAGTGTCCATCTTTTTTTTATTCCTCTCCTATCTCTCCAAATTAGCTGTATTGGGTTGTGGTCAGCCTATTCATTTGGTAGGATTTTAATTTCTTTTATTTCATTAGCCAAATCCAAATCCATCCAAGCCATATCTATTCTAGTCCAAGTCTTATGTGGATTGGAATAGTATGTAAATTGTTTCTCTTCAAGGTTCCGTTCCCTCCATAAATCTTTTAAATTTAACTCTTTCATCATTTCCTTACATGCCGCAGAAAGTTCCCTTTTCCCCTTCTTGTTTTTTCCCATATTACTATGGTCTTTTTGGTAGTCTGCAATGGAGTTAAAATCGCCAATCAAGCAAATGTTCCTTTTTTCAAAGCCTACTATTTTTTGGTGGAGGTGTTTAAAAAATTTCCCTTGGTCTTCATTTGGGGCATAGATTGCTACAAGTAAAAATGTGATGTGGTTTATCCAAACTTGTATAACCAGAATTCTTCCTTCGGGATCCGACCAGGTTAATCTTGCCTTTACATCTTGTTTTACCGTAAATTGCAATTCCTTTTTTCTTGTGTTTATTGGCCGATGCCATAAAAAGTTTCCCTAATTTTGGACAAATTAGATGTCTTTCATCATTTTTCAAAATATGTGTTTCTTGAAGACATATTATATCTGCGTTATGGCGAATAAGTTTTGAAACTATCCTTTTTCTTTTTGATATTGAATTTAATCCATTTATATTGATGGAGAGCAACTTCTTCCCCTCCACCATTTATCTACGTCTGCTTAGATTAGAGTTAGTAGGGCCACTGATGCTGGAAGTGTTTAACGAAGTACTTTTGGCAGCCAAAATGCCAGACTCATGGAGGGGGGGGGGTTGATTTCGTTAATTCCAAAGGAGGATGTAGATGCCAGATATATCAACAATTATAGACCAATCTTACTTTTAAACGCTGATTATAAATTATTATAATTTATAAATTATAATTTATAAATTATAAATTATTTACCTCAATTATAGTGATTAGAGTAAAACAAGTTTTAAATTTATACATTCATGAAGCCCAAAATGGTTTCCTTCCATCCCGCCAAATAAAAAATAATCTAAGAACCGTTATTGACGTCTTAGAATATTATGAAGTTCATCCAGAGAAACAATTTGCACTCATGTTTTTAGATGAGGAGAAAGCATTTGATAATCTACATTGGCACTTTTTAATACAAAAAATCTATAACATGAGTCTGGGCACTAAATTCGAGAACATTATCACAACAATTTACAATACCCAAAAGGCCAATATCCTAATTAATGGTGAACAAACAGGCCCATTAAACATTGAAAAGGGTGTTAGACAGGGTTGCCCCCTCTCACCCCTGCTATTTATACTTGCTTTAGAATCACTGTTAACGCGGATAAGACAAAACTCTGAAATCCAAGGAGTTAGGGTCAAAGCAGAGGAATATAAACTACAGGCGTTTGCAGACGATATGGTTTTCTTCCTAGAGGAACCCATGGAAAAAGGACATAACCTAATAAAAGAACTAGAACAATTTGGTTCAGTAGCAGGATTAAAGATTAATAGAAATAAGACAAAATTAATGACTAAAAATCTAACAGAGAATCAGAGGAAAGACTTAGAAAAAACCATGGGGATACAGGCAACAAAAAAGGTCAAATATTTAGGCATATGGTTAACACCACATAGTAAATCGCTCAAAGAGAATAATTATGATAAACTATTACAACAAATTAAGAAAGACCTAGAATCTTGGAATAAGCTGCAGCTTTCTCTACTGGGCAGGATTGCCACGATCAAAATGAACATCTTACCAAAACTCCTTTACTTATTCCAGACAATCCCAATTAAATTACCCCAAAAATTTTTTGAAGATATAAATAAGGTAACACTTAAATTTATTTGGCAAGGGAAAAAAGCTAGAATCAATATTAAGGCTTTACAAGATGCAAAAAGTAGAGGGGGCTAGCGCTCCCAAATTGGGAATTATATTATTGGGCAGCCAACTTATTATGGTTAAAAGACTGGGTCAATTTACTCAACAAAAGAACTTTAGCCTTGGAAGGGCATGATCTTCCGAGAGGGTGGCACGCATTTCTATGGGATGTGGGGAAAACTAAACAGTCGTATTTTCATAGACACCTTATTAGAGATTCATTATTAACTAATTGGAAAAAAATATGCAAAAAACATTATTTAAAAATTCCGATTTGGCTTTCAACAATGGAGGCAATGGTTCATCCCAACAATTTGGATATAACAAAAACAACTAAATATAAAGACTTATTAGACCCTCTAGGAAAATTAAGAACTCGACAGGACTTACAGGAACAGGGATTTAAAATTGACCAGTGGTTATATATACAAATCCATAGCAGATATAAACAAGATATCTAAGAGTTTGGAATCTATAGCAAATTACAATATTTAGATAAAATCTTATTAGGATCAAATAAAAAGAATATCTCCAAATTTTATAAATATTTATTGGAGGTAGAATTAGAGCAAGACGCATTACAGAAGAAGAAGCATTACATTAACAGAATGGGAAAAGATCTGGAATAGAAACATCAAGATTACGAAATCGGTGGCGTACAAAGAAAATATGTATAAAATGTTATATAGATGGCACTTACCCCCTTCGAGGTTGGTGAAGATGAACCTTAACATGAGCTCAAGGTGTTGGAAATGCAAAAGCACTGAAGGAACATTTTTCCACATGTGGTGGTCTTGTAAAACTACCCAAAAATTTTGGCAAAAAATCAGAAAATGGTTGGAGGAGATAACTAAAGAACAAATAGACTATAAACCAGAGTTCTTCCTATTAGGGATCTCCGATAGATATTTATCCAAAAAGACAAAATATGTAATAATCCGTATTCTAACCACAGCTAGATTAGCGTTTGCTCAATGTTGGAAATTACCTCATACACCTTCAGAGCAAATGGTTATTCAGAAAATTTGTGAGTGTGCTGAAATGGATAAACTAATGATAGCATTAAAAAACAAAGAGTCCTCAACATTTTACAACAACTGGGACTCATGGTATAATTGGCTTACACAGAGACAAATTATGTAATTGATAAAAAGTAACTTAAACATAATGGAAAAGAGGAGTAGATTGGATATGATGAAGAGAAATGATCCTTACAGACTGTCACAAAAAGATATCATTCGTTTTTAATTGTATTTTCTACCCTATTCTCCTTCCCCTTCCCTTCCCTTCTCTCCCTCTATATCCTTTCTCTTTCCCCCAACCAGCCTTTATCCGGTGTGCTAGGCCGGGTGTTTTCCTTCTTTCCCCCTACCCGTTTTTCTTTCTACTTTGTAAATGTATTGTCGATGTGTTTTTAAATGGTAAATTTAATAAAATCTATTTAAAAAAAAAGAATTGAGATGAGATAAATAAAATAAAACTAAGAAAATTTAAAAGAGATGAGAAGCTATATAGAAAAATGAAAATGGTAATAAGATATGGAATGGTATACAAAATGAATATGAATTTGAATTGGTGTCTGTATGAAGAGTTGTAACCCGGGACTAAGCAACTTTCAGAAAAGATGTTTTTTATGTTTCTATGTTTTGTGTTTTTGTGTGTTTATGTTTGATTGAGTTAATAAAACCTTGGAGGAATGTTAGAAGAGGATAATTGAGAATAAAAGATAGAAGAGAATAAAGCAAGTCAGAAGAAAAAATAAGTATAGTGAATAAAAACATATAAAATAGATAAATATAGAAAAGAAATACAATTGAATAAAAGTAAAGGGAGAAATAATGAGAAACTTGAAAGGATATGCATGTGTTTATAAGGAGATGTGTCAATGGTGTATAAAATGTTTTATTTGTTTTGTTAAAATTTACAATTAACTTTCAGAAAAGAGGTTTTATGTTCTTATGTTTTATGTATTGTATGTCTTTAAAAATTAATAAAATTTGTTTAAAAAAAAACAAACTCCACCTATCTGTATCCAGCTATCTCCCCCTCCCTATCTCTCTCAGCTCCAGTGTGGCAACACTGAAGTGACAAAATGGCTTTGATCAGATCAGCTTCAGTGGTGGACAACACGTCCAACTAAAATGGACTTCTCATGATCTGATTACCATGTAATCTTCAGTCATGCTCATTTCAAAACATACTTCAGAAGAATTTCTAATTTCTCTTCTTCATTTTTTTATTGTTGGGATTTTTATGTGCTTTATACACAGCTACAATATATATTTTAGATTAAATATCATTATAAATGAAACTAGAGCTATACTTACACCTATAGTATGTATATTTTATTATTATATCTATCAAATACAAGCCATTTATTAGGCTAGAAGTATTAAAATAAAGGATGTGTAGTATCTAAATATTATGCTAGCTGAAAATTAATTTCCAGATAAAATCTTACATTTGAAGTCATTTAAAATTCAGGGAATCTGTTAATATGTATCCTTGTATAGCAGCTCAACATTTCTTATCTACATAAATTCTTTTCAAAAGTTCCCCAGAGTCAGGATTCTTCCAATACATCTTTCTAATATGTTTGAAATCTTAAATTTAACTATTAATTATAAAACACACACATTTTAATTTTCTTTATTTTGTTTACTAATACGATTGTTTTAATAGCAATCTGACACTTGTATATTTTTTACTGTAAACAGCTGATAAACTAGAATGCTTATAACACAAGATATTAAATTGCTGATGATTATAATAAAACAAACAAGAGTTCCCCAAATTTCCCAGCTTTATTGGGGGGAGCGAATGGTTCCTTAAGAGCAGCCAGACAGCCAGCATTCATGTGCAGCTCCATTTGCATGAGCAGAGGGCACATGTGCACACTGTTAAGGCAAATGTAGCATATACATCCCCACTCAGCCACTGGTCGTGTAAGTGGGGATGCACAAACACAAATGCTTGCACCACTTCTGCAGCCCAGTTTGGAACAACTCATAGACTAGTAGTGGACCACGGCCTGGGGGTTGGGGACCCCTCAAATAAACTACTTTTTGGCTATGACTTTCGTCTTCTTAGCTGTTCCTTGTTATTCAATTCAGGCCTCACAACAATTATATAACATTTAGGGGAAAAGATGCAGAGCAGTAAACCAGCAGTGGAGGTCAAGATGGAAAAAATCTCCACGGCCACCATGTATTTGCCCTTTGTGCTTAAATAAGTTGGAACAAAAGACACCCAGACACTGCAGAAGACCAACATGCTGAAGGTGATAAACTTGGCTTCATTGAAACTGTCAGGCAGATTCCTGGCCAAGAAGGCCACCGTGAAGCTGATGGTAGCCAGAAAGCCCAGAAAGCCCAAGGCAATGTAAAACATGGTGATAGAGCCTTCATTGCATTCCAGGATAATTTCTACCATCAGGGAGTGCATGTCAACATTTGGAAAGGGAGGACTGTTACCAACCACACAGTGTAAATCAAAGCTTGAATAAAAGAGCAGGAGAGGACAATGGTGCTGGCCATTTGCTTTCCAGACCATTTTCTCATCCCACCTCCTGGTGTGGTTGCCATGAAGGCAAGGACCACAATGATGGTCTTGGCCAAAACTGAAGAAATGGCTATTGAGAAAATGATGCCAAAGGTTGTTTGTCGAAGGAGACACATAAGCTTTGTGGGCTGTCCAATAAATAGCAAAGTGCAAAGGAAACAAAACAAAAGAGAAATGAGAAGAATGTAGCTGAGGTTCCGGTTGTTGGCTTTGACAATGGGAGTCTCACGGTACTTAACAAAAAGGTGAAGCACAAAAGCTGTGAGGAAAGAAAATGAAAAAGCGCAAACCATGAGGGCAATTCCCAAAGGTTCTTCAAATGAGAGGAAGCTAATGCCTTTCAGAAGGCACAGATTCTGTTCCACATTGGGATACTGATCTTCTGGACATTGAAAGCAGTCTTCCATGTCTGTGAAAGAAAGATGCTTTAGGAAACACAATCTTTGAGTGCAATCTCTTTAACCGAGTTAAATCCTGAAATGGGAGAGGAAGTGCCAGATAAATAGGAGTTACTCTACAGTTTGGATGACACCATCTAAGGGAACTGGGCTTCACTATAGCACCCATGTGCTTCGTTCAACCTTCTTCTCTCCCAATAATAACAGTAAACAATATTTTATTTTTAATTGCATTTCTTTCCTTTGCTATGTAGGAGAATGTGGAAAACAGAATATTTTCATAATTTAATGAATAAATAAACATTCCCACAAATGGTTTATTTGTATTGTTCTGTTTTTATCTATTAGTTGCTGTCCTTCACATTGGATGGTTAGAAAATAAATAGATGCTTATATTAAATGCCTTATATACAAAGCTGAATCTAAAGAACCTACATTCTTTCCTCACTTGACATCCATCAGACTGGACAGGCCATACACTCTTAGAATTGTTGGAAGCTAGAATTTAAAATATTTATGTGGTTTCCATTATTTACAAAAAAATCTATTTACTGTCTATTCTCTCTGTCTATTTGTCTGTCTCTATCTATCTATCATCATTCTCTCTATCTTTCTATCTCTCATTTCATAATTAGAATTTTAAAGAAAAATTCTACATTTGGTTTTCAGTGAAATGTTGATGTGTGTTGTTGTTTGGTAATTGAATTGAATTTTTTTCCAGGCAAGGGATATCGAAGAGGAAATTTTATCAATACAGTTGATAAGGTTTAGAATTGTTTTCTTAAATACATGTTAATTATATAAATATGCTAGAGGTGTATATGTACTGTACCTGAATAATTGCATATAAGAACGCTTACCATTTTGGTTTGAAATCTTCCCTTCAGGACATGAATGGCAATCATAGCAGCAAAATGGTTTCCCCTCAATTTTATTTTTACTATAACCAGAATGGCAATTGCCATTACACAGAGAAATGGGGCGAACCTGTGTGGAAATGGAAGAGCTGATCATATGTTACTATTCAGAAAAATCAATTTGTAATTTTGGGAGTCTAACCTGTTTTCTTTTTGTTTTTTTTGTTTTTTTGCTCAGAGGCAGTGTTTTCACCTGATGACTGCATGGACAAATCTGTGCACTTCTCTTTGTAAAATTTCAGAAGTAGTCTGCCATTGCCTCCTTTTCAGGGTTCAGAGAGAGGGACTAGCCCAAACTCACCCAATTGGCTTTGTGCCTAAATTGGAACTATAGTAGAACTCACAGTCTACTGATTTCAAGCCAGGTACCTTAATTAATATATCAAAATGGGTCTCTTCAGTCATATTTTACATTGATGACACCTTGGCATAAGTTGTAAGTGCAGCTGCAATAATTACAATAATACTGTAAAAAAGTACCCCTTCACTTGTACAGAATTTTTTTTTTCTCATTCCTTTTATGTTTTCAAGTTTCAGAAGATAGTTGAAGAAATCCTGCGTTGAATATCACCTGTTTGAAATTGTTGGGCCATATAATGGTATCTTCAGAGATGGTGAATACTTTTCCAGGGGAACCCACTGTTCCAACTTTTATTCTCTGGAAGGATTGATTGGGAAATGTGACCCAATTTATAAGATCAAATCCAGCTATTAATTCCCCATGTGAACTAAAGGTGAAGGTTTCTCCAACACTATTGTTAAATGAATTGGTTTTCAAATAGTGGTGCAGCTAAATTGGAATGGGAAGAAAAATAGGAAGGAGAAGAGCTCCAGGAATAAAGAGTTTAAAAATAGTTTTTAGAGTTATATTATTGTACATATATAAAATTCAAATATTGTTGACCTATTATGATAGACATTTGTTCTCTTCCTCTTTGGATCTCTCTCTTTAACTTCTGGTGTGCCTTGAGATGTCTAAGTGGTGTAATACAATGCTTTCTATGTCATTAGCTCAATTAAATGGCTCTGAGAAACTGAACCTATTAACAGAGATATAAATAAAGAGATGAAAATACAATGTATTCCTAGGGAAAGATTTATCTTTCTCAAAATAGTGAATTGAATCAACTCAAGGGACAATGCTTATTGATAGATCTAGAATAATGTTAATATGTAAGTCATGGCTGTTGACATAACTTGCCATATACTTCCAGCATGTTGCTGCATCTTTTGTAGGATTGCATTTGTTTTCCCTCTATGATTTTGAACCCATTTAAAGATACACTTAGGACAGAAATAAATATGGTTAGAAGGAAGGAAGGAAGGAAGGAAAGAAAGAAAGAAAGAAAGAAAGAAAGAAAGAAAGAAAGAAAGAAAGAAAGAAAGAGAGAGAGAGAGAGAGAAAGAAAGAAAGAAAGAAAGAAAGAAAGAAAGAAAGAAAGAAAGAAAGAAAGAAAGAAAGAAAGAAAGAAAGAAATAGAAATGTTTGTTTAGTTTGTGTAAGTGAGACTTCAAGTCAGTGGACTCCTGGTGACAAGTCTCTGAAGTTTTGTTGGCAAGATTTTGGAAGTGGCCTGGTTTCCAGGGCTGAGAGAAAGTTTCTGGCCCAAGAGACTGACTTTGTACTGAAGCTAGAGCTAGAATTAATGAAGGATTCACCAAGTCTTAGCTGTAGCCACAAACCCACCATTCCATCTTAAAATCTGGATGTTAAATAGATTTTGCATTAGTCATTGTAATCTATAAGGTTTGTCTAAACTTGAATGAAACTCTTCCTGATTCTCTTAGATGTCTTGTGACCTGTGCTAATATAGATAATTTTTCCATCTAGCCTTCCTATGGGAGTGGGGGATTGGAGGAACTGTTTTATGGAGAAATGATTCCTTTAGTAACGAAGAGGAGGAAGTGTATGCACCAATTGCTGGAGTGCTCCACATTTTTTTCATCTCATTTCTATTTTCTAGTCTTTAAAATTTATATGAAGCTCCTAGAATATATTGCCTACCATGTGGAGAACAATAAAATCAATACCCTAAGGATACTAGGCTTTACATTGTGATATCAACATGGAATGTTATGATTCAGCTGGGCAGTATTGCTAGGGACCAAGAGGAAATGGGCTTTCCTGCATTAGTAAATATAAGAAGTTACCTTCCATGGTTGTTGATTGAAAAGCTCCCTTCTTCCTCTTTGCTGGATTGCTCTGTTGTTCACTGTCCAGGAATGCATAGCATGCAAGGCTTCTGCCACTGCATGAACAGCATTATAGAGGTTATAGCTGTGGCTGGTCATGCTTGTTTCAAAAACAGACCCAGGAAGGGTTTCTAACTTTTCCTCTCCAGTGCAGAGTCCCCCTGACTTTGTTTCTACTTTGGAATGAGAAAAAGAGCATTGGAATGCCTCTTCCCAGAAGTCCCTGAAGAAACCATCTTCTTCTTCTGGTGAAAGCTTTCTCAGTCGAAGGAATTGCTGGAAGCTGAAAATGTCTTTGGTGTGAACTGCAAAGGAGAGAGCCCCATGGATGAAATCCATGTCCCAATTCCGTAGCAGTGGAAGAGATGTGAAATCCATTTGGGCAGTGAAAATCCATACTTTGGCTTTCATTTGTATTTCATGAAATTTGGAGAACTGAAGCATCATTCTTAAAATCATGATACTTTGAATTTCACTTAATACAATTATTACTTTGGCTGTCCTTTGCATAACAATGTTTATGATCTCCAGTCCTTCCCAATGCTATTGAGTTCATTTCTGAGGAAAAACCTACTTGTGGAAATTTTTTTGCAAAATCAAAGCAGATACCTTCCTGGGCAAAAATGGGCAATGTGTTTTCCACAAAACTCTCTCCGGTGTCATCATCTATATATATAACACCAATCCATGTCCACTGGAAATGTAGCAATAGCTGGAGAATCCCATTATACTGATGGTCAAGATTTGGGAATAGCTGATGAAGGAAAATTCCCTGGGATTTGTCATTCATCATTGTAGCTGAACCATAGGCAAACTAAAAAAAAAAATACTATTTATAATTGTGGATGTAGATTCCAGGATAGAATACATTTAAGTTGTATTAGTATTTTGGGATAAACCTATAAGGTTTGGTCTTTAGGATTGCTTTCTTCCACTAGGATCAACCATCATGGCTTACTCTACCAGGAAAAAAATGTTTCTCCTCCACTATTCTGATCTCAGACAGGAGAAGTAATCTCCTCATGATAATCCCTGCTCTATGGAAGAGTCTTCCTCTGCTTCCTCTTTTCTCCACTTTTGTCATACTTTGAGGACAAGTCACGATGAAGTTTTCATTAACTGAGAAAATGCCATCATTTATTTCTTATAATTTGTTAGTTAGTGTTTTTAATATTGCTTGTATTTATATGGTTTCCTCTTTATAATGAAAGCTTATGAGCTTTTTACATCTTTCAAAATGTATAATTATAGTGGTATAAATATATTAATCTGTAAGTGAATTACAGATTCACAATATAGAATAATAAAATTAGATAATAATAAAATTAGAAGGGATGTTGTGAGTCTTTTAATCCAGCCCCCTACTCAAGCAGGAGATCCTATACCATTTCATACAAAAGGCTTCCTAACCTTTTATTAAAAACCACAACTTCTAAAAGCAAGGCATTCCACTTGTTTACTGTTGTAATGATCAGGAATTTTTTTCCTTAATTCTAGGTGGCTTCTCTCCTTGATTAATTTCCAACCATTGCTTCTTGTCTTGCCTTCTAGTTAACAAAAATAGCTTGACCCCCTCTTCTTTGTGACACCCCTAAAATATTGGAACCAGTAGTGTTATTCAATTTCTTTTTACTACCTGTTCTGTGGGCCTGGCTTGGTGGACCTGGCAGGGAAAGGATACTGCAAAATCTTCATTCCTTCCCCACTTCTAGGGAAGGATACTGCAAACTCTCCATTCCCACCCTACTCCAGGGAAAGATTACTGCAGAATCCCCATTCCCTCCCCACCCCACTAACCTGCTTTCCAGATTCGCTTTCCTGTGCAGGGGAACAAAAGAAGATGCAGCTAATCAGCTGGGCTTTGATCAGCTGGGGCTCAGGAAGCAGTGAATAGATGGGGGAGGGGCCAACCAGTTCTCTGAACTACTCAAAATTTCTGCTACCAGTTCAGGAGAACCAGTCAGAACTGGCTGAATACCATCCTTGATTGGAACACTTTTTCATTCACTGAATCAAACTGTAATAAAGCTTAAAAGTTTTTACTTCAGAAGACATCTCTGTCTCTTCTTCTACTAAAAAAAGACATTTATTTTCTAAATAATGGCAAAAGCATATTCAAAATTGAAAACAAACCAAAACCACTCTTTTCAATTGTTCTTTCAATGAGGCCAATTCACCTGTGGAATTTTATAGACGCATAGAATGCTTGCCATGAAAAGACAGACATTACTATTAGGACCACCAATAACAGTCACTATATTGGTCTGGATATCACACTTATAGTTTGGGATAAATCTTCCCCATGTAGAAAGAAGTTCCACTGAGGCCCGATAAGTCCACCTAGCATGAAAATTGCTGTTCAACACATGGAATCCCAAAGAGACATTAGGCAAGATTCTTGGATTTTTGTTAATTGTTTCAATTGCAAATTGCAACACCAGAATATGTTGGTAGCTGTGAGTTAATACGCTGTAATAAAAATGAAAAAAAATATACCCAGGGACCACATTTTAAGAAATGAATAAAATACATGAATTGCTTTTAGCTAGGTTGCATTTCCATGCCGCAAGGGTGAATAGAAAAGAAAACTTCTAAATATTTGAATATCAATATCAAAATATCAATATTTTGTGAAAGAATTCTTGGTCACCACAGAGAATCCAAATCAATTTTAAACATTTGTAGTTCTATGGATGTTACTTTTCAAACATCTTCAAAGATCACTATTGAAGTTGTTTGTGTAATGGGTACATACATTTTTCTAGAACTTTATTGTGATCAGTCACATGTGCCAAAAGGATGTAAGGCAAAATATTTTTTCCACAGTTACTAATATAAAAGCATTATCTTTCTTGTGGAAATAAATCAGTATGGTAAGAAATATGGCAAATTGAACAGATTATATTGGATAGGTAATTTTCCAGCCTAAAGGTATCTTTTTATTATCCTACCAACACCTAGACCATGAGGAAATACACCTATTGCTGAATTGTGGCTTTATCTCTAACTCCTTGGCTTTGAGAGTCTGAGCTCAAAAGCTGTCTTGACAGAGATAATTCTGTGTTATGGTTTTCCAAAAGGACAAAATATTGACTAGAAAGGACTTGGACAAGAATCACTGGAAATATAAAGCTTTAAATGGGGGGAAATTTAGTACAATTTTTCATGAAGCATTTCTATAGAGAACTGTCTCAAGATAATTTATTTGCAGCATTTCATATAAGCACTTTTAAAAATCAACATTTATATAATACCAAAGAAGTGAATACCAGCACAATATATAGGAAAATTACACCAATCCAAATTAAATTAGACAATGTATGCATAATTAAACCAAGAAATGATTAGCTGGACTTGGTTTATAGTACATTTTTAACTGTTTATATTATCAATACAGTTGACCCTCTGGATTGCTGCTAGATTTATTCTAGATATAATTTTGGTGATCAAATTTCAGAAGATGTCCTCTCCCTATAATCCAAAGGTTTAAAAATGAATATTGGAGAAAACAGAATCTCATAAGAATTCAGAACAATTAATACCAGTGCTAGATAGTCTGACTCACTAAGGATATAATGTGCTTTCAAACCAAAGAAAAATCTTACGTGATGAAATTAAGTACTTCAGAAGAAGGATTTTCTTCAAAGTTTAATAGATTGGAAAATATTTAACTCTCACTCTAGTCAGTAGAATCTCTTCTCAACAATACATGAAGCCTAAGACACATGCTCCATTGTTGTTGCTCAATACAATATTTCCATGACACAACAGCTATATAAAATAAGACATGGTTAACGTATGTGGTCATCACAAATAGCCTATATATATATATTGATGCCTTCATGAAAATCTCCATTTTGATTTAATAAACATAATGACCGTGGAAAGGAAAAATGAAGAGTTTCTTAGAAAGACAGTATTGCAAATATGTCACCTAAGAATTCAGAGAAATCAATAGCAGTGTTAGTTAGGCTGGCTTGCTGAGGGTATAATGTGCTTCCAAACCAATTGAAAATATGGTCTACCTTACTTTTTGAAATCATATACTCCAGAAGAAGGATCTTCTTTAAAGTTTAATAGATTGGAAAATACATAAATCTGAGAAAGAATGCCACCAACGGTAAAGTCACCAGGATAATAGTATTTGTGAAGAATAGAAAGAGGATGGCTCATGGGACATTTCACAGAAGACCTGATCTGAACAATTTGAAATGTCAATGTTACTACAACCAATGCCACAACCACCATCATCTTGCATTTACATCATCCACCTAGATTCCAAAATATGTATATTTCCTTTGATATTTAAATCAGACACACTGATTTCAGTTAACTTATTTTTGAAGACTTCTCTGAACAATTGTGAAATAGACAGATGAAATGTGTCTGTCTCGATACCTATTAACATTGTTGATCTGTGGTGTAGAATAAATTATGGTTGCTTTGATAATTACAGAGGAAATAATCACCTATGGAAACTGACTTCCTTGCAACATCACTGGTGAAAACATTGTCCACTATACTTTTGCAATGAAATAACAGTAATAGCTTTCATCAAGAGGATGATATCCAAAAATCCTTTGTCAAAGAGGCATTCCATATTCTGGGTTATCCTGTTACTTGCAACATGTATCAAACAGATAGTGATAATATTTATTATACTAAATGACTTTAGTGCAAGATATTTCCAAAATGCCAATAGTATATATACTTGAGGTCAATATCTGTTCTTGAGATCAAGAAAAGTGTCCTTTGTTTTGGCTTAGGATGAAGGTATTTCTTCTATATATTTATTTTGTTTTATCCAAAAGAATAAAATGGAAAATGGAAAAAAAAATACATCCAACAACAACAACAACATTTGGGCTGTGAAAATATCTACATACCGCTCACATCCTGGACATAAACTGTTTCAGTGACTTCCTTCTAGTTGATGCTGTATAGGGCAGGGGTGTCAAACCAGTAGCTCGCAGACCAGATGCATCATGTGCAGGCAATGCCCATTAAACCAGCTTTTGAATGGGGAGAATGCTGCAAAACACACATGACAGTAACATGATGTGGCAAGTTTGACACCCATGCTATATGACATTGCATGCCAGTATAACTAGACACATGCCATCAATCTAATAAAAACAAATTTCCACAACATATCCAAACTACTTAGTAGAGCTGTATTACTATTATGGTTCTCATTTTTTCTATTACCTATTACCTTATCCTCTTATGACTATAACTTTGTTTTTTTTATATTTTACCTTTTATATTAATTGTTTTATTTTGTATCCTAGAATGATTTATGTTGATTGATTATTTAGTGTCCTGATCATGATTTATTCTTGTATGTACACTTTATGTTTTATATAATCCTACCAGCAGACAAAGGCAATGCGACAGTGGTTATGAACACATCTGACTACCAAACCAAGTTAACCAACCTACTCCAAGACCCCGCATACAAACCCCTAAAGACAGACCCCACCACCTACCTAGAAAAAACTACCAAATCCAAAATAAAAACCTCCCCCATCAGTGAAGAAATCCAGCAAAGAATCATACCCAGAGAAAAATCATCCAGATGCCCCAAGCTTTATGGTCTCCCCAAGATACACAAAGAAGGAACCTCACTCAGACCAATAGTCAGCTCCATAGGCTCACCTCTACAAAACCTGGCCAAATTTCTCGCCAAACAACTACAACCCTATGCAGAATCCATCAACTCACATGTAAGAAACTCATTCCAGTTCATCGAAATCATAAAGAAACAAAACTTACAACCCAGCGACCTACTAGTAAGCTTCGATGTCATATCCCTCTTCACCCAAATACCAATAAAAGAAGCCTTGACAGCCATCCAAAATAAATACAACCCCCAAGCACATCCTAGATCTGACCAACCACTGCCTATCCAATACATACTTCACCTACAATGGACAAAAATACAAACAAATAGAAGGAGCACCCATGGGATCACCCTCTCACCTGTCATCGCAAACCTCTACATGGAACACTTTGAAACACAAGCTCTAGAAAAATATGACCACAAACCCAAACTCTGGCTCAGATACGTAGATGACACCTTCATAATCTGGCCACATGGGAAAGAAAAACTAAACAAGTTCCTCACACACCTCAACAGCCTACACCCCAAGATACAATTCACCATGGAAACAGAAACCAACAATCAACTTCCTTCCTAGATGTCTTGGTATACAAAAGATCCAATGGCTCCCTAGGACACACCATCTACCAAAAGAAAACACATACAAACCGCTATCTACATGCACTCTCACACCACCACCCAGCACAGATCAATTCCGTAGCCAAAACACTCATCTCCAGAACAAAATGCTTAGCCGATGAACAACACCAAAAGCCGAACTACACACCCTCACCAACGTACTTACAGCCAATGGATTCCAAAGACACAAGATTACCCACCTAATCCAAAAAGAAACCCCAACCAAAATCCAAGACAGAGAACAAGAAAACGGCAAAGCCCTCCTCCCATATATAAAAGGCACTACAGACAGAATCAGCAAGATCCTCCAAAAACACAATATTAAAACAGCATTCTGCACAAACAGAAAAATATCCACCATCCTAAGAAACCCCAAAGACAGAGTCGAATTAGAAAACCAAGGAGTATACGAAATCCCTGCACTGCCTGCCCTGCCACATACATTGGACAGACTAACAGAAGAATTAGTGCACGCATTGAAGAACATAAGAACTCAATCAAAAAGAAGAAACGACCTCTTCCCTGGTCCAACACCTCAAAGCCACAGGACATAAAATTAACTTTAAAAATACCAGAACTATTGCCAAAACCGAACACTTCAACAGCAGAATAATCAGAGAAGCCATAGAAATAGAAAAACGCCCACACAGCATGAACAAACGAGATGACACCTCCCGCCTCCCAGCCATTTGGAAACCCGCCCTCATGAACAGACGAATACCTGCAACCTCACCACTGCCCACTCCAAACCCCTCCGAGCCATACATGAAGCAAGCCGACACCAACTATGGAGATGCAGCGCGACCTCGAACTCGAAGCCGGGCAGCAAGAAATCCAGCCAATCAGAACACGGCCAACCCCCAACCAATCAAAACACAGCCAGGCCCCCACCAATGAGAAGACACCCCCACCCAATCAGAACACAGCCAAGCCCCCACCCATTCAAATCCCACCCCCACTGACAGTTAGAAAGAAAAAAGCAGCTGCAACCTCACATCACTCTGAAAAGCAAGAGCCAAAGACAGAGGCCTGATGATGATGAATGAGACTTCATCGAAACGTTGCCTAGACACTTTGAATCTTACGCGGGAGAAAACCCGAACAACCAAAGATCCACATACAAATACCCGAGAACCTCAGAAAACAAATATTACACCTCTACGGGAGGAAACCCACCATCTGATCAGGACTTATGAAAAACTTGAAGTCCAAAGAGCTTCCATTTTATGTGACCTTGCATTCCTATGCAACTGCCGAGATCAAAATTTAATTCCCACAAGCTTCCAACTGAAATTCCACACCAACACAGCAGCCACCAAACGCATCCTAAAAAGAACAGAATTGGCCCTAATCAGAAATGAACTTCACACAAAAAGGTTTCTCCTAGACCAAATCAACAAAGATCTCCTCACACTCCACCTGAAACTCAGCAACAAGATTCACCCCTACTTTGGGACAAATCCAAACAACTTGCTGTCTGGAGAGCCGAAACACAGACCTCCTCAAGACAAACACACACACCAACAAACTCAAGAAACTACAACAACGCCAGAAACCAACTCCTCCCCCCACAGCCACACATGAAACAAACAGTGCACAACATCTCAGACAAGATCCTCACTGAAGCTGAAACCAAGGTCCTTTCAAAAGGATTCAACTTTGCTGTCGCCCCAAACACATCCCCACAGAAACCATCATATGTGGAGTTGAAACCAGCCTGACCAAAACCAACCCTGATGATGCTAACAAAATCAGACTTGAAATCACCAACATCCTCTGCACTAGCAAACCACCCAAAAGCAACTTATCCAAAGAAGAACAAACTGCACTACTTAACCTGAAAGAAGACACCAGCATAATAATCCTACCAGCAGACAAAGGCAATGCGACAGTGGTTATGAACACATCTGACTACCAAACCAAGTTAACCAACCTACTCCAAGACCCCGCATACAAACCCCTAAAGACAGACCCCACCACCTACCTAGAAAAAACTACCAAATCCAAAATAAAAACCTCCCCATCAGTGAAGAAATCCAGCAAAGAATCATACCCAGAGAAAAATCATCCAGATGCCCCAAGCTTTATGGTCTCCCAAGATACACAAAGAAGGAACCCCACTCAGACCAATAGTCAGCTCCATAGGCTCACCTCTACAAAACCTGGCCAAATTTCTCGCCAAACAACTACAACCCTATGCAGAATCCATCAACTCACATGTAAGAAACTCATTCCAGTTCATCGAAATCATAAAGAAACAAAACTTACAACCCAGCGACCTACTAGTAAGCTTCGATGTCATATCCTCTTCACCCAAATACCAATAAAAGAAGCCTTGACAGCCATCCAAAACAAATACAACCCCCAAGCACATCCTAGATCTGACCAACCACTGCCTATCCAATACATACTTCACCTACAATGGACAAAAATACAAACAAATAGAAGGAGCACCCATGGGATCACCCCTCTCACCTGTCATCGCAAACCTCTACATGGAACACTTTGAAACACAAGCTCTAGAAAAATACGACCACAAACCCAAACTCTGGCTCAGATACGTAGATGACACCTTCATAATCTGGCCACATGGGAAAGAAAAACTAAACAAGTTCCTCACACACCTCAACAGCCTACACCCCAAGATACAATTCACCATGGAAACAGAAACCAACAATCAACTTCCCTTCCTAGATGTCTTGGTATACAAAAGATCCAATGGCTCCCTAGGACACACCATCTACCAAAAGAAAACACATACAAACCGCTATCTACATGCACTCTCACACCACCACCCAGCACAGATCAATTCCGTAGCCAAAACACTCATCTCCAGAACAAAATGCTTAGCCGATGAACAACACCAAAAAGCCGAACTACACACCCTCACCAACGTACTTACAGCCAATGGATTCCAAAGACACAAGATTACCCACCTAATCCAAAAAGAAACCCCAACCAAAATCCAAGACAGAGAACAAGAAAACGGCAAAGCCCTCCTCCCATATATAAAAGGCACTACAGACAGAATCAGCAAGATCCTCCAAAAACACAATATTAAAACAGCATTCTGCACAAACAGAAAAATATCCACCATCCTAAGAAACCCCAAAGACAGAGTCGAATTAGAAAACCAAGGAGTATACGAAATCCCCTGCACTGCCTGCCCTGCCACATACATTGGACAGACTAACAGAAGAATTAGTGCACGCATTGAAGAACATAAGAACTCAATCAAAAAAGAAGAAACGACCTCTTCCCTGGTCCAACACCTCAAAGCCACAGGACATAAAATTAACTTTAAAATACCAGAACTATTGCCAAAACCGAACACTTCAACAGCAGAATAATCAGAGAAGCCATAGAAATAGAAAAACGCCCACACAGCATGAACAAACGAGATGACACCTCCCGCCTCCCAGCCATTTGGAAACCCGCCCTCATGAACAGACGAATACCTGCAACCTCACCACTGCCCACTCCAAACCCCTCCGAGCCATACATGAAGCAAGCCGACACCAACTATGGAGATGCAGCGCGACCTCGAACTCGAAGCCGGGCAGCAAGAAATCCAGCCAATCAGAACACGGCCAACCCCCAACCAATCAAAACACAGCCAGGCCCCCACCAATGAGAAGACACCCCACCCAATCAGAACACAGCCAAGCCCCCACCCATTCAAATCCCACCCCCACTGACAGTTAGAAAGAAAAAGCAGCTGCAACCTCACATCACTCTGAAAAGCAAGAGCCAAAGACAGAGGCCTGATGATGATGAATGAGACTTCATCGAAACGTTGCCTAGACACTTTGAATCTTACGGGAGAAAACCCGAACAACCAAAGATCCACATACAAATACCCCGAGAACCTCAGAAAACAAATATTACACCTCTACGGGAGGAAACCCACCATCTGATCAGGACTTATGAAAAACTTGAAGTCCAAAGAGCTTCCATTTTATGTGACCTTGCATTCCTATGCAACTGCCGAGATCAAAATTTAATTCCCACAAGCTTCCAACTGAAATTCCACACCAACACAGCAGCCACCAAACGCATCCTAAAAAGAACAGAATTGGCCCTAATCAGAAATGAACTTCACACAAAAAGGTTTCTCCTAGACCAAATCAACAAAGATCTCCTCACACTCCACCTGAAACTCAGCAACAAGATTCACCCCTACTTTGGGACAAATCCAAACAACTTGCTGTCTGGAGAGCCGAAACACAGACCTCCCTCAAGACAAACACACACACCAACAAACTCAAGAAACTACAACAACGCCAGAAACCAACTCCTCCCCCCACAGCCACACATGAAACAAACAGTGCACAACATCTCAGACAAGATCCTCACTGAAGCTGAAACCAAGGTCCTTTCAAAAGGATTCAACTTTGCTGTCGCCCCCAAACACATCCCCACAGAAACCATCATATGTGGAGTTGAAACCAGCCTGACCAAAACCAACCCTGATGATGCTAACAAAATCAGACTTGAAATCACCAACATCCTCTGCACTAGCAAACCACCCAAAAGCAACTTATCCAAAGAAGAACAAACTGCACTACTTAACCTGAAAGAAGACACCAGCATAATAATCCTACCAGCAGACAAAGGCAACGCGACAGTGGTTATGAACACATCTGACTACCAAACCAAGTTAACCAACCTACTCCAAGACCCCCATACAAACCCCTAAAGACAGACCCCACCACCTACCTAGAAAAAACTACCAAATCCAAAATAAAAACCTCCCCATCAGTGAAGAAATCCAGCAAAGAATCATACCCAGAGAAAAATCATCCAGATGCCCCAAGCTTTATGGTCTCCCCAAGATACACAAAGAAGGAACCCCACTCAGACCAATAGTCAGCTCCATAGGCTCACCTCTACAAAACCTGGCCAAATTTCTCGCCAAACAACTACAACCCTATGCAGAATCCATCAACTCACATGTAAGAAACTCATTCCAGTTCATCGAAATCATAAAGAAACAAAACTTACAACCCAGCGACCTACTAGTAAGCTTCGATGTCATATCCCTCTTCACCCAAATACCAATAAAAGAAGCCTTGACAGCCATCCAAAACAAATACAACCCCCAAGCACATCCTAGATCTGACCAACCACTGCCTATCCAATACATACTTCACCTACAATGGACAAAAATACAAACAAATAGAAGGAGCACCCATGGGATCACCCTCTCACCTGTCATCGCAAACCTCTACATGGAACACTTTGAAACACAAGCTCTAGAAAAATACGACCACAAACCCAAACTCTGGCTCAGATACGTAGATGACACCTTCATAATCTGGCCACATGGGAAAGAAAAACTAAACAAGTTCCTCACACACCTCAACAGCCTACACCCCAAGATACAATTCACCATGGAAACAGAAACCAACAATCAACTTCCTTCCTAGATGTCTTGGTATACAAAAGATCCAATGGCTCCCTAGGACACACCATCTACCAAAAGAAAACACATACAAACCGCTATCTACATGCACTCTCACACCACCACCCAGCACAGATCAATTCCGTAGCCAAAACACTCATCTCCAGAACAAAATGCTTAGCCGATGAACAACACCAAAAAGCCGAACTACACACCCTCACCAACGTACTTACAGCCAATGGATTCCAAAGACACAAGATTACCCACCTAATCCAAAAAGAAACCCCAACCAAAATCCAAGACAGAGAACAAGAAAACGGCAAAGCCCTCCTCCCATATATAAAAGGCACTACAGACAGAATCAGCAAGATCCTCCAAAAACACAATATTAAAACAGCATTCTGCACAAACAGAAAAATATCCACCATCCTAAGAAACCCCAAAGACAGAGTCGAATTAGAAAACCAAGGAGTATACGAAATCCCTGCACTGCCTGCCCTGCCACATACATTGGACAGACTAACAGAAGAATTAGTGCACGCATTGAAGAACATAAGAACTCAATCAAAAAGAAGAAACGACCTCTTCCCTGGTCCAACACCTCAAAGCCACAGGACATAAAATTAACTTTAAAAATACCAGAACTATTGCCAAAACCGAACACTTCAACAGCAGAATAATCAGAGAAGCCATAGAAATAGAAAAACGCCCACACAGCATGAACAAACGAGATGACACCTCCCGCCTCCCAGCCATTTGGAAACCCGCCCTCATGAACAGACGAATACCTGCAACCTCACCACTGCCCACTCCAAACCCCTCCGAGCCATACATGAAGCAAGCCGACACCAACTATGGAGATGCAGCGCGACCTCGAACTCGAAGCCGGGCAGCAAGAAATCCAGCCAATCAGAACACGGCCAACCCCCAACCAATCAAAACACAGCCAGGCCCCCACCAATGAGAAGACACCCCCACCCAATCAGAACACAGCCAAGCCCCCACCCATTCAAATCCCACCCCACTGACAGTTAGAAAGAAAAAAGCAGCTGCAACCTCACATCACTCTGAAAAGCAAGAGCCAAAGACAGAGGCCTGATGATGATGAATGAGACTTCATCGAAACGTTGCCTAGACACTTTGAATCTTACGCGGAGAAAACCCGAACAACCAAAGATCCACATACAAATACCCGAGAACCTCAGAAAACAAATATTACACCTCTACGGGAGGAAACCCACCATCTGATCAGGACTTATGAAAAACTTGAAGTCCAAAGAGCTTCCATTTTATGTGACCTTGCATTCCTATGCAACTGCCGAGATCAAAATTTAATTCCCACAAGCTTCCAACTGAAATTCCACACCAACACAGCAGCCACCAAACGCATCCTAAAAAGAACAAGAATTGGCCCTAATCAGAAATGAACTTCACACAAAAAGGTTTCTCCTAGACCAAATCAACAAAGATCTCCTCACACTCCACCTGAAACTCAGCAACAAGATTCACCCCCTACTTTGGGACAAATCCAAACAACTTGCTGTCTGGAGAGCCGAAACACAGACCTCCCTCAAGACAAACACACACACCAACAAACTCAAGAAACTACAACAACGCCAGAAACCAACTCCTCCCCCCCACAGCCACACATGAAACAAACAGTGCACAACATCTCAGACAAGATCCTCACTGAAGCTGAAACCAAGGTCCTTTCAAAAGGATTCAACTTTGCTGTCGCCCCCAAACACATCCCCACAGAAACCATCATATGTGGAGTTGAAACCAGCCTGACCAAAACCAACCCTGATGATGCTAACAAAATCAGACTTGAAATCACCAACATCCTCTGCACTAGCAAACCACCCAAAAGCAACTTATCCAAAGAAGAACAAACTGCACTACTTAACCTGAAAGAAGACACCAGCATAATAATCCTACCAGCAGACAAAGGCAACGCGACAGTGGTTATGAACACATCTGACTACCAAACCAAGTTAACCAACCTACTCCAAGACCCCGCATACAAACCCCTAAAGACAGACCCCACCACCTACCTAGAAAAAACTACCAAATCCAAAATAAAAACCTCCCCATCAGTGAAGAAATCCAGCAAAGAATCATACCCAGAGAAAAATCATCCAGATGCCCCAAGCTTTATGGTCTCCCCAAGATACACAAAGAAGGAACCCCACTCAGACCAATAGTCAGCTCCATAGGCTCACCTCTACAAAACCTGGCCAAATTTCTCGCCAAACAACTACAACCCTATGCAGAATCCATCAACTCACATGTAAGAAACTCATTCCAGTTCATCGAAATCATAAAGAAACAAAACTTACAACCCAGCGACCTACTAGTAAGCTTCGATGTCATATCCCTCTTCACCCAAATACCAATAAAAGAAGCCTTGACAGCCATCCAAAACAAATACAACCCCCCAAGCACATCCTAGATCTGACCAACCACTGCCTATCCAATACATACTTCACCTACAATGGACAAAAATACAAACAAATAGAAGGAGCACCCATGGGATCACCCTCTCACCTGTCATCGCAAACCTCTACATGGAACACTTTGAAACACAAGCTCTAGAAAAATACGACCACAAACCCAAACTCTGGCTCAGATACGTAGATGACACCTTCATAATCTGGCCACATGGGAAAGAAAAACTAAACAAGTTCCTCACACACCTCAACAGCCTACACCCCAAGATACAATTCACCATGGAAACAGAAACCAACAATCAACTTCCTTCCTAGATGTCTTGGTATACAAAAGATCCAATGGCTCCCTAGGACACACCATCTACCAAAAGAAAACACATACAAACCGCTATCTACATGCACTCTCACACCACCACCCAGCACAGATCAATTCCGTAGCCAAAACACTCATCTCCAGAACAAAATGCTTAGCCGATGAACAACACCAAAAGCCGAACTACACACCCTCACCAACGTACTTACAGCCAATGGATTCCAAAGACACAAGATTACCCACCTAATCCAAAAAGAAACCCCAACCAAAATCCAAGACAGAGAACAAGAAAACGGCAAAGCCCTCCTCCCATATATAAAAGGCACTACAGACAGAATCAGCAAGATCCTCCAAAAACACAATATTAAAACAGCATTCTGCACAAACAGAAAAATATCCACCATCCTAAGAAACCCCAAAGACAGAGTCGAATTAGAAAACCAAGGAGTATACGAAATCCCTGCACTGCCTGCCCTGCCACATACATTGGACAGACTAACAGAAGAATTAGTGCACGCATTGAAGAACATAAGAACTCAATCAAAAAGAAGAAACGACCTCTTCCCTGGTCCAACACCTCAAAGCCACAGGACATAAAATTAACTTTAAAAATACCAGAACTATTGCCAAAACCGAACACTTCAACAGCAGAATAATCAGAGAAGCCATAGAAATAGAAAAACGCCCACACAGCATGAACAAACGAGATGACACCTCCCGCCTCCCAGCCATTTGGAAACCCGCCCTCATGAACAGACGAATACCTGCAACCTCACCACTGCCCACTCCAAACCCCTCCGAGCCATACATGAAGCAAGCCGACACCAACTATGGAGATGCAGCGCGACCTCGAACTCGAAGCCGGGCAGCAAGAAATCCAGCCAATCAGAACACGGCCAACCCCCAACCAATCAAAACACAGCCAGGCCCCCCACCAATGAGAAGACACCCCACCCAATCAGAACACAGCCAAGCCCCCACCCATTCAAATCCCACCCCCACTGACAGTTAGAAAGAAAAAGCAGCTGCAACCTCACATCACTCTGAAAAGCAAGAGCCAAAGACAGAGGCCTGATGATGATGAATGAGACTTCATCGAAACGTTGCCTAGACACTTTGAATCTTACGCGGGAGAAAACCCGAACAACCAAAGATCCACATACAAATACCCGCGAGAACCTCAGAAAACATATATATATATATATATACACTGAGAGCTTATGCACCAGAGACATCTTCTTGTTTGTCTAATCACATTGGCTAAAAAAAATTGCTTTATTTTGATTTTTTTTCCATTCAGTGAGTTAGAAGTATTAAAATAACTAAATGGAAAAGGATACATATTATCTGAATTAAATATTATGCTAGCTGAAAAATAAATTTGATTTAATATTTATTTGATTTGTCAATCGCTTCCAAGATAAACATATTTTGAATACATGAGATAGATACTTACAAGAAAAATAAAAAGAAATAATAGGACAGGGAAGGTAGGCACAATTGGTGCGCTTATGCACGCCCCCTACAGGCCTCTTAGGAAGTGGGTGAGGTCAATAGGAAACAGTCTAAGTTTAAAGTTTTTGGGGTTTGGGTACAGAATCAGGTAGAATGTTCCAAACATTGACCACTGTGTTGCTGAAGTCATATTTTCTGCAGTCAAGTTTGGTTTGGTTAACCTTGAGTTTGTATCTATTGTGTGCTTGAAGCTGAAGTATTCATTTGCAGGTAGGACATTGCAATGTTCGATTTTATATACTATATTTAGATTGGACCGAAGGCGGCATAGTTCTAGGTTTTCTAGGTCTAGAGTTTCAAGTCTGGTTACATAAGATATTCTGCAATGAGTAGAGGAGCGGAGAACTCTTCTTGTGAAATATTTCTGAATTTTTCAGTTGTGTTAATATCAGATACATGATATGGGTTCCAGACTGATGAGCTGTATTCAAGTATAGGTCTGGCAAAAGTTTTGTATGCTCTAGTTTGTAGTGTGATATTACCAGAGAAGAAGATACATAGGATTAGATTAACAACTCTTAACATCTTTTTGGCTATGTAGTTACAGTGGGCTCTAGCACTTAGATCATTAGAGATGAGTACTCCAAGGTCCTTGACAAAGTTCGGATTCTCAACAAGGTCTTGATTATTTAGCTTGTATTTTATTTTCTGATTTTTTTGCCAATATGTAAGACAGAGCATTTATTTGTTGAGATTTGAAGTTGCTATTTGATTCACCATTCTGATACATAGTCAAGGTCTTTTGGGAGGGTTGTAGTATTGTCTGTGGTGTTGAATAGTTTTACATCATCAGTGAAGAGAATGCAGTTGCTCTTAATATGATCACAAAGGTCATTTATGTAGAATATGAAAAGAGTTAGTCCTAGAACACTGCCTTGGGGGGCACCACTGTTGACAGGTACGGAATTTGATAGGACGCTTCCAATTTTGACCATTTGTTGTCTGTTTGACAGGAATGCTTCTATCCAGTTATGTAGATGTCCAGAGAAACCATAAGATTTTAGTTTTAGTAGTAGTTTGTCGTGTACCACTGAATCAAAGCTTTACAGAAATCTTTGAAGATTGCGTCTATTGCTTTGCCCTGATCGAATTGTGTAGTCCATATGTTTTTGCAGTATAAGAGTTGCAGATTACAGGATAGTTTTTTTCTGAAACCAAATTGTTTATTATTAGAATAGGTTGTTTAACTCTAAGTGGAGGATAATGGATTGATTAATAATTGATTCCATGACTTTACAGGTGACGCAGCATAAGGAGATTGGTCTGTAATTTTCAACTAGGCTGGGGTTTACA
This sequence comes from Pseudonaja textilis, assembly GCF_049901715.1. Classification (NCBI taxonomy): domain Eukaryota; kingdom Metazoa; phylum Chordata; class Lepidosauria; order Squamata; family Elapidae; genus Pseudonaja; species Pseudonaja textilis. The sequence goes on from NC_142008.1 coordinate 114,677,562, forward strand.
GCTTGTTTACATGTTCAATGTCATAATCAAGGGCTCTGTAACATAGTAAGAACAGAAATGTGATATTTAAGGCCAGTTCACAGATAATGGGCTCAGGAAGTGCAAGCTCTTGGGTAACTTGAATATTTTTTAGATGTAAGGACTTTTTATAGAAGATAGCAACAGCACCTCCTCTACGGATTTCATGTTTGGATCAGTAAACATGATAGTCTCTTCCTGAGGTAATGGAGTCAGGGAGAGATGCATTAAGCCATGTTTCAGACAAATATGATGTCAAATTTTGCCGTATTTAGTAAGAGGAGAAATTCAGGTTTTTTTAAAAAATAATTTTTATTAATTTTCTTTTTTTTACATCATAAAACATCATGGTATCAACAACGTTTTTGGCATCTATACAAGATTTTGATTTAAATATCACATTGCAATATAACGTGTTTATCTACTATTAAATAATATCTTTAGCTATAATTACTATTCCTATACTTTATATAATTTACAAAATTTTATTTTACTTTCTTAAGGATTGTTTCAATTAACATTTTTGTCTCAATTCTTGGTTCTGTTTGTTAGCCATTTATACCAATTGTTCCAAATTGTAAAGAATTCAGAGTCGTCTTTTTCTTTCAATTTCATTGTTAGCATATTCATCTCAGCACTTTCTGTACTTTGTGTATTATTAGTTCTTCATTAGGGGTATTTGGTGTTTTCCATACCTGCTCAAAGGCTATTCAGGTGGCTGTTATAATATGTAACATTATAACAACGTGATAAACTTGGCTTCATTGAAACTGTCAGGCAGATTCCTGGCCAAGAAGGCCACTGTGAAGCTGATGGTAGCTAGGAAGCCCAGAAAGTCCAGGACAACATAAAACATGGTGATAGAGCCTTCATTGCATTCCAGATTAATTTCTTCCATCAGGGAGTACATGTCAACATTTGGAAAGGGAGGACCAGTTACCAACCACACAGTGTAAATCAAAGCTTGAATAAAAGAGCAGGAGAGGACAATGGTGCTGGCCATTTGCTTTCCAGACCATTTTCTCATCCCATCTCCTGGTGTGGTTGCCATGAAGGCAAGGACCACAATGATAGACTTGGCCAAAACTGAAGAAACGGCTATTGAAAAGATGATGCCAAAGGTTGTTTGTTGAAGGAGACACATAAGCTTTGTGGGCTGTCCAATAAATAGCAAAGTGTAAAGGAAACAAAACAAAAGAGAAATGAGAAGAATGTAGCTGAGATTCTGGTTGTTGGCTTTGACAATGGGAGTCTCACGGTACTTAATGAAGATATAAAGCACCAAAGCTGTGAGGAAAGAAAACAATAGGCCAAAAAGAGTGAGCGTGATTCCCAAAGACTCTTCAAATGAGAGAAAGTTGATACCCTTGGAAAGGCAAAGATTCTGATCCACATTGGGATACTGATCTTCTGGACATTGAAAACAGTCCTCCATATCTATGAAAGCAACATGCATTAGGAAACACAACCAATCTTTATTCCTCCAATTTCATTAAAAATAACCACCATTTATAGATTTGTTAAAGCAGTCAAGTTTTAGCAAACTTTAAGGTGTCCCTGAGAAGTTGATAAAAATACTTGCTAAAACATCTTTTCTTTTGTTGCATAAATTAGGTAGGTTATAAAAACAAAAATTACACAAAAATTAAGATATTAAAAGAAAGTAAAACTTAAATAAAGAAATCATTTCTAAAAAAAAATAGCAACAAAATTTTGCCGTGCCATCCATTTTCCTTCAAGCTGAAACAATTATCTCTATATTTGTACTGTACTTTGAATGTGAAACACTGAAAATTATTTCTAGTCATTTCATCTTTGAAAAAAAAAATTCTGAAAAATTGTATTGCAAGCATTAATTGTTGTGTAATGTATTTCCATTGAGTAATTTCCTACCTCTTGAGCTTTCTTTACAATCTTTTTAAATAACTTTGCAATGGCATATCATACTGCAAAACGTTTTATATTCTACAAATAAATACAAGCATCAGTAAGAGCTAAGGAAAAAAAAGGCCGATTGCATAGGATGTGTATGAAGCCCTGAACTGGATATTTTATTTTCAGGCAATAGGTTCTGCATTAATACTCTCCCTATTGGAAAGGGTTGCAGTGGCTCAGTGGATAAGATGCTGAGCTTGTCGATCAGAAAAGTTGGCAGTTTGGTGGTTGAAATCTCTAGCACCACATAACAGAGTGAGCTCTAATTACTTGTCCCAGCTTCTGCCAATCTAGCAGTTTGAAAGCAAGTAGAAAAATAGGGACCACTTTGGTAGGAAGATAACAGTGTTCCGTGCACCTTCAGTATTTAGTAATGTCGGCCACATGATTACGGAGATATCTTTGGACAGCACTGGCTCTTCAGCTTTGTAATGGAGATGAGCACCACCCACTAGAGCCAGAAACGACTAGCATGTATATGCAAGGGGAACCTTTACCTATAGGAACACTTACCATTTTTGTTTGAAATCTTTCCTTCAGGACATAAATGACAATCATAACAACAAAATGGCTTCCCCTCAATCTTGGTTTTACTATAACCAGAATGGCAATTGTCACTACACAGAGAAATAGGTGAATCTGAATGGAGATGGAAGAGATGAGCATATATCACTATTCAGAAAATTCATTTTGTAATTGTCTGGGGTCTAACATTTTTTTCTTTTCCTTTTTTTTTGGGGGGGGCGGGGTCTTTTTGAATCAGTCTTACCACCCAGTGATTACCTGGACTTCCCATGCACCAGAGGTGGTATTCAGCAGGTTCTGACCAGTTCTGGAGAACTGGTAGCAGAAATTTTGAGTAGTTCAGAGAACCAGCAAATACCACCTCTGACTGGAGATTTTACAGTATCCTTCCCCTGCCATGTCCACCAAGCCATGCCCACAGAACTGGTAGTAAAAAAAAAAATTGAATCCCACTACTGCCGTGCAGTACTCTTGGCAAGATTTCAGAAGTGATTTGCCATTGCCTCCTTCTCAGGACTGAAAGGGAAGAACTGGTCCAAAGTCATCAAGCTGGATTTGTGACTAAAGTGGGACTTGAACTCATAGTCTCTTGATTTCTAGCCTGGTGCCTGGTATTACAGGTTACACATTGATGATGATTTGGCACAAGATATAAGTGTGGCTGCAGAAATAACACCAAAATAAAAATAAAATTCCAAAAGAGATGGTTTTACCTCTCTGCCCCGCACCTTAAAGTAAATTCTTTCCAATCATTTCTACATTTTAAAGTCTCAGTAAAAATTTTAAAAAATCATTTGATGAACATCAGCTGGTTGAAATTGTTGTGCCATATAATAGCATTTTCAGAGATAGGGAATACTTTCCCAGGAGAACCCATGGTGCTACTCTTCCAACTTTTACTCTCTGGAAGGATTGATTGAGGAATGTGACCCAATTTATAAGACCAAATCCAGCTATTAATTCCCCATATGAACTATATATATTTGTTTTCTTAAGTTTTCGTGGGTACTTACATGTATGGTATTCAGCTTTGTTTGGGTATTTTCCCACGTCATTGTAGTTGTGCTTTTAAAGTTGTAGCAACGTTTCAGCAGAATCTCATCTCACATCATCAGGCTTCTATATTGTGTTCGTCTGATGAACACAATACAGAACACAATACAGAAGAACGAACACAATACAGAAGCCTGATGATGACAGGTTTCAGCTGCAGATTCAGGAACTGTGCCTGGCTGAGGAGTGCCTTCAAAACTGAGTGCTGGGCGGCAGTGGCCCATGGCTATCCTTCTAACATTAATGTCCTCCCCACTGAATCTGCATAGACTATAATCAGCATATCTATATTAACATCCCATTCTTTCTTTCTTTTATTTTATTTTATTTGGTTTGCCAATTGCTTACAAGATAATAGGTATAAGCAAAAATATAGTTATGAATACATGGATACATATAAGAAAAATAAAAGAAACAATAGGACAGGGACAGTAGGCACGTTGGTGCACTTATTCATGCCCCCTACAGGGAAAGGGGTAAGGTCACTAGTAGAAAGTCTAAGATTAAAGATTTTGGGGTTTGGGGAAGAAATCACAGAGTCAGATAGAGTATTCCAGACATTGACCGCTCTGTTGCTGAATTCATATTTCCTGCAATCAAGTTTGGTGCAATTAACCTTGAGTTTGTATCTATTGTTTGCTCTTGTATTGTTATGGTTGAAGCTGAAGTATTCATTGACAGGTAAGACATTGCAATGTATGATTTTATATATTATATTGGATTGAAGGTGGAATAGTTCTAGGTTTTCTAGGTCTAGAATTTCAAGTCTGGAGGCATAAGGTATTCTGCAATGAGTAGAGGAATGGAGAACTCTTGTGAAATATTTCTGGACTTTCTTAACTGTATTAATATTAGATACATAATATGGGTTCCAGACTGATGAGCTGTATTCGACTATTGGTCTAGCAAATGTTTTGTATGCTCTAGTTAGTGTAATATTACCAGAGAAAAAGCTACATAAGATTGGGTTAACAACTCTTAATGCCTTTTTGACTATGTAGTTACACTAAGATCATTTGAGAGGATTACTCCAAGGTCCCTGACCAAGTTTTGTCATCAACAATGTCTTGACTATTCAGCTTGTATTTTATTTTCTGATTTTTTTTGCCAATATTAAGACAGAGCATTTATTTGTTGAGATTTGAAGCTGCCATTTGTTTGACCATTTTGATACATAGTTGAGGTCTTTTTGAAGGGTAGCAATATTGTCTGTGGTGTTGAATAGCTTTACATCATCAGCAAAGAGAACCCAATTGCTCTTAATATGAACACAGAGGTCATTTATGTAGAGTATGAAGAGAGTTGGTCCTAGAACACTGCCTTGGGGGACACCACTATTGATAGGTACAGGGTTTGATAGGACACTCCCAATTTTGACCATTTGTTGTCTGTTTGACAGGAATGCTTCTATCCAGTTATGCAGTTGTCCAGAGATACCGTAAGATTTTAGTTTTAGGAGTAGTTTGTTGTGTACCACTGAATCGAAGTCTTTACAGAAGTCTATGGAGACTGCATCTATTGCTTTGCCCTGATTGAGTTGTGTAGTCCATATATTTTTGCAGTGTAAGAGTTGTAGATTGCAGGATAGTTTTATTCTGGAAACCAAATTGTTTATTACAGAGTAGGTTGTTTGTCTCTAAGTGGAGGATAATGGATTGGTTAATAATTGATTCCATGACTTTACAGGTGACGCAGCATAAAGGGATTGGTCTGTAATTTTCAACTAGGCTGGGGTCTTCCTTTTTGAAGATGGGGATGACTATGGCTTGTGACCACAGTTTTGGCAAGTAGCTGGTCCTGAAAGATTTTTCAAAGATTATGCTTAGAGGTTCAGCTATGGCAGTGGATAGATTTTTTAAGAAGTAGGCACATATTCTATCGGTCCAATAGATAGAGATGGTTTTAGATTGTTTAGTGCTTTTTCAACATTGTCTTCTGTAAAATTGATATGTATTAGATCATTGTAGTTGTCTGTGGTTTGACTAGGAAGTACTGGGCTTGATCCATTGCTGTTTGCAAATACTGAGCCAAAGAATGTGTTAAAGATGTTGGCTTTAATAGTGTCATTGTTGCAGTCTTTGCCATTAGGTCCTTTCAGGGGTGGGATGGACCCTGAGTCCTTTAGTTTGTTGTTTACAAAGTTGTAGAAAACATGGGTGGAATTGGTGAGTAGAAGGTTTTCCTCTTGTTTAATGTGATAATTGGTGCATTCAGTCTCAGATAGGAAAAAGAAAAAGCTTAATAGACACAATGGAACAACTATTTCTGATGAAATAAAGTTCCATTACAGCTAGGATTTGCAAGGGATTGGACTAAATATCGTTCATTCAAAACATTTTAAGAAGCTAAGAGGTAAGCCTGACAGCCAACAGATTCACTGAGATGGAATTGTCATCTATTATATTTTGTTTCCACAGCTAAATGTTTATAATCTGAATAGATTAATAGATATAAATGTTTATAATATGAATAAATAAACTTGGTGAATATTATGGCTTGGTGACATAGTAGCAGTGTTCCAATATCTAAGGGTCTGCCACAAAGAAGTTGGGTTCAACCTATTATCCAAAGCACCTGAAGTCAAGACAAGAAAGTATGGATGGAAATTAATCAAAGAAAGAAGCAATCTAGAACTAAGGAGAATTTTTCTGATAGTGAGAACAATTAAACAGTAGAATGACTTGCTTCCAGAAGTTGTGGGATTACAAGATCTAATTATTAATAAGGCAATTTTCTCATTGCAGAGTAATAACTCAGAACTACCAGCATATTCTAGCCTTGCAATTTGCTATAGAGACAATTAATAAAAGCCCAAGAATTTTACACAATGTCACACTGGGATTCCATGTGTTGAACAGCAATTTCCAACCAAATTGGACTCTCTGTGTCTCACTGGAACTTCTTTCTACACAAGACAAGTTTATCCCCAACAACAAGTGTGATGTGCAGGCTAAAATAGCAGTGATTATTGGAGAACCTAATCCTGATATGTGTCTCTTCATGGCAACCATCTTGGGCATCTATAAGATTCCACAGGTGAGTTGTCCTCATCCAATACAGTTAAGCAAGCAATACTCTATAATGCCTTAATATCTTTAAGGAAGTAGGATGGACCTTAAAATGTTGTTTCAACACCAAATCCTATTCAGGAAAATCCCTCTTTATTACTAATATTGGCTTATGACTCAAAATGATCATTCAATGAATCATGCTTCTCCTTAGCAATAGATGTATGACAAAGAGCTGAGTAATCCATATTTCATATATCACAGAGATCCCATTCTCTATTCATGTAACTTAAATTGAAGAGCAAATTGAGTGTATAGTCCCTTGGAGACTTTACACTCCAAACCTTTAAACAATTGCAAAAAATTAAGGAAAATATTATTCATTTATTTATTAAACTTACATACTCAGTGGTACAATGGTTAGAGTGCTGTACTACAGTGGTTAGAGTGCTGTAAGTTTATTTGTTAAATTACATAGAGACTCAGTGGTGCAGTGGTTAGAGTGCTGTACTACATTCTACTATCAGCTGCCTACAATTTGGCAGTTCAAATCCCACCAAGTTCAAGGTTGACTCAGCCTTCCATCCTCCCAAGGTGGGTAAAATGAGGGCCCAGATAGTTGGGGGCAATATGCTGACTCTGTAAAACCACTTAGAGAGGGCTGTAAAGCACTATAAAGTGGTATATAAGTCTATTATATAGTGCTATTGCTATTGCTGTCTATATTGCTGTTTGGGGTGACCCTAAGCATCTTACAATGTAATATTAAATAGAGATGTATAAACCAATATAAATTGAAAACCATTTAAAATTATAAACACTTAACAATTACAAAGTGGTGTTACATGTGCTCTAGAGGCTTCCAAGACTGTTTGCACTGTTGCATTCTGAATCAATTGTAGTTTCCAAATACTCTTTAAGGGTAGCCCTAAGTACAGTTTGTTGCAGTAATCAGAATTACACCATGTAATCTGTAGGTATGTTTTATGAACAAATCAGCCAGCTGCCTTGCTGTTGGTAAACCTTTACAGGGAATAAAATGAGCCTGTTTTGAGAATAAATCAATTACTGTCCAGATAACAGTATATCCTCAATTATCTGGTAAGTCGACTATAAAATCCACCCCAATACCCTGCTTGTAGGCTCTGCCACAGTTTAAATTAAGCCAGAAGATTTACCAATACAGATTTTAGTGGTTGCAGAAATGGGACACCCCCTCACATATTGTTCAATGTCTTTTCTCATGGATGGCCACCAAAATTGTCTTTTAGTTAAATGTAACCTCTTCAGAAAACCATGATGCCCAGCTTGTTTGGCATCATAGCAACAGTTTAAGATAATACATTGTAATGCTTCTGGAACATATACTTCAGTACCTCTCCAAGCCACCTCATCTGTCATATCAACCTGATCTTTATGTAACAACAACCAGGGATCTTTCTGTAATTTGATTGGGAAATTTGATGTCAGAATATTTGTGGTTAATGAATTTATTCGATGCATAGATAGAATAAGTGGTTGTACCACTTCTTTCAGCTGACTTTTAAACTGTGGTAATCATGACAGGGCATCAGCCATAAAATTTCTTCCAGCTGGAACAGATTTCAGAATAAAATTAAAGCATCTGAAATATAATGCCCACCTAACTTGTTTTGGGGATAATTGTCTTGGATTCTGAAGAGCTTCCAGATTTTTGTGGTCTGTCCATACTTCAAAAGGGTGTAACCCACCATCCAAAAGATGTTTTCAGGTAAGTAGAGCCTACCTAACACCAAATGCTTATTTCTCCAGATGGTCCAATTTCATTCATTTGCACTGAGTTTTCGGGAGGTATATGCACATGGCTATAAACATCCCTCCCTACTCTTTTGTAGTAACATGGCTCCTATTGCTATGTCACTTGCATCAGCTTGAATAATAAACAGATGATTGGTAACTGGATTTTTTTTAACCAGTTCTTTAGCAAACATGTTCTTTAGCCTATTAAATGCTTTTTGACATTCGTCTGTCCAAGGTAATATCTTTGAAGTTTTAGTTTGTTCATATTTGACATTCTTAGTTTTCAACAAATCAGTCAATGGGAGTGCAATATCAGCAAATTTTGGAATAAATTGGTGATAGAAATTGGCAAAGCCCAGAAAACTTTGCAGTGGTTTCCTAATAATAGGTGTTTGCCATTCCAACACTATACATACTTTATTCAGATCCATTTCAATTCCATTCTCCAAAATCCAATAGCTGAGATAATCTAACTTTGTTGAATGAAATTCACATTTGGAAAGCTTCCCATAGAGCTGTGCATCCAATAATTTCTTTAATACCTGTCTCACGAGTTTTACATGCTCTTCCTTGGTGTTTGAATATATCAAAATATCATCTAAATATACCAATACTCCTCTATATAAATACTTATGTAACACCTCTTTTATAAGCTGCATGAATACAGCTGGAGCTCCTTGCAAACCAAATGCCATGACGTTGAAACGATAACTGCCCAATGGATAGTTAAAAGTAGGTTTCCATTCATCTCTTTCACAAATACGTACTTGATAGTACACTTCTCGCAAATTGAGCTTAGTAAAAATGTGTCCTTGGGATAAAGTGGCCAATAGGTCTTTTATTAATGGTAGTGGGTATAAAGGTTCAATGCATATCATGTTAAGACCCTGGAAGTCCATACACAAATGCAGCCTCCATCCTTCTTTTCTCTAAATAATACAGTAGCAGCTATATGGGATCTTTCCAATGTAATAAATCCTCTTTTAAGATTTTTGTTGAAGTATGACTGCATTTCTTCCATTTCCTTAGGAGTCATAGAATACATGTGTGGTTTGGGCAACTGTGCTTCCAGAACTAGTTCAACTGCACAATCAGTTGCTCTATGGGGTGGTAGACAATCAGTTCCTTCCTCATTAAACACCTCCACTAGATCTTAGTACTCCATTGGATAACGCCTGTCCAAGGTGTCTTCATTCATAAGTGTCTTAGCATCCAATGGGGGCAGAGTATATGGTCCCACGGCCAATTGGATTTTCTGAAAACCATCTTCCCATCGAATAGTTGGTTGCCACTTATCTAACCATGCCAGGCACAATATCAAAGGCTCAGTCATATGGGACACCACCACAAATGATATCCACTCCCAATGTTCTCCCATCACCATTTTAACATATTCTGTTCAATATGTGTCTGGCACCCCTCCCAATACAGACCCATCCACCTGCTCAAACATAATAGGATTAGTCAATTTTATCACCCTTAAGCCCAATTTGTTTACCATTTCTTGGGTGATAAGACACCGGGTATACCCAAAATGAATTAGTGCCCCTACTCCAGTCCCTTGATTGGTATGCATATTCCACAGTGTAACATGAATTATAAATGGATGAATAGGCATACTTACCATTGGGTCATCTGTACCCACATCTTCTATTTCATATTTGGTTCTCTCAGCTATTGGACGTTCTATTCTTTCTTCCAAATCTTCTCTACTGGAATCCTTGACTGCTAATCTCTGTGATTGTTCTGGAACTGATTGTTCTGGACCTGATCTTCGAACTTGATTTACTAGTATTAAGTGAAGGCAAGTCTTGAAACAAATGTGGTATTGACAATGGTGGTATTGGACAATTTATGGCCCTATGTACTGGCTGGAATGGAAACATCTTCTTTCTACTAGGTTTGCTCAACCTAACCTCCTTCTGATGTTTAGAAGCTTTCGGTTGTACTGCTAATGGAGCAGGACCTGGCCTTAACTATCCTTCATTCCTTTCATCTTCCTTCTCCAAATGGGCTTTGCTGGCTTCCTTTTTTGCTTCCTCGGCTACTTCCATATCTTCTTCCGCTGACAAACCTTCTCCTAACAAACTAGGCTCCTTCCCCTCTGCCATAATCTCCACTCTTTAACACTTTACTCCACACAGACAATGCAAACAAAACAAAATAAAAAATTTTTTATGCAACACTGACTTTCTGTCACAACCTGTCAGACACTGGACACATTTTCCATAAATCACGGTACTCACAAATAGTAGAACACAATGACAAGGTTTAATGTAAGATTTCCATATGGCATTCAGTAGTAACAGTAACAAGGATCTGTTTAAAGTCTGCACTGAGAGCAATTGCCTCTCCACACTGACTTTATACCCTCCCTCCAATTAACACATAATAATAGTACCACACCCTTTAGCTACACCCATGCGCCTCTACCCCATACCTAAATGTTCTAGTTAATCCATCCCTTAACCTTTTGCAGCAAAGTAATATACAAACAATTTCCTGGACTGCTTGCAGCAGCTGGTGTAATTGCAAATAATCTTTCCCCCCACCAGCCGACTTCAAGGTGGAATGCGGAGGCTATTGACACAGCCGATATGCTGCCTCCATGCCACATAGCAGGATGCCATCATGCAGGAGTGGACCATGCCCCAGAATGAAGTGCTGTGGAAATAAATCACCACCGTGGCAGTCATAGTCCCATTGTCAGCATGGAGTGCTGCTGGCATAGAGCGCTGAGCCATTGACACATTGTCGGGACTGGAACGGGCCCAACATCTACTTTCCCAAAGGTAACATAAACTATTATTTCTCTTTCTGCTATTTTATCAAATTCTGTTATTTTGTCTCCTTATCTGATCTTTGTTGTTCATATCAGGCCTCAAAATTATGATATAACATTTGGAGGAAAATATGCAAATCAGTAACCCAGCACTAGAGGCTATAATGGAGAAGATCTCCACAGCAACCTTTTGTGTGTGTGTGTGTGTGCTCTGATATGTTGGAACAAAGGATAACCACACACTGCAGAAGATCAACATGCTGAAGATTATAAATTTGGCTTCATTAAAGGTGTCAGGCAATTTCCTTGCTAGGAAAGCCACTGTGAAACTAACAAAAGCAAGGAAGCCCAAAAAACCCAAGACACAGTAGAAAAAGAAGTTGGATCCCTCGTTATACACTAGATCTATTTCTTTTGTCATTTAATTCATGTTAGCATCTGGGAATGGGGGAGAGCTTGTCAGCCATGTAGCACAAATGATTTCTTGAATAAATGAGCAGTCTAACACTATGAACATTGCTAATTCCCCCACACCCCACACTCATTTGGTCATCATGGATCCTGGTTTGGTGGCTATGAAAGCTAGAACCACTATGGGGGCTTTGTTCAAAATACAAGAAATAGCCACTGAGAAGATGATGCCAAAGGCAGTTTGGTGGAAAACATATGTCACTTTGTTGGGTTGCCCAATGAATAGAAAAACACAAAGAAATGATAACAGAAGAACCATAAGAAGAGCATATGTGAGATCCCTGTTGTTGGCTTTGACAATGGAAGTGTCCTGATGCTTAGTAAAGATCCAGAAGACACCAACTGTAACCAAAGAAAAGAAAAGAGCTAAGCTGATGAAAATGTTTCCCAAGGTTTCTTTATACTTCAAGAATGTTATAACTTTGGGAAGGCATATATCATATGTCACTGGAGTACTAATTTTCTGCACACTGAAAGCAGTCATCCTGGTCTTGAAAATAAAATAGTACTCCATAAATTACATAATAATAATCAGATTTCAATAATACAATGTTCCAAAAATGTTTTTAATATCTGAAAATCAAATGCATTGGCACAGTTGCCATAACTTCATCATTGCAAACTTATTTGTTCAGGGAGGTACTATTTATAATCAAAATCTAGTTGATTTGTATTAATTTGTATCCATGTTCCATTAGATCAATTTGTTATGTGGACTACTTAATTTTCTTCACAATTTTCTAAACATTTTTGGGCACATTCTTTACTCATAGATTGATATAAACATATTTTAAGTGGGAAAAATGAAATTATATGTTACCCTCCTGGTTAGAAATTTTGCTTTGTAGACACTTACGACAATTATAGCAGCAAAATTGCTTCCCTTCTATCTTGTTCTTACTGTAACCTAAATGGCACTTCCCATTACACAGAGAAAGTGGCTGGGCCTTCTCAAAAAAGAAAGAATAGAATTGTTTGCTTTGACAAAGTTTGTATCTGGTACCAATATATTAGGAACTGTCTATCCAATCTGCTTCCCTACTACCATATGCTTTTATGAAATATGCTTTTATTAAAAAGCAAAACTCAGACTTTTAATGCAAAATAATGTAATTTACATGAGGGGAAAAATAGGATTTTTTAAAATAACTGAGTAAAAATCTAAAGTCACTTTGTTATATATTTTTCTTTATTTTTCTATTTCTTTTTACATTTTGTTTACATTTTTATCTATATGTTTTTCTTTTTTTAAATCCTATCTATATTATTTTATCTTTTATTTCTGAATATTTTAATAAAAATCATATAGATTTTAAAATAACATTTCAAATTTCAATTGATGTCTTTGAGAGGTTACTCCTTTCTGTATTCAGTGCAAACTGGCTGAAGTTTTTTCTTCCTTCTTTGGTATTTTCTATGAAAATCCCTTTTTGTATAGGGAGTTCCAATATAACATTTGGCAAACAGAACTTGCAATAGTGGAGCAACAGGCAGGAAAAAGAAGGAAAAAAAACAAAAATATTGATGAATGCTTGCAGTGGGGAGATGAGTGTTTTTGTTTCAAATGGTGGATAGATATAACTGCGTAGTCAGAATTGCTGGAGTCAAAGTTTAGTATTTTATTTGTTGGCATTCTTCCCATGGACTCTCCTCGGTTATCTTCCTGGAATGTATGATTTATTATCTTGGCTTGCTTCAGAACTCTCATCAATGTGTTTGTTTTGGTTTTCTTTTTGCCTCATTATTTACTTTTGTGACTTTAAACTGTGCCTAATAAAACAGTGAAGTTCACTTGAAGGCATTACTGGACTTTAATGCATGTTTTGGGTTATTTTGAGAGACTACAGGTCATCACTTTTTGACTACAGCCACCCCTTCAACTTATTTTTGCTTTTTGTGGGGTGGCCATAGATCAGCTCAGAGCAGAGATTACCCAGTTAAGCCAGCAAGTGGCTCTTTTGACTGCACAGGTGGCACAAATGCAAGCTGCCCAGCCACGCCAAAAATGCCCAGTGGCAGTGCCAGATAAATTTGATGGTTCGCTGGCCCAATTTCCAGAATTTTTTGGGCAGTGCCAGCTTTACATGAGCCTTTGGCCTGAGGACTTTCCCACTGACTGGGATAAGGTGGGTTTTTTGATTAGTTTGTTGTCAGGCTCTGCAGCATGTTGGGCGATGCCTCTGTTGACCCAGCCCAACCAGGTGTTGGACAATTACGCCGAGTTTTGCCATCAGTTTCAGGCCATGTTTGAGGATGCTGTTCAAAACCAAACAGCAAGCAGACGTTTGAGAGAGTTGAAGCAGGGGCATGGCACACTCATGGATTATATTGCTAGTTTTCAGGTGGTTGCTCAGGATGTACAATGGAATGAGGCAGCACTATTAGACCAGTTCCAGGAGGGTTTGTCATCAGAGCTCCTGGGTGAGTTGGTGCACACTGAATGCCCTTGCATCCTTCAGGAGCTCATACATCTGTGTCTTTGTATCAATGCTAGACTTCAGCAGCAATGGGTGCGATGTTGGACAGAGACCGTATCTGTTTCCAGCAAGATGGCACTCTTGGTGGAAGTGACTTTGGAGGAACCCATGTAGTTTGGGGCTGGCCACACTCACCTGATTCAAGTAGAAAAGGATAGACATCGTTGTGATTGTTTATGCCTCTACTGTGGCAATTGAGGCCATTTTGCAGCCAAGTGTCCTGTTAAGACATCCACAGCAGTGATGCCTGTGGTGGCAGGAAACGAGCATCGCTCGGCCTATGGGGGTCTGTAGGTCGGGGTGTAAAGTCCTTAGGCCTGCCATCTGCACCAACCTTGCCATCCTCGCCACCTTTGACATCTCCACCACAATTGTTATTCATGGAGCATCTTGTGCTGACAGCAAGTGTGTTCATGACTGGTGTGGGAGATCCAAGCTTTGGTCAACTCAGGGGCCACATCCAATTTCATGGATGCTCATTTTGAGAGCAGTGGTTCATTCCTCAGCAACAGATGCCCCTGCCGGTAATGGTAGAGACAATTGATGGCCAGCCCCTTTGTTCGGGATCTGTGGTTGCTGCAACCAAACCCTTTTGCATGCGTATTGGGCAGCATGTTCAGAAAACCGTGTTCTATGTTACCACATTGCCTCATTTTCCAGTGGTGCTAGATTTGGAGTGGTTACAGGCCCATGATCCACAGATTGTCTGGTCATCTGGAGCTGTGCAGTTCCTTGATAGAAAGTGTGCCAACCATTGCTCGTGCTCCTGTGTAGGGAGTGTGACTATGCCCATGGACCTGGATCTACTTGCAGAGTTGGTGGACTTTGCTGATGTGTTTGAGGAGAAGGAGGCATTGGGCGTATGACTGTCCAATCAACTTGTTGCCCGATGCAAAATTGCCAGTGGGTCGGATATATTCCCTGTTGGAACCAGAGTTGGCCCTGTTGCTGGATTTTATTGACAAGAACTTCGAGAAAGGGTTTATATGGCCTTCTACCTCTCCATTGGCTGCACTGGTGCTTTTTGTAAAAAAGAAATTGGGGAGCTACGTTTGTGTTGTGATTACCGCAAGTTGAATGCAATCACAGTGAGGAATCAGTACCTGCTTCCTCTCATCCCTGAACTGATTGAGTGGTTTTGTCAAGCTAAGATTTTTATGAAGTTGGACTTGAGTGGGGCCTACAATCTGGTTTGCATTCATGCAGACGACGAGTGGAAAACAGCTTTCCGGATGAGGTACGAGCATTTTGAGTATACCGTGATGCCTTTTGGATTAACCAATGCCCCAGCTGTGTTCATGCATTTCATGCATGATGTTTTCCGTGACTTGTTGGATCAATTCATGGTCATTTATTTAGATGACATTTTAATTTACTCACACTCCCTGCAGGAACACTGGCAACATTTGTGGCTGGTGTTGTAACATTTGCATGATAACCACCTGTTTGCTAAATGTGAGAAGTGTCAGTTTGCACAAACCATGATTGACTTCTTGGGACATCGTATTTCACCTGCTGGGGTGGAAATGGACCTGGAAAAAATACAATGGTTGCAGGCACGGGAACCTCCACAGTGGGTTAAGGATGTGCAACGACTGTTGGGGTTTGCGAACTACTACTGCACATTTATTCCCTGTTTTGCTGCCTTGACTGCTCCCTTTTCTAATCTGCACAAGAAGGGAGAGAAGTTCCATTGGGGTGCTGAGGAGCAGGCAGTTTTCAAGCCGAGCCTTTGCTTCTGAGCCTATCCTCAAACCAGGCCAGTCATTTGTGGTGGAAACAGATGTTTCTGATGTGGCTGTTGGTGTGATGCTCCTCCAGGCCTATGCTCCCACAGGCACCTTGTTCCCATGCACTTATTATTCCCGGAAGTTGCCGGCTCCAGAGTACAACTATACAATTTGGGACAAGGAGCTATTGGCGGTTAAGGTCACTTTTGTGACATGGCGGCACTACATGGAGGGGGTTTGTCACCAAATCGAGGTTTGGATGGATCATCACAATTTGGAACACCTATGTACAGCTTGGACATTGAACCAGTGTCAGGTGAGATGGTCCTTATTCTTTGCTTGATTTGATTTCCGGGTGACCTATGTTCCGAGTGGAAGGAATCAACGCACCGATGCCCTACCTCGGAAGCCTGAGTATACCCAAAGGGAGGATAAAATCTTGCCCTGGACAGTGATTCTGTTGTAGCAGTTTGTGGCCACCAAGGAACCTGTGGACCTCTGAGTGAGAACACAGAGGCGCAGAGGCAGGACCCATTTGTGGCAGCTCAACATCGAGAATTGGATGAGAATGGGAGACAAGAGACTCCTTGGGTGTATATTGGGGACCTGTTGTGGTTCTGTGATTGCATTTATGTGTCTGGAGGTCCTCTTCATGGCCTTATCCTATGTCAGTGTCATGATAGTCCAGCGGCAGGACACTTTGGGGTGTTCAAAACACTGAACCTCATCTCTAGGACATTTTGGTGGCCAAGATTTAAACATGATGTGTCGGGATATGTGACATCCTGTGGGATATGTCACCAAGCCAAGTATGTTCCTGGTGAGCCCCCTGGTCTATTGCAGCCCTTGCCTGTGCCAGAATGGGGGGGGGGGTTTCATTGGATTTCATCATTGAGTTACCACCATCGAATGGTGCCACAATCATTTTGATGCTGATGATGTTTTCCGGTTGCATGGGTTACCAGACTGCATGGTATCAGTTCAGGGGGTACAATTTAGGTTTCTGGCAGACACTACTCACAAAACTGCAGGTTGAGGTGTGTCTGTTATCTGATGGGGGGACAGAGAGAGTTAATGCTATTTTGGAGCAGTAACTCCACTGCTTCAGCAATACTCAACAAGACAATTGGGTGGAAGTGCTGCTGGTGGCAGAATTTGCTTATAACAATGCTCAACATACATCCATACATCTCATACATCTTTCTTTGCTAACTATGGGTTTCATCCATGACTTTTCCCTTTAGCCCTGTCTGATCCCCCAGTTCCTGCAGTGGATACGTTCTTGCAGGAGTTAAAAGCCATGCACCACATGGTCTGCGATCAACTAGAGATAGCCAAGGAGGACCATAAATGGTTTGCAGACTGACATTGTCATGATGTTCTGCCTTTAGCAGTAGGTGATTGGGTTTGGCTCTGTACTTGATACTTACCAATGACGTGATCATTGAAAAAGCTCGATCACTGTTACTTGGGACCTTTTCCTGTCGAGGCGGTGATCAATCCTGTGACTTATCATCTCTCCCTGCCACAGACCATGCATATCCATCCTGTTTTTCATCATTCCCTGTTAGTCCCTGCTTCAGCTGACAGTCTGCATAGACTGGCTTCATCACAGCCAGCCCCAGTAGCCCCTCTGGGAGAGGAGTAGTACAAAGTGGATAGCATCTGAGATTCATGCCAGTCGCGAGGCCGATTTCAGTATTTGGTGGCATGGAAAAGTTATGGACCAGAGGACTTCACCTGGGTCAATGCCACTGATGTCCATGCCCCTTGTTTGGTCCAGGACTTTCATGCTCGGTTTCCTCAACGTCCTCATCCACCTGGTCCCAGGGGAGGGGGCCCTGTGGGGGGGATAGTCTCATGCCCCTGGAGGATACTGATTCTTAGGAAGAAGAGGAACAGCCAACAGCGTGTGGGAGTGTGGCTCCAGCAGTGGTAGAGGAGGCTGGGGAAGGGCAGAGGCCGGCTGAGCAATCAGAGGAGGATCCAGGCCCATCCCCTCTCCATCCTATGTTACACAGGGAGGAGAGGATCAGGAAAAAGTGAGGTCTACTCAGGAGGAGATTACCATGATCCTCCTTGTGGCTTGCAGCTGGAAGCTATGTATATAAGTTTGAAACTGCATAGTCAGAATTGCTGGAGTCAAAGTTTAGTATTTTCTTTGAAAGAGGTTTTTCTTTGCTGGCATTCTTCCCATGGACTCTCCTCAGTTATCTTCCTGGAAGGTATCATTAATTATCTTGGCTTGCTTTGGAACTCTTGTCAATGTGGTTTGTTTTGGTTTTCTTTTTGCCTCATTATTTAATTTTGTGATTTTAAACTATGCCTAATAAAACAGTGATGTTCAGTTGAAGGCATTACTGGACTTTAATGTATGTTTTGGGTTTTGGGTTATTTTGAGAGACTACGGGTCATCACAGAAAGTAAAATAGAAGCCTTAAATTATTGACCACAAGAAAAAAGTTTATGTTGCAACTTAAGAGAGGTTTTTAAATTTCCTGAATTTGTAATAGATATTAAAGATTTTTTCCACCATGTTTTTAATGCTTCACATACAATTCTGAGAAATGTTATTCTTCCAGACAATCAATAACAGTCTGTCACAGGTGTGAACAACTTGAGATAGTATGACTATGCATGGCTTCTGGGCTAGTGCATGAACAGAACAAAAAAAAAATCATTTGGTTGCAACTAAGAACAGAGTTGTTTGTAAAATCTCTTCATCTTGCATCTTCATCTGTATCTCTTCATCTTGTAGGGTTTGAGAGAAAAGTTCTGTTGAAGTTCCCATTTGAAAAAGAATTCCATCTATTGGGGCTCTGGATTACAGCCTTCTCTATCATGGTGCACTCCTGTGGAACATCTAGACTTCTAAACTGGAGTTTAGAAGAGAGCATTTTATCAGGGTTTTATGGTGTCTATAGCCATGTCCCTGTCCCTATCCCTATTTCTATTTTTATCATCTCACACTATTTCTATCTACTATCTATCTATCTATCTATCTATCTATCTATCTATCTATCTATCTGTCCATCTATCTATTTGTCTGTCTGTCCGTCCATCCATCCATCCATCCATCCATCCATCCATCCATCCATCCATCCATCCATCCATCCATCCATCCATCTATCTATCTATCTATCTATCTATCTATCTATCTATCTATCTATCTATCTAATCAATCTATCTATCATCTATCTTATTCTTGCAAATGTTGGAATGTTTCTCACCAAAAAAGAGCCTTTCTTTCAGGTGATGCTAAGCCATGAAAGGATTTGCATGTTACAAAAACAGTGCTTTTAGTTGTACCCAAAACTGAATTGATAATCAATATAAGTGCTGTCAAATTGCCATTACAACATCATAACATTAGAATTCCATTATCTACAACATTTTGGTGTAACATTTTAGGTGTAACTTTAAAGTAGTCTTTAAATGCTGTCCCATGTCAAATGTACAGAATTGTGTGTGTACCTAGCTTCACCGGCATCAGATAAAGAAACAATTGGTGCAACAGCCAGAATTGGTGTCTTCTAGTCATGTCTTCCACCTACATTTCAAGTAGCAACTGTGAATCCAGAATGAATCTCAAATGGCAAATCTGTTCTTTCCTTACCCATCCAGAGACACTAGTGGCATTGATGGAGAATCTCAATGTAGAAATATAAAATCTATCTTCTTCAACTTCTGTTCTCTCTAGTCTTGACCCTTACAAGCATCAGTGTTCTATATGACAGAACACTGATAGCTTCTCCCTTAAAGCCTATAAGATGGTATAAAATTGGGTATCATCAGCAACTCAAATATTAAATGATATCTCCTGGAGGGTTCATATAGTTGAAAAAGAATAGGGGGAAAATGATCAATTCCTCTAATAAGCCAGGAACCACCAAGCAGTCCTTTTATCCTCCACTACAACAGACTAGAATCATTCACTAAGAAAGGAACAAAACACCATTAAACAGTCCATCTTTTCTCACAGTGGTCAAAGAAGACAGTTCTTTCTTTTAAAGAAAGAATTGGGCACTAAATCCATGCAGGACCTGACAAAGGTCCTTCAGTAGAGCAGCCAATGATTTAGGCTAAATATGGACTATTACTTGGTTGAAAACCATCTAGATAATCAATGTCTTTGTGGGTGCTACAATGGTCTCAACAATTTTTCCCCGAAAAGGAAAAGGTCAAAAATTGGCTGGTTTACATCTTTTTAGGGTACAACAAATGATTTCTTCATCTATCAAAGTGCCTCATGGAAATTCTTAATGCCATTTATCTTTCTTAAATTTGCTTCATTAATCATTCTTTGCAGTATCTTCATATAAAATAGAGGTTTTCAAACTTGACAGTTTTGAGACTTGTGGACTTCAACTCCCAGAATTCCTCCTTGTTGCCTATTTCAATGATATCATTATCTCTGCCAACAACTACAATGAACTTATCATACATCTAAGGAAAGTACTATCTTGTTTCCAAAAACCTGGGTTAAAACTAAAAAGAAGTACATGTAAATTTGCCGTCCCTCAGACAAATTTCCTAGGGTACTGCATTGACATTACCAGAATCCACTCCATTGAATCAAAGGTTAGAGCTGTTAAAGAAGCCCCAACAACCATCTGCAAGGCAGAGCTACAAGCCTTTTTATGACTCCTTAATTTTTATAGATCCTTCCTGCCGCACAAGGTGTCTGTCACTGAACTGCTTCACAGATTTCTAGATGTTCAGACACCTTGGATTTGGGGCCAAAAGGAAGCAAACTCATTCAAAGCTGTCAAAGCATTATTATCCTCTGACAGTGTTTTAGTTCAATTTGATTGTGAGCTTCTGATTGTTCTTTTGTGTGACACTTCTCTCTTTGGCATCAGCACAGTCCTTAGCCACCGACTGTCTAATGGTCATGAGGCACCTATCACTTATTTTTCAAGGACATTGTCAAGTACAGAGAGAAATTACAGCCAGTTAGACAGAGAGGTCCTCGCTGTAAAAAAATTCCACAAATTTTTGTTTGGATTTTGTTTTGAAATAATCTCCAACCACAAACCTTTATTAGGACTGTTAGCAGGTAAGCAGCAAACCCCTACCATACTTTCACCTCACATGACACGTTGGTCCCTGTTCTTATTAGCCTATTTCCACACATTAACCTATCAAGCCGGCAAATTGATAAGTCACACTGATGCTTTGAGTCATTGCCCACTTCCAGTACAAGCTGAAGACCCCGTTACAACATCGATGGACAACCAGTTTAATCGAAGACAACCAGTTGCTTATTACAGCACATGATATTGCTCAGTTTACCTCTAAAGATGAGGTAATCGCTAAAGTATTGGATTGGGTGAGGAGGGAGTGGCCAATGAGGGCGTTGGAGTCTACATTCATTTCATTCAAAGCCAAAAACATGAATTATCTACCCAAATGGGCTGTCAGCTAAGGGGGTGTTGGCTGGTGGTTTCCAGTACGCAAAACCCCAGGTTTTGGAAAGTCTACATGAAGGGCATCCTGGGGTGGCCAAGATGAAAGCTATAGCTAGAAGCTATGTCTGGTGGCCTGGTTTAGACCTTGCAATCACAGAAACAGTTGGGGCCTGCCAGGCTTGTCAGTTGTCAAGGCCTGCACTGCCCATGGCCAGTCCTTTTATTTTATTTTATTTTTAAAAAAATTTTTATTGGTTTTTAAGACAAACATAAACAAACAAAACATAAAAATGTCAAGCCATCTTCCATATATATACATACAGTGTGTCGGTTGTTTTACAAATTGTTTTGTGCTTCCATTTCGTAGTCTTCAATTACAATTACATTGTATGTATTCTCATATTTCAATCAAATATTAAATACATTAATATCATTGTTAATCAACCATTTGACTATACTGCTATTCATTCATGTTTTATGAAATAATCCATATTTTACTTAATTTATTTTATGACAGTTCATATTATCATCTCAAATCTATCCTACAATCATTTTGTAGATGTAATAAGAAAAGAATACATCTTTATATATTTATTATTTTCTAAGAATCTACATATTACATTACCATGTTTTATTGTCTAACCATTGATAGAATAGATCCCGAATTTTATAAAATTGTTTATCATCTTGTTCTCTGATTTCAAATGTCAATCTATTCATTTCAGAAGATTCCAATATTTTCTTAATGATTTCCTCCTGTAATGGTATTTTCTCATTTTTCCAGTTTTTGGCAAGTACAATCCTAGCTGCTGTTAATACATTTACAATCATGTATTTCAATTCTTTACTATATATTTTAGGTAAAATTCCTAATAAAAATATCTCTGGTTTCAAGTCTATGTGTTTCTTTGTCATTTTTTCCAGCCATGTGTGAATTTTAGTCCAATATTTTTTGGCATCTGCACAAGTCCACCACATATGGTAATATGAGCCAGGTATCTGATGACATTTCCAACATTTTTCAGATTTGTTCTTGAACATTCTTGCTATTCTTGTCGGGGGAAAATGCCACCTGTAAAACATCTTATACAAATTTTCTTTATAACCTGTTGACATTGTCATTTTATAATTTTGAGACCACAATTTTTGCCATTTCTCTAAATCAATCCCATATCCAAAGTTCTTCCCCCAAGCAATCATAGTTTCTTTAACTTGTTCTTCATCTAGTTTATTCTAATAAATATCCATACAATTTTTTAATCACCTTTTCATCAGTACCTGTCAAAATCTTATCTAGACCAGTCAGTTTATCATAGAAACCTTCTGTTTTAAAATCTTTATCATACCTTGAATGTATTTGCACATATGAAAACTAATTCATCTTTATACTTTGTTCCTCTAGTTTTTGCACTGATTTAAGTTCACCCTTTTCATTCAATATTTCCCCATATCTAACTGTTTGTTCCTTTTCATATATTATAGGATAAGAAAATGCTTCAATAGTCGATAGCCAGACTGGAAATTTCAAATAACATTGCCTTTTAGTCTTCTCCCAGTTTACCCACAGAGACTCCCGTATGTAATGTCTTCTAAAATACCCCTGTGTTTTAGTTCCTTTATACCATAGAAAAACATGCCACCCCAATGACAGATCATGTCCTTCTAATGTCAACTATCTAATATTTCTTAATGTTATCCATTCCTTAACCCACATCAAATTTGTAGCTTGGTAATACAACTCCCAATTAGGCAAACCAATTGGCATCTTGCAAAAGTTTTAACTTTATTCTCGCTTTCTTACCTTGCCATAAATATTTCAACACAATTTTATTTAAATCTTCAAAATAATCTTTTCCAAGCTTAACTGGAATTGTTTGGAACAAATATAAAATTCTGGGTAGTATATTCATCTTGATTGTTAATATTCTCCCTATTAATGACAGTTGTAAATTTTCCCATTTCGCCAAATCTAGCGCTATCTGCTGCTTAAGTTTGCTATAATTATTCTCTTTTTGTGTTCCACATCTTGCTGTCAAACGTATCCCCAAGTACTGGATCTTATTCATGACCTGAATTTTCAGTACATCCACCAGTTCTTCCTTTTGTCTTGATAGCATATTCTTTGTCAAGATCTTTGTTTTATCTTTATTTATTTTCAAACCGGCCACCTTTCCATATACCTCTATCTTTTCTATCAACCTTGATGCTGTTTCTAGTGGGTCTTCTAAAATGAAAACCAGATCATCTGCGAATGCTTGCAACTTAAATTCTTCCTTTTTAATTTTCATCACTTTGATTTCATCCTTTTCTTCTCTAATATTTCTGTTTAACACTTCCAAGGTTAACACAAACAACAAAGGTGATAGTGGGCACCCTTGTCTTGTTCTTTTTCTTATATCAGTAGGGTCTGTCAGTTCTCCCTCTATCATTACCTTTGCCTTTTGGTTATGATATATAGCTTCTATTGCTTGAATAATTTTTTTACCAAAGTCCATCTGTTCCAGCTGTAATAACATGAATCACCAATTCACATTATCAAATGCCTTCTGTGCATCTAAAAATATCAAAGCCATTTGCTTTTCAGGGTGTGCCTTGTAGTATTCCAAAGTGTCCAAGATTACTCTCATATTGTCTTTAATTTGTCTCTTTGGCAGAAATCCATTTTAATCAGGATGGATAAAATGGTTTAAGTATTTTTTAAGTATTTCTGCCAATATTGAAGAAAAAATTTATAATCTCCGTTTACTAAGGAAATAGGTCTATAGCTCTTGATTTGTAACGGATTGGCCTGCTCTTTTAGGACAAGTGTAATATAAGCTTCTGACCATGATATGGGTATCTTCTTCTTTAAATAACTTCATTCATAACTTCTAGCAGTGGAAGGTTCAACAATTCTTGTAGTGATTTATAAAATTCTGCTGGAAGTCCATCTGGGCCTGGTGGTTTTCCATTGTTTTGCTTCTTAAGTGCTTCAGTTAACTCCATCATTGTTATATTGCTTTCTAACTGTTTCAATCTCTTTAGGTATCTGGGGTAGATTAGCACTCTGTAAGTACTGTTTAACTCTATCCTCATCAATATTCTCTTGTGTGTATAGTTTCCCATAATAGTCTCGTATAATTTCCTTCTTCTCTTTACTTCCATAGCAAACTTGGTCTTGATCATCTATTAATTGCAATATTTTCCTTGATTCTTTCTCCTTTCTCAATTTATATGCTAACCATCTACCTAGTTTATTTGCATCTTCAAAATAGTTCTGTTTTGCACCTCTGATTTTCTGTGCTAGTTGTTCTTTTTCCATTAGTCCCATTTTATGTTTAATTATATCCATTTTTAACTTAATGTCCCTTTTCTGTGGCATTTTCTTTATACTCATCCTCTAATGCCTTAGAGGCTACTTTTTTCATGGTATTTCTTTTCCTTGTATAGTCTATTATCAAGCCTCTGGCATATGCCTTCATTGTATCCCATACGTTCTGCATTGATGTATCTTCTTTTTTGCTTTCTCTAAAGAAGAAAGCCAGTTCTTTCTCCTTCCTCTGCATGAAGTCTTTTTCCTTTAAAATAGTATTATTTAATGTCCATCTAGATCTTCTTCTTTGTCCTTTCCCTTTAATTGACATTGGATTTCTCGCATTTTGGCTAACAATTCTGTTGACATCCATATCATATCTATTCTGGACCATGATAAATGTCTGTTTGAATCTAAGGTGTATTGTTTAGTCTTAGCATTTCTTCCTCTCCATATATCTTTTAAATTTATTTCATCTATCATTTTAAAAAAAGATTAAGGGGGGTCTTTCTGTTTTGCTTTGTTGTTTTCTGTGCTATATAGTCCAATTTATTATCTACAATTCCATTAAAGTCTCCCATCATAACTATATTAGCATAGTCCAGTTCAATTATTTTCATTTGTAATTTTCTATAAAATTCTTCTTGATTGTCATTTGGCACATAGATTGCAATCAGGAGTGTTTTCATATTATTGTCCATTATTTCCACCATTAGTAATCTTCCATTGTCATTGGTATAGATCAATTTTGCTGGGATAATATCTTTAATGTATAATGCCACTCCTCTTTTCTTACATTGTGTCAAAGAAGTAAATATTTTCCCTAATTTTGGCTGTATCAACAGTTGTTCATGTTGCTTTTTAATATGTACTTCTTGTAGGCAGATTATATCAAATTTTAATTTCTCTAATTTATGGAAAGTTTTCCTTCTTTTAACAGCTGAGTTAAGTCCATTTATGTTAATTGTAATCAGGTTTTTCTCTTCCATGGTTATATTTTGTAGTTAGGTTTAGCAGCTCTCATAGATCTTGGTTCACATTGTTCTTTGGCTCCCACCTTTCCACCTACTGCGCCTTCTTCCTTTTCAGTCACTATTGCAGTCCTCTTGGAATTCAATTAGTGACATTTCTTTTTCTGCCTCCTCCTCTTTCCCTCCAAAATATTCTGTATAAAATAATTCAGCTTTCTATCAATTCTATGTCTCTGCTCTTGCCATGTGAACATTAAACCTTCTGGAATCAGCCAACTATAATTCACCTCTTTTTTAAGTAGAATTTTAGTCAGAAATCAGTATTCTCTTCTCATCTCTCTCACTCTTCTGGGTATTTGTTTTAAAACCACAATCTCCTTGCCTTTGTATTTCAATGTTTTCTCTCTTGCCACTTGCAATATTTGCATTTTTATGGCTTTCTTTGCAAATCTGATGTGAACATCTCTTGGTAAGCTATTTCTCATTGCATATCTTGTGAAAACTCAATAAACCTCATCTATTCCATCCATCATCATCTCTTTGGTTATTTCCAGAGCTTCAGCCAAAATTTCTATCATTATCTCAGCTATGTTTTGTCCCTTTTCTTCCTCTATGTTTTGGAATCTGAGATAAAATTCTGATCTGTCCATCTCCCATCTCAGCATCCCACTACTACCTTGTTCAACCACAGTTAATCTGCTATCAATATCTCCAATCTTCTTATTTCTTTTTTTATCTTCTTCAATTTTTTGGAATCTCTCATCATACTTCATCATCATTTGTTGAATGTTCTCCACCTTTTCATCAGGTTTTCCTGTTCTTTGTTCTTTGTTCAATGTTCTCTTTTCTCTTTTCATCTGCAGCGTCACTTTTTCCTGTTCTTTTTCTTGCTGTAACATCATCTGTATTGAGCGTTGTCCTCCAGATGTTGAAGAAGAAGAAATAGAAGTTGAAAGACTAGGTGCTGTTAGTTTCCTACTTATTTCAGACAATTCAAAATCTTCAGGTTCTTCTAGACCTTAATCCACTTGTGAAATAATCAATTGTAATTCCAAGTATAAATAGTGGGAAAGAAGAAGCCAAATAATAACAATAATAATAATAAAATTCTTCAGGTTCTTGTATACCTTAATCCAATTGATTGGTTAGATAGCAGTAATGCAGCAGCGAATCCACATCTAACAGCCTGGGCATATGCCAAAGCCTCACGTAGGCAAAGGAGTTTTGATATATGCCAAGCCTCACGTAGGCAAAGGACTTTCGACACCTGCAAGACCTCACGTAGGCTGAAAGCAGGTATCAGGAACAAAAGGATGCTGCCCACCTTGGGCTACTGGCTGGACTGCAGGCGTGGATTGGTTACTTTGCATCCCTTAAGCACTGTGATTGGGCGCTACAATGTATCCACTGAGACCCCCCACTCTTTTAACATGTAAAGTAGACTGAACTTTCTCTTTTGTGATGTTTAACAATGTGTGTTCAATAAAAGAGCTTCCCTGAGCGCTTGTTCAGGGCTGCTCATCCAAGACTGAATCGGCTTGGTCTCTTTCTTGATGCATTGGACTCAATGAGAAGCCCTCCTAATGCGGAGCAAAGCCGCATCTGGTGACCCCGACGTGATCTGCTGAAAAGAAGCAGACCCGCCCGCCTTCGACCTCCCATCTCACCCAGCCGGACGAGCCAGTTGCAACCCAGTGTCACGGATCCCTCCCCAGGAGAAAAATCTCCCTTCAGGTGAGTATGGGTGGGAAATTCTCTAAAGCGCAGATGGTGCATCTGCAAGAATTAAGGGAATTAACGAAGAGCTCAATTTTGATTCTTAGGAGTCAGGGCAAAACGCTCCTGGCTCCAACTAAAAAGGACCTCATAGCCCTTTTAAAGTACATCCACAAGCAGTGTCCGGCTTATCCGGAAAAGGGGTCCTTAAAAGTCTCCACATGGCAATGTTTGGGTGACTTTTTTCATGATACTTCCAGGGCTCCGCCAAAGATTTTAACCACCTGGTGGATAATTATGGAATGTTTAAAAGTTCACAGCTCAGCGCTGACTAACGCTGGCACCCCCCCCTGCGGGAGGTCCCCCTCCCTATGCTGCTGAGACCAAACCAAAGACACTCTCCCACTGGAAGCCTCTTCCCCCACAGCTCCTGAACCCTCAGTTCCTCCTAAATTAAATCCTGCGGGGGATCAGACACCCATGGGAGCAGTTCAACAAGCCATGGCACAGGGGCGCAAGGAGGGCTCTCTTACCCTAGAGGAGCTCTCCCTCTGCCCCATAGAATATGTGGGGGATGGATCTGGGAATATGGTGCCTAGGCTTGAACCCTTATCCATGAAATTAATTAGAGATTTAAAACAAGCTGTGGCCATGTATGGCATTCAGGCACCGTATGTCAGAGGTCTCATTAACACCACCAGCACCTCCTTTTTTATGCTACCCCAAGATTGGAAAGACCTCTTCTGAATGATACTGACAGGACTGCAGTACGTTGTGTGGGAATTAGACTTTCGTGCCGAAGCTGAAAAAGTTGCTCACGATCGTGGCTCAAAAGCAGATCAAATTTTTGGCATGGGCCGATTCGCTGACTTAACATCCCAGACAACGATCCCACAGCGAGTTCTCACCCTTGTCAGTATCATTGCTATCAAAGCCCTTGATAAGGTCGATGATCCTGCCTCTGGGGCCATAGGCTCCTTTTCCAAAATTACCCAGGGATCACATCAGCCTTATGCCGAATTCATAGAGGAGCTCCAAAAGGCTGTCCAGAGGCAAATTTCAAATGGAGAGGCCCGCAGAGAGCTTCTGTTGAAATTAGCCTTTGAGAATGCAAATGAGGATTGCAAAAGGATTCTGCAGCCTCTGGCTGCCCGAGGGGGGGCTTCCCTCTCGGACTATCTAAAGGCTTGCAGAATCGTGGGGACTGTTTCCTACAATATGGTACACCTGGCAATGGCCCTGCAGCAAGCAAATTCTCAAAACAGGCCGGCTGGGAATTGCTTCAATTGTGGGAAACCAGGCCACTTCAAAGCACAATGTAGGGCTAGGGACAATCCACAAAACAACAACAAGCCAAAAACAATTTGCCCAAGGTGCAAAAAAGGTACCACTGGGCAAACCAGTGTCGCAGCAGCACCCCCAACCGCAGGGAAACTAGAGGGGGGCAGTCAGCCAGACCCACTCCAAAGGCTGACACCATATCTTTCCAATTAGTTGCTTCTGAAGATATGGAAATTGACATCCCAGGCACTGTGTACTTTCTTCCCACGTGTCTGAAAACCATCCCTCCTGCCATGACGCCCCTCATAATTTATCCCATCCGGGACCTCATGGCAAAAGGAATTATTGCATCTCCATTTCTGAGAGATTCCGATGACTTTTCCTCAGTTGCCATAGCGGTAATTGGAAATACTCCCACAAAATTTAGCAAGGGAGAACTAGTGGCAACTGCTGTTCCAGTATCTGTTAAAACTGAAGATGCCTGGGCATTCGCTGTCCATCAATCTATGGAACGAGCCGGGCCTGTATTACAATTCACAATCAATGATAAGGTCTTTTCGGGTCTCTTAGATACTGGAGCTGACGTTAGTGTCATCTGAATGGCTGAGTGGCCGGACGATTGGCCCCTGGAAACTGCCCCGGCCGTTCGGGGAGTGGGAGGAGTTCAGCACACCCACCGTAGCAAACACTGGCTACCGGTGAGTTCATCTGATGTCTCTCGCACTGCCTACCTCCAACCCTTGGTGCTTCCACTACACACTAACCTTTGGGGCCGTGATCTCATGTCTCAACTTAATGCAAAACTCATCATAGACTAATGGCATCCTCCACTGAAACCCCACTGTGGCTGCAACTAAAAACCACAGAGCCTGTTTGGGTGGATCAGTGGCCCCTCACTATAGACAAATTAGAAGCCTTGCAATCACTTGTCCAGGACCAAATTGTCAAAGGGCATGTTGAACCATCTGTCAGCCCATACAACACCCCCATTTTTGTTGTAAAGAAAAAAATCAGGATATGAAGGCTCTTACACGATTTGAGGGCCTTGAACATGATTATAAAACCAATGGGGGCATTACAATGTGGTCTGCCAAATCCCAATATCATCCCTGAAAAATTTGATCTCATGGTTGTTGACCTAAAGGATTGTTTTTTTTCTATCCCGCTGCATGAACTTGACCACGCCTTGTTCGCCTTTACTCTGCCTCACTTGAATAACTCCTCTCCCTCCTCTCGCTTTCAATGGAAAGTCCTACCTCAGGGCATGCTCAACAGCCCCACCATGTGTCAGCACTATGTAAATAAGGTCCTGTTACCCTATCATTCTGCCTATCCACAATTTCTGGTGTATCATTACATGGATGACATCCTTGTTGCTGCTCCTGGACCCCCCGGTACAGTGTTTGCTTTGTTCTCTTTCCTGAAAGCCATCCTCGCAAAGGGAGGCTTGCACATAGCATCTGAAAAGGTACAAGTGCTGACTCCCTATGCATATCTAGGCTATAAAATGCTCTCAACTACTGCCTATCCTTCATTCCCCTCACTGCCTCCTCAACCTACCCTGGTTCAGCTTCAACAATATCTGGGCACCATTAATTGGGCCCGACCTTTCCTGTCACTAACCACTGACACTTTTTCTCCGCTGTTCGAAGCCCTTACTTGGGGAAAAGGGCCCACTGACAAAATATCCTTGCAGCAACCTCAGCTTCAAGCGCTGACCCATATAGAAGAGAACATATGTAGAATATGGGTGGATAGGGCCACTGCCAATACTCCTCTAGATATGGTCATTCTAGCCACCCCAAGGCTCATGACCGTGGCAGTGACCCAAAAGGACCAAAAGCTCCGCATCTTAGAGTGGATCCATCTCTCCCACATGCCCCGATGCTCCATCACTTCCAAACCAGCTCAATTGGCTCAATTCATCGTAAAGGGCGGGAGCCGCACAAAAGCACTCATGGGGATAGATGTCTCCACACTTTTTATCCCCTTCTCGCTGCAAATTTGGGAACCTCTATTCCAAAACTCCCAGGAGCTTCAGTTGGCCTTATCCGACTGGCCTGGGCTAGTCTCCTGCCACCCACCCGCTGACCCACGTTTTCAGATCATTCGAACCATACCCATCTCCTTCTCCTCTCCCATCAGCAAACAACCTTTGGTCAGTGCCCTAACTATATTTGCTGATGGCAGCAGGGAACGAGGGGCATGAGCTTGGCAAAAGAATGGAGCATGGCACACCAAAACCACCCCTGTGCAGACTTCACCACAAAGGGCTGAGCTTGCTGCAACCATACTAGTCCTCCAAAATTTCAGCGAACCCCTCAACTTGATCTTGGACAGCCTGTATGTTACCCAAATAGTCTCTACCATCCACGACTCTTATCTCTCTCCCGCTATTGACAAGAACCTTCTGTCTCTTTTTGTTACACTACAACAGCTTGTTGCGCAATGACAACACCCTCTCTTTGTAGCCCACATTCGCAGCCACCAGCCTTTCCCAGGAATTATCCAGGAAGGCAATGACGTGGCTGATCAAGCGCTGCAGGTATTATGACCACGCACACCCTAACTCCCTGGGAAAGCCATTCTTACTTTCATCAAAATTCCAAAGCCCTCATGAAACATTTTAACCTTACCATGGCAGAAGCCTCAGCCATCAGACAGCAATGCCCCACCTGCAGTCAGCAAGCCAATTCCATCCCCTTAGGACTAAATCCCCGCGGGTTGAAAGCCTGTGAAATATGGCAAATGGATGTTACTCAGTTTCCTCCATTTGCCCCCTGGAAGTACCTGCATGTCACAATTGATACTTATTCAGGGTTCATAATGGCAACCCCGCAGAGAGGAGAAGCCTCTAAACATGTCATTAACCACTGCATTCACACCTTTGCATCGTTGGGACGCCCAAACGAAATAAAAACAGACAATGGTCCTGCATACACTAGTGCGGCTATGTCAGAATTTTGCTCTAAGTGGCAGGTCACCCACAAATTTGGGATCCCTTACAACAGCCAGGGACAAGCCCTGGCAGAGAGAGCCAATTTAACTTTAAAGACAGCACTAGAACGACATCTGACCAAAGGGAAAAAACCCCTTGGCCTCCCGGCGATGCAAAAGACCCTTAATCTTTGCCTTTATACGCTTAATTTCCTCAATCTCTCTGGCACCCCTGCTACGACAGCAGCAGAGCAACACTTTTCCTCCCCCCCTCTCCTGATTCTCCCAAACCATAGGTATACTACCGCCAACTGCCAGACCCTGCTTGGAAGGGTCCTGCTGATCTCCTCACCTGGGGTCGTGGCTACGAGCTATCCAGCTTCCAGTTCGTGTCCTGTGGGTTCCTGGATGGCACGTCAGACCATACCACCCCAAAGTAGTGAAACCACCAGCTGCAGACATATCAACATGATCTGCCCTGCTGCTTCGCTGACCCTCCTCCTCCTCCTCTTCCTCCTTGCTGCACATGCCTCCAAAGTTTCCATTCCATCCAAAGTAACATACTTCACACCAGACACCCCCCTCCTGCTGACCTGCACTGCATCCTGGGACATTTTTCCCCCTTATCTCAGATGGTCAACTCTTCCTCAGCCATGGTCCTACATCTCCAGCAATGCCTCTTTCCGGGTCAACACCTTTGAACAACCCCCTCGAGCTACACTCCTCATATCCCATCCTACTGCAACCACCTACTATTGTTCAGGTCGACGGCTCCATGATTCTACGCGCAACACCTACAGCTCCTGGACAATCCTCAGACCTTGCTCACCTCATCATCATCACAGACAATTCATGAATCAGCCTGACACTCGTATTCAGAACCCCCCTTTGCTGCATAGGATTAAAAGATCACAAAAACCCACCAAACCAGATGACTGCACCCCCTGCTTGACCAAAACCACACAAGCAGGCTTCACTCGACTGACTCTCATTTTCCATACCCAGCAACCACAGAGATGCCTTTCTACTGGGAAAACTTGCCAGAATAACAGGACTATGTATCAGTTATGCAAAAGGAACTCCAAAACTATTTGCTATGACCCCAAGATGGCTGTTTGCCTCAATGTTACTTTGTGGGCTGGACTTCCAAAAGCCTCTGGCAGAGCCGATCCTGAAGGGGAGGGAAAACTTTACTACCTAAATCACACCACTGTGCTTAAGGATGGTACTGACTCAATTGTCTTAACTTTTGATGTTTGCATTGCTTGTTCCAAACAAGCAATGGGGGTCAGATGATTGGAAAACCAAATATGCTCATGATCATAAGTATTTGTGTCCCACGCCCATCAATTGGGCCGTAGGAAACCCTAATCATTGGATCCCTTGCGGGGGCTCCATTGAATGCTCGGGTTGGTCTTGTGTCTGTGATTACACTGGGGGAGGGTACTCAGGCTGCAATCATCTATCACATTTTAAACGAGTATCAGGGTCTACCAAGGACAACAAGGTAGAGATCACTATCTCCAGACAACACCCCGCCATGGATTCCTATGGTATAGGGATCGATGGCATAGGAGCAGACCCAAAAACCTACATTACTATAAAAACAGAAGTGATATATGAGGGTAAGGAAACATCATTAGGCTGGTCGGTGTATAATAATTTAAGAAAGTTAGATAAAGCCCCTGATACCAGCATAATAGCAAAAAACCTATTCATGGACATGGCAGAAAAAATTGCAAAACAACTTGCAATAACCAATTGCTTTGTCTGTGGGGGAACCACCACAGGAGAACAGTGGCCATGGCAAGCCTTAGAAGCCTCGCCATCACTGTTCAACAACATGTCTTCTATAGGAAACATAACAGCCAGAACTGCCCCCGACCCCCTTATCTGGACAATTACTACCAATCTAATCGGTAGAAACTGCTTCTCCCGAAATGGGTCCATTCCAGTAGGACATCTCCTTTGTTTAGGTATGTAGGACATGTCCTACCGGAATTGGACAGCACCTGATAATGTTACTACCACACCCACAAAATTCAACACAACCCTCCTCCCTTATCTCAGGGACACTTCATCCTCCCAGAACTGGACTGCACCCAATGTCATGTATTGGATCTGCGGCAACCTAGCCTACCCATCCCTCCCAGCAGATTGGCAAGGGTCATGTGTATTGGGATGGATAAGACCTTCCTTCTTCCTCCTTCCAATCTCAGTGAAGCAGGAACTAGGCATCCCTGTTTATGACATGTTGTCTCGCAAAAAAAGGGAAGCCGACAATGCTTTTGGAGGCTTCCCCTGCCAATCAGAATACACAGGGGACACCTGGACCTCAGAAAGAATCGTCTGCACCTATGGCATGGCTACTTGGGCCCAAGACGGGTCTTATGAGTACAGGACCCCCATATATATGCTTAATAGAATCATTCGTTTGCAAGCTGTCTTAGATTTAGCAGGTCAACGAATAGATAAGGCTCTAAACACTCTTGCAACTGCCACAGACAAATTACGCACAGCTGTCTACCAAAATCGCTTGGCTTTGGATTATTTATTAGCCAAGGAAGGGAGGGTATGTGGAAGGTTTAATCTCACAAATTGCTGTCTTCAAATTGACAAGGTTGGCAAAGTCATAGCGCAGTTAACTACTGAGATGCGACAGTTAACCTACAATCCAGATCAAGTATGGTGAGGTATGGACCTCAAAAATATCTTTGGCTCCTGGCTTCCAAAACTGCCAGGATTACAAGCTATAGTAGCGCTCATAGGTATTATTGCTGCTGGGTGTGTCATTCTTCCATGTATATTACCAATCTTTGTTCGCACCATCTCCAATAGTCTGTCACTGCTACCAGAAAAACGCGCCATTGCACAGGTCAATGTCCTCTGGGAAAAAGAATCTCTGTACAAAGCTATACCCTCAGAGGACCCCGATGAGAACATGCGCACGGGCTTCTGTATGGACTATAGCGAAGAACCAGAAGAAATCCCTCTGCGTAAAACTAAAACAGAGGAGATGCAGCAGCGAATCCACATCTAACAGCCTGGGCATATGCCAAAGCCTCACGTAGGCAAAGGAGTTTTGATATATGCCAAGCCTCACGTAGGCAAAGGAGTTTCAATACCTGCAAGACCTCACATAGGCTGAAAGCAGGTATCAGGAACAAAAGGATGCTGCCCACCTTGGGCTACTGGCTGGACTGCAGGCGTGGATTGGTTACTTTGGATCCCTTAAGCACTGTGATTGGGTGCTACAATGTATCCACTGAGACCCCCCCACTCTTTTAACATGTAAAGTAGACTGAACTTTCTCTTTTGTGACGTTTAACAATGTGTGTTCAATAAAAGAGCTTCCCTGAGCGCATGTTCGGGGCTGCTCATCCAAGACTGAACTGGCTTGGTCTCTTTCTTGATGCATTGGACTCAATGAGAAGCCCTCCTAATGCGGAGCAAAGCCGCACAGTAAAAACTCAAAAATGGAAAAGTCCATAAACAAAAAGAGGAAAAAATTGTTAAATCCTGGAAAAGGCTGAAAAATAGAAAATAAAAAACCAAAGAAGAAAAAAAGAAGATCTTCAGGTTCTTCAACACTTTAATCCAATTAAAATGTCTTAGGTATAAAAGGGTGCATGAGAAAAAGAAAGCCACAAAAAAAGGCAATATGGAAGATAAATAGGAAAAAAAATACAAGGGAGGGAGAGAGAAAAAAGAAAAGAGACTACTCCCTTAAAAAAAAAAAGAGGGAAAGCATTAATACTGAAACTTTTCCTTTAAAATAAAATGCAAACATAAAAATTAGACTTCAAAAACAAAAAGAAAGACAAAAACAAGTTCCAAAAGGGCAAAGATCCAAATAGCTATTACAAAAAGGAAGCTAGTAAGGAGGGGGTTTGTTAAAGTAAGAAATAGTCCAGCTTTAAAAAAGTAAAAAGAGCACACTGCACCTTGTTTGGTTATCCAAGGCTTTTGTTAAAATTTATAACTTTCTTCTCCAGAGCCTTATCACCTTTTTTTTCTATAAACTTCAACACCAGACTCCAAATATTGATAGAAACCCAGAAGAGCACCTGCAATAATACTCTCCCATGCTCTTCCCTCTATCTTATCAAACAGGCAATGTTCTTGAAAAGAAGTCTCAGTTCTTTCTCAGCTTTGTCTGGTAAAAGAAAAAAAAAGAGAGAATATTTTCCAAGCCTCTAGTTGGCAGTGTTACAAAGTTTCTTCTACTTTCACTTTCCCCCTCCTTTTCCCAACAAGATATAATAAAAATTAATTAAAAAGGGAAAAAGATATTTTAAAAAGATGACTAGAAGGGAGTCTCTAGCCTAAATTATTATAAAGTCAAAAGGAGAGAAAGAATAGGTGGAAGAAAAAAACAACAGTCCAGTTTCAAAATATAAAATCAGGTGTAAAACATCCAGCAAAGAGAAAAAATAAAGTATTATTTTGACTTCCTGTTTAAAATCGCCACTTAATTACTTCTGTCAAAACTTTTACAGATTCTTTCTTTTCCTTAGGGTGTCCTTTCAAATCTTAAAGTAAACAAAAAATTCTCACCAAACCGGCACACTTTCTCTTTCCATTCTCTTTCATTTCAGAGCTGTCCCAACTTCAGCAGCTTTAATGGCTGCCTCTTTGCCGCTGGCAAAAAGAGCTTCTCCTGGATCTACCAGGGACTTTGTGGTGTCCCTGGGATCGACAGGATGCATTCTTTACATTCACTGTCTCATCGGGACAGTTTAGGTCTGTTTGGACCGTCCAGGAGCAAAGATATTGGCAGGGATCTCAGACCTTCAAGATCGCATGCCGTATCATCACGATGCCAGCTCCACCCTCCTCATGGCCACTCCTTTTAAATGGGAATCAGCTAGAGTCCCCTGGTCAAGAATGCATATTGACTTGGTGAGTCCCTTTAAGGGGCATACATTTTTAATAATAGTGGATTTGTTTTCTAAATGGGTGGATCTGACACTTATGCATTCGGTAACATCAGAGACCATAATAAAGGCATTAACAAAGATATTTGCAACACATGGGCTACCCAATGTGTATAATGGGCCCCAATCTACATCCAATACATTTGAAATATTCTTAGCAAAAAGGGGCATCCAACATGTTTTGGTTATGCCATGCCACCTGGAGTCAAATGGCCAGGCTGAAAGAACAATAAGGTCTGCCAAAGAGACCTTAGGGAGGATGGAGGGGGATGATTGGCATGCAAAACTAGCCAAGCACCTTTTAATCCAGCATTCAACACCAAGCACAGCCAGTAATCATTCCCCAGGGGAACTTCTGATGGGGTGGCATTTGCGAACAAGCCTTGACAGATTGCACCCAAATTTCTCCCTGTCCTGTCCATTAGATTCCTCCAGAAAGTTTAGGGTTTTAAAAGTATATGTTCCAGTTTATGCAAGGAATTTTGCAGGGGACCCTTTATGGTTGCCAGGGGAGGTAACTGCTGTCATGGGCCCAAAGTCATATAGAGTTAGGCTATCAGACAGCCACATATGGCAGCACCACATCGATCAATTACGGAGTCAATGGGGTTCATCCACAGATCACTGACCCAATGAGGACCAACAAGATGGCAACAGACCAACAAAGAAACCAACAAGTCCAAACCCACTCCAATGACCACAGAGCTTCTGCATGAGGAGGACCTACCTTCCAACACTACCCTGGTCCAGCAAGAGTTTCCAGTGTCTGAAAGCCTCAAGTCATCTCTGCCAGAGACAGCCAGCATTACAACTGATCCTCCTACATCGACTATATCCACTGAACTGCATAGGTCAGGAAACACCCCACCTACTGGTGAGAGTATGCATGTCTTTAGCTGGGGGAAAGGGGTGTTACAGTACCAACATACAATACCAATGTAGTTCTCTTCTCAGTCTGCAATTCAGGCAGGAGTTCAAGTTGTTTTATTGGCTGGCCAGTCTGACAGCTGCAATATTAAAAGAGCTGTCAGAAGGTGTCAGCTGTTGCCCTCCACTACTCATGAATCAGTTAACTTGTGGCAGCTGCGGGTAACCAGTTATGCTCAATAAACATTGTTAACTGTTAAAAGATTAGTCTACAATTACTTGGCACCACCAATTTAACATCATGAGAGTTCAATAAGTGCTTTCATGAAGTCTTATTTTGATTTATCACATTTATATGGCCATATATCCCATGTGGCTCTGGGTTCCATAAAAACAACTTTAAAAAACATTCAAGAAAGTAGCAACAACAACAACAACAACAACAACAGTAGTAGTAGTAGTAGTAGTAGTAGTAGTAGTAGTAGTAGTAGGCTAAGAGAGGGCATCACATGAATAACAGAGCCACCTGATCCAATTCGCATGAATAACAGAGCCACCTGATCCACTCTATTGTGACCCCCAAGTCTGTTGATATGGGATTCCATAAAAATTGGCAGAGAACAGAAGAGTGCAAGGCATAGCAGAACAGAACAATTCAGAATATAATTTTTTATTGTCCAAGTGTGATTGGAATTTGTCTCTGGTGTATAAGCTCTCAGTGTATATATAAATTATGAACATACAGTAAATATACAATGTACATAAAAACATAAGCT
Source organism: Pseudonaja textilis (assembly GCF_049901715.1). Taxonomy (NCBI): domain Eukaryota; kingdom Metazoa; phylum Chordata; class Lepidosauria; order Squamata; family Elapidae; genus Pseudonaja; species Pseudonaja textilis. The sequence goes on from NC_142008.1 coordinate 114,715,528, forward strand.
CCCAGTGTACAATATATAAGTTTTCAAAGTATATACTGTACAAACAACAAAGTGATAAATCATAAATAATAAGATATGATTAGATCATAAGATGCAAAGAACAAAGTGATAAGAAACCTATAGGAGAAGGTAATAGAAGGAAAGATGGGATAAGATAGGATAAATGGGAACAATCTCAATTGGGGGTGGGGAGGTTGATGTTCTACACCAGTGATGGTTAACCTTTTTGGCACTGAGTACCAAAATGGGAGCATGTGCATGCTGAAAAGGCACCAAGTGCAGAAATGTGCATGCACCAGAAACTGAAGAGCAATTCCTGACATGTGAATGTATGTTGGCCACCTGGTCTTTCAGCTTCTAACATGTATGTGCACACAAAGACCAGCTGGCAGGCCAGTTTCTAACATATATACATGTACTGCCAGCTAGTCTTCATGCGTATATGTGCATTAGAAACCGGAAGACCAGATGGTCAGCCAGTTTCTAATGCACATGTGTATGCCAGCCAGCTGGTCTTCATGCAAGCATGTATGTTAGAAACTGGGAGACAAGGTACCCAGTGTGCATGCATGTACTGGGAGTTTTTCTTCCAGTTTCTGGTGCTCCCGTGTGCACAAAGAGCAGCTGGCTGGTGCACATACACCCACTGGAACCTGGAAGAGCAATGGGCAATGGCTGGCATGCCCAGAAAGATGGCTCTGCATGCCAGCCATTCCCACTTCCGCAGAGGTGGGATTCAATCAGTTTTAGCTTATTCACCAGAACCGGTAGTTAAATTTCTAAGTAGATCAGAGAACCAGTTTTTGGAAGAAATCTCCTCTTCATTTTTTTCCCCACTTTTCTTACATTATACAGAATGTAAGGAAGGTATTCTGGTGTTGTTTCTAGCCTAATCTTTATTGCCCTGCTTATGGAAACCGCCTCTCAGTTAACCCTTACTACATTGTAACAGCTAAGGGTTCTTGGAAATATGCCCAGACTTACTGACTCCAGAAGGTTTTATTTGCTTTCCTGGGTCTTTGCTGGGACTTGACTTTCTTAAAGGGGAAGAGCTGTTTTAAGCTTTTTACACTGTTGTTGGGAGGAAATACTTCTCTGTTGGAATTCTTCCAGTTGGGATGCAATGATCAGCACTTTGAAAAAATAATTTAATAAGAGCTGCTGGAAAGAAGTTTTTATGACAAAAATGAATGACATTCAGCAAGTCTTCTTGGTTAGCTAGAAAGATTGACATTCAAATGCGAATTTACATACCCTTCCTGAGTTTTGGTCTAAAACTGGTTTTTGGTGAAATTTAATTTTGTGCTTGGTGATGTTTAATCCTGTGTTTATTGATGGGATAATTTTCCCTATTCAGCTTTGTTTGGAAGGAAAAGGTTAATCTCTGTTCCTGAAAAGAAGCAGGGTTTAGAAATCTGGCTAGTTCCTGTGTCTATTTGTTCTGGTAATTGGTTTAATATGCAACAGCTACTGTGTTTGCTCCTTTGTTACATTCTAGCACTAATTGCTTTATTTTTTGTTAGGCTTATCTCAAGTGTTTATATTTGAGCTTGCCTGGGGTCTGAGCTCTGGAAATGAACTTTTGTGCTTTAGTTTTAAAAGGATTTAAACTGTTGTGATTTAATTATTTGTATTGCGTTTGAATTTTTTCCTTCCTTCTGATTTCTTTTTCTATCTGGAGGGGGGGGTCTTTCCCCCTGTTTTAGTGGTTCTGGCACTGTCCTTTTGGGATGTATTTCCAAGAGGCAGTATGCAAGTTTGATTTTTTTACTGCCTTTTGGGGGGGAGGGGCATGTGTTCTTTCCTTGAATCTGGATGATTTCTTTAGGATATCTTGTGAGGTGAGAGAGACCAACTAGTATCTCTATGTGGTACAAATGGGTCTAGGGATTGCTTTTTCTGGGTGTGCTCTTTTTGGAAAGCTTAAATGACCTCTCTGCTAGAGAGTTTCACTTTATGAAGAAGAGTTGGCTGCTGCTAATTATCAGTGCATTTTAACTATTTTAATTCCTCAAGGTACTCTGTCATCCTGCCTGTATTGTAACTCCAGCTTGCAGGTATTTCTAATCTAATGATTGGTATTTAGGGCAACTTTAGGTGACAGTTATGGCTGCTTATTTTGTTACTACTACTAGTAAAGAAATTAGTGAGAAATCATCATTTTTATAATTATTCTTGAAGTGGTGTGTGTGTAAAAGGCAGCACTGATTACTGAATCATAATAGTACAAAAACAAGCACTAAGCATTAAGATCCATAGAAGCAGGGATTTTCCACAGTAGATAGAACCCAAGGAGTAGATCAGTGTCTCTCAGCTGAAAGATGTATGGACTTTAACTCCCAGAATTCTCCATCCATCCATCAAGGAGTTTCCACAAAAGATTGTGGGGAATAGTAGATCTAAGAATCTGTGTGAGTTCTGGATTTAGAAGGACAGTTAGGCATTAGATAATGAACCAGACTTTGTAGTAGTAGACAAATTAATAGACAAAGACCAGAAGAGCTCAGGAGGTGAGGGATGCCCCTCAATGTGAGTGATATGGAGTTGGCCACACCCGCTCAGTCATATGACCACCCAGCCATGCCCACCCAGTTACATGCCCACCCACAAAGCCATGCTCACCAAGCCACGCCCACAGAACCAATAGTAAAAAAAATTGAATCTCACCACTGATCTTTTGGCATGCGGCGTGGCATAGTTTCATTATCACGGTTCTACATAATAGGTGCTATGGCAGAAACGACTTGTAATTCCTTAGCAAAACAGACCCACAAATCTCTTCTACTGATAGGATGGACAGATCTTAAACTTGAAGAGTCAGTTCTTCATATATTCCAGCCCTGTGTTAAGAAATTAATGGATATAGGATTGTAAACCAATGATCAAATAAACAATAAACAAACCATCATGAAATTTTATACACTAGACATTAAAGAAGGTGAAGGAGAAAGAGAAAGAGAAGGAGAAGTAGTAGTAGTCAAACCCAAGAAACCAACCTCAAATTACTATGCTAAATAATACAAATGGACAGATAATAAATAGATTTAAGGAAAATAGAAATAAAAAGATGGAAAGAGGAAATTCTCTTATGTAGAGATGTCAGATTCCAAGATCCTTTACAAGAAATTCATCATTTACAAAACCTCTAGTAATAGAAGATAAATTTGTATCAGTGCTCTGGTAATTAAAAATTGAAGATGGTCCAGGAATTTATTGGAAATCTATGCAAATATGGCAAGCAACATAAGAAAAATCTGTAAGGTCAAAACCAAACAATGCCAGGAAATCCAGGGTATAACACAATAAGTAACAGATTGGAGACTTAAGAAAAGAGCTTTATTAGAGGGTATGAACAATATATTTATTTTCATTTGCCAGCAAAATAATCCCTAGGATATTCAGTGCATCCAACCTGTAAAGGCAGATGCCACATATTCAAGATGGGTTTGGAAAAAGCAGAGGAAATAGTGATTGCTGGTGCATAAAGAAGAAACCCAAAAAGGCAGAATGTGATTCACTGATTATTGTCCAAAGACTTTTAATTGTGTTGAACATTTTAAGGTATGGAATATGTTTAGGTGACTCGGCATCCCCCCCAAAAGTTATTGTTATGCCAGAACTAAATATGTAAGGAATTCCTAGTGTGGAAAAGACCTACATGTCCTGGTCCAGGTTAGCAAAGAAGTGAGACAAGATTATTTGCTGAATATAGTTTTAAAGGAAGATGCATTGCAAGAAAATTACTGAAGTATAAAATTAGAGGCTTGTATTACTTAAGAATACTGAAATAAACTTACAGAATGTCATAAAAAAAGATTACTAGAGGATGGTTCATTTAATTCCATCATGTTATAAAATATGTGGATCTTAGACAGAATGCCTACAATGTTGAGGTTTCCTGGTTTGTATTCCTTGTGAAGAAAAGGCAGAGAATCAATAATGCTGCATTTAGAATTGGGAATCTTACATACAACCTGACCCGAAATCATCAGACTCATGGCTTCCAACACCGTCATTCTCAAAGTAGCAGTTTCTTTTTGAGATTCATTTCTCACAATTTTGGCCAGCATGCTACTGGTTGTTAGTGACAATATTCAAGTTCAGAAACCTTATTATAAATAAATAAGAGCTGTGGTGGTGCCGTGGTTAGAATGCAGCACTGGAGGCTACTGCTGCTGACTTCCAGCTGCCTGCAATTTGGCAATTCAAATCTCACCAAGCTCAAGGTTGACTCAGCCCTCCATCCTTCTGAGCTCAGTAAAAGAAGGACCCAGATTGTTGTGGGTAAGATGCTGACCCTGTAAACTGCTTAGAGAGGACTGTAAAGCACTGTGAAGCAATATATAAGTCTAAGTACTATTGCTCTCTCCAAGTTGAAATAGTGTAGGGAATGTTGCTTTGTTCTTTCTCACTTAGTTTGCTTAGCTGTGTGGCATTTCTGAAAC